>NW_024609846.1:3391694-3912599 GCF_016920785.2 Ixodes scapularis
GGAGAGGGAAAGGCCCGGGCCGGGCCCCCCAAGCCCCCCCCCCCCCCCCCCCCCCCGGCTACGTACCTGCGACCAGGGAGAGCGATAGGGAAAGGGTGTAAACAATGAAAAGCGCCTTGTAACCTATTATTAACACTACTGCTTGTGGTGCAGATGCGTCTCAGGTCGGCAGATGTGCTCACCGCGGGCTTCCCCGCATACAACCCTAAGCAAAAAAAAAAAAAAAAAAAAAAAAAAAAAAGAACGGGGCAGCAGATTTTACACACAATTTCTTTCTTCCTTTTTTATTCTTATTTTTTTTCTTTGCGCGAAACATGGACGTTAGCTTTTTTGCGGCTGTCACATTTTCTATCGCTGCTTCTCAGAATGTCTGTGTACACGTACCGCATCTGCGCATTAACTTTTATTACTTTTTCTTTTGTTTCATGCTCGGGCGTTGCTCTTGGCACCGTTAGTTAGCTCTGCAAGGTTCTTGTTTTGTTGCGGAACCCTCCGACCTGCTACGAGTTGACGCGTCTTCGCCGTCACTTATTGCGGGTTACCGTATTTCATTCCTAGAGTAGTTGGTTGTCGGGTTCAAACTCCGGTGCCGTAGATTAATCGTTTCCGTTGTCTGCTCGCTCACAAGGGACTGCACCCGATCCTTTTCTGGGCTCCCGCTCCATTCTCCGGTGGCGAAAGGGTACTCAGGTATCACCTGCTGCCAGATTTGGTTCTTCGGGCTTTTTCAGTTGCCTGCCATTAATCGAACGAAATATACAAATGACGATCGTGCGATTGAATTTAGAATGGCCACGAGCCAAATTCGGGCATCCATTAACTGGGAACTGATTTGAGTTGGAGAGAGGTAACGAAAAATAAACTCCGGTTTGCTCCGTCGCGAGCTTCCCTAACCCGATTGAAGATAAATTAATAGGGTGGAAGCCAAATTAATTATTTTAGTAGAAGACAATTTGAGAGCGAGTAAATGGATAGCCTTACCTTCGCCAACACTGCGTCACTCCGTACGTAGGGTTTGGATTCCAGATTGCTGAGAGGCGGGGCCTCGGAATAATCTTTCGTGGAACGGCTTTGCCCTCGGAGCACGTTGCGCCAAGCGCTGCGGGGTTGCGACGGCCGCGCGCGTCTCCAAGCGGCGGAAATTGTCCGATCGTTGGAGGAAGGCAGCAGGAAACCCAAAGAGTTTCTTTCCACGTCGCTGTGGCGCCTTTCTCCCGCCGCACGCGGCAATGATGTGTCGGAAACCCGGGAAATGAATGCGTCATGGCACGTCATCATTTTTGACGTCCTTTCCTTTATGGGGTGCGATCAGTTGGTCGACGTCGAGACGCAACCTGTCTGCGGTGCCCCGCCACGTTTTGTACCGAATTCGGAGGAATGGCGTTGCAACGGAGCTCGAGTCTCGCTTACTGAATGGAGGACATCGGGCGGTGGAGGTGGCGAGATAGACGGTGGACCTCGCACCAAGTCGGCACGGATGAGCGGAACCTTTGGGCGCTTGACTGCTAACAGACGAGGATCCCTAAGCATACGACTATTCCGCGCTATCGCGCAAGCGTATTACGTGCAGCGTTGTAGGCGTTACCGGAGAACCGAGCTTTCGGTTGCACGTGAAAAGATCCCCGGGTGGTTCAAATTAATCCTCAGTCCTCCGCTGGGGCGTGCCAGATGCCCGTCGTAGGTTTGGCACGTAAAACCCCCAAATTTGACTTTGTTACCGGAGAAAAAAAAAAGTAACGAAATGCGTTACTCGTTACTTGCAAATCGGAGGAACGCGTTAACGTCCCTCGTTACTTTAAAAGAAAAGGAAAAGGAACTGATCAAAACTAACGCACGTTACTTTTGAGTAACTTCTTTAGATGATGAATGAACACGTTTTACTGTTTTGACGTTACAGGTATGCGCAAGCGCCATATTTCAAGAAACATTGCGTCCATGCAGAAACTAAACACAATTATCTTAGAATTTTTACGGTTTCACCTTCATCCCCCACCCCCCCCCCCACACACACACACACACAAAAATAAAATTTTTATGGTTTCGCGCCTAAAAAACAAAACAAAAAGTTAGTGTAATTTTTTTATTTTTTTTTGGGACGTATATATAGCAGCAACGTTTTACCCGTTACTCGGTGTATAACGTGCTAACTACGTTGGACGTTACTGTTTTAAAAACTCAACCAGTACGTCATGCGTTAAAGATGAAAAAAAAAAAAAAAGTCACGCGTTACCGCTTACGCCGTTACTTGTAACGCGTTACCGCCAACACTGATTACGCGCCATTGTAGCCCGGGCCCCGTGGTTTGATCGAGGAACCCGGCGGCTATTGAATCGGGCAGCCTCAATGTGCTCTCGCAACTTAGTGTTTCGCGCACCTTACGTGCGAGAAGGGCCTGTTGAGTTGGAAGATGTTCTGCCAACGGGTATTTCGTTGAGAAATCACTTAGCGGACAGCAAAGAGTGATTGGGGAGTTTTCGTAGGCCGCGTTTCTCTTTCCGCTAAGCCCTCCGCAACGAAGAAGCCGCTAATGCGCCTGCGCACCGATGGCCTTGACTGTAGAGTTCCGGGTAGCGTAGCGTGTTGCGGAGAGCTTTGCGGGACGTCGAAAGCGATCTACGAAAACTCCCTAATGAAGGGAGATACGTTAACATACCCGCTGGCTACCCTGTGAGGGGGGAGATTAGAAGAGACGCTGAAACGGGAGGAAGCAGAGAATAGCGGTTAGTATGATATAGACCTTTTCTCCTGTACTCTCGCCCCCGGCCACCTGAGAGGCATATATCTGGTATGGGCGACGAAAATATATTAAAACATTTCAACTTGCAAACAGTAGAAAAAGAGAGAGGAGGCAAAACGAAAATGGGTAACGCTTACGCTTATATCCTCAATGTATTCTATTGGCGTGGCGACGGCAAAACAAATGTTTTCGCCCATACTGGAAGTGACGACATTTGAAGATGGCGGCGCCCTCGAGGAAAAGGTCTATAGTGGCGAAGGTCTGGGCCTTTCCTGGAGCCACCCTGCACTCCTTTTCGTAGTCGCTGTCGAAGCTCTGGTCGTTTCCGTGTCGCAGCAGCAGGCGCTGTCCGGGCGACGTGACAGCCGCGCAGAACCGAAGCAGGAACGGCCGGTGCACGAAGAAGGGTCCGCCCTGCTCCGGGCACGGCGTGTCCAGGTTGGCTCCTCGACCTATTTGGCGGGGCCATTCGAGCTACGCGGGGAAAGCGAGTCCGGGCAGCGGTGCCGAGCGACTTGAGCGCGTCGACGGTACGCCACACGCCGGGTCGCTCTCGGAGGGGAGACGCGCGTCAGCCGCCGTGCGTGGTTCGGTGGGCGTGCTGCCGCGCTCGCTGCCCTTGGCCGATCGAGTGTAGCCCACCCTTCGCGCAGCGGGGCGCACGTATCGGCCCTGCCGTGCGGCTACGTGTTTGCTCCTCCGAAGGGCGCCGAGCCGGCCGCGTGCGCTTCTACATTGCGAGCCGCTTTATCTGGAGCCGTGTACGTGGCGAGCTCGTCATTCGTCCATCGCGGGCGGTGCGACTCGCCACCGAGTGAGGGAACGACGAACAACGTGGGGTGAGCCGGTTTTGCGATGCTTGGATGCCGGGTCGAACCGGGGCCACGCAGTTTGACGGAGGCTTGTTTGGGAGACGGCAACCCCTGCAAACTGAGATTTCGGTTGCCCGTCAAGGGACATGTATGTACACATAAAGGGGTGTCAAAACAGGACACTACAAAACGCACGACTCCGACAAATCGTGAAAATTGAAGCGGGCTTGAAGCGGGCGCGTCCGCTTCAATTTTTATGATTTGTCGGAGTCGTGCGTTTTCTAGTGTCCTGTTTGGACACCCCTTAAGACAACTCTGTGGGTCCAAAACACGCCACGCGCTACTCTTCAGATTTTTTCAATGTGAAACTTTCTTTGGGTAGGCGTTCGCCATTTCGTGAATCCCAAAAGTCAAGCCTCGATAAAAGCGTGGCCGCGAGGGTGCACACTGATTAGTTGTGTGTGTGTGTGTGTGTGTGTGTGTGTGTGTGTGTGTGTGTGTGTGTGTGTGTGTGTGTGTGTGTGTGTGTGTGTGTGTGTGTGTGTGTGTGTGTGTGTGTGTGTGTGTGTGTGTGTGTGTGTGTGTGTGTGTGTGTGTGTGTGTGTGTGTGTGTGTGTGTGTGTGTGTGTGTGTGTGTGTGTGTGTGTGTGTGTGTGTGTGTGTGTGTGTGTGTGTGTGTGTGTGTGTGAGAGAGAGAGAGAGAGAGAGAGAGAGAGAGAGAGAGAGAGACCATCGCAGTGAAAAACGCTTGCGCCAGGCTGGAACCGAACCCAGACCGTTTCTATTATTAAGCGAGTCACGACACATCGCCTTGTCTTGAGGTGTCATGTGGCTGGTAAGCCCTGCGGGCATCCACTCTGCACCCGGCAGATAGCAACTGGATACCCTGTCGCATGCTTTTAGAACCCAGGCTAGCGCCGGTATCTCCATTCCAGAAATTGCTATGAGTGTACATGCCACACGTTAAGCCATTCGCCGAACGAACCGATGAAAAGCGCAGAGAGCGTGGACGTTTCACGTGCAATATGGTTGCCGAGCGATTTGCTACGCGTTCTTTTAAAATGATTATTGAAACTTCAGGGAACCAGCTGCATCGCGCGTGCACGTCTCATCGAGAACAGCTCCATGTGTGACCCCTTTCTTGCATTCCGGGGAAGGTCGCCGGAGATGTCGATCCTGTTCGAACTCCGGCGGCAGTGCAGGGAAAAAAGCACGCTTTGTGGCGTGTGTGGACCTGAATTTGAGAGCTGCTCAGGTGCACGGAGAGCGGGAGAATGATTATTAGGGAGTTTAGTACCCCTGTTTCGCGGGTAAATTAAGGCCTTCGGAAGGAACTCCTAAAGGCGCTGTCACACTGAGGCAACAGGACGACAACAGCAGTACAGCATGTTGTCCAACAGTCGGGCAACTTGTTGCTTTCTCTCCGTGTTGCCCGACAACCCTGTCACATCGCGGCAACAGCAGCACAACAAGGACGACAACGAAAATGTTGTCTCGGCATGACAGCTTTCGGCAACAAAAACAGCAGAAACTTGTGATGGACGACGCGTGTTGGGCGACTGCCAGATCGGTGGATGAGCGACTTTTGTGCCGTCAACGCGACAACACAGCTTTGATGGCAGAGCTAATTCCCTATCAGTAACGTAATTAAGGTTAACGTGCAGCTAAAAGAATTTGATGAATGTTTTTACTGCTAAATTACGGAAACCGATTGTCGAAATGGTCACAGCCACGGTCGTGAACCTTTAGACTGGTGTTGAAATTAGAACTGCGGAGATACCAGTTCAATTACTGTTCGTGAAATAAAATGGCATGCCTACTCACCCGCTGATAAAGTATCATAAAACCGCTCTGATCATGATTGTTGATGCTTGGAACTCGGAAAGAGCCTCTACCAGACACTTGAATTGATTAAAAAATCTCGGGGATGTTTTTGGGGAATGAAATGATCACATAGCAGGCGGTATGCAAAAGGACAGAGTTGAAATATATTTATTCCACCGCTTGTTACGAAGGTCGGTCGTGTCGGTGTCGCAGTTTTTAGGCACTGTCAGTTCATCTGAACACCACGCTACAAAATATGTTTTGAGGTACTCCCGGTGCTAACTCAATTTACAGCACAAGTAGGAATCGCGGGAAAGAATCGGACAGAAACCCACGATGGCTTAAATCCCGAACATATATCAGCGGTCTGACTTCCCTCGGTTAGGGCTATCTGCTTTTTAACCGATCGAAGAACTTTTTGATCAAATAATGGGTGGAAAATGCTCCCCGTGTCAAGTTTTCTAATCAGTCACTGGTTCATGTCGTCCCGTGCTAATTTCCAGCCCTTCGAACGCACAGCACTTTGTAGAGTCACGTTTCCAGTGACGCTGCGCCACACACGAAGCTAAACAGTCAAAATGGCGGAGTGTTCCCCGTGTTGGCCCCGCCGTCAGCGCGGTGTAACTGAGTGGTCGGACAACAAATAGGCCAAAACGGTTGCCGGGCGGCAGCAGCATGTTCCTCGACTGTTGTTGTTGCCGCGATGGATAGAGTCGCCGCAAAACACCTTTTGCTCGTTTTGTTGGACAGAGCTGTCCAACTGCTGCCTCAGTGTGACAGGTCATTAAAGAATCAGCAAATAACAAATCACCGCGCGCCGATGGTCTCGCGCAGGGCCGGGATCGTGAGCTTATTGCCGTAATCGTTAAATGAGCTCTTTTTCAAGACCTTTAAAGACCGACGACCAGTTCGTGCTTTCCACTTTTCCCCCGCTTCCTCCTCTCCCCCTTGTACCCTGTCCACTGTTGCCTGTTTCCTCCTCCCCCATAGTGAGGAGGATCTTCTGCCTTGCAGAATCCCGAGTCTGGTCGTGGGCCTTTAACGCGCCCTTAAAACAGGAGTATCGGTATATCGTTTTTTTCCTTTCTTTCTTTTCTTTCTTTTTTTTTTTTTGGGGGGGGGGGGGGTGTTAACGTATACCCGATGCTCTGCCCGCGAGCACACATCGTACCGCTATCGATGCGTAAAAATGATCTACTGATATTGCCTATGATTTCACACGTGGCTCCTGTTGGAAGCGCACGACCTGCATTCTCTGGCCTCTTTCACCCGAAGCCTCGGACGATGCAGGCTGCCCAGCGCCGATACGACTGAATTCGATAATCGAGAGAAACTCGACGGAAAGCTCCGAAAACTCGGCCAACTATTACAAGATGCGGGACGTGTAACGAGAAAAGTGATTCGGATTAGGGGCGGGTTAGGTTCGGTTCGCTAACCGAGCCGCCTGCGGGAAAGAAACCTGCGAGCTTTTCCAATCATCCTGGCGCGTAATACAATTTTCGCTCTCGAAAGGGAAAAGCAATGGGGCTCCACCGCCAACTATTAATCGTGGCGCGTGGTTCGCGGTGAAAGGAAATCGTCCGGGTCACAATTAAAATGTTTCTCCCTGGTTTTGTAATTGTATACGATAGTCGAAACTGGTTTCGTTCGATGCCGCGGCGTGTAACTTGTTGTCGTCGCGCCCGCTTTTATTGCTCTCGGTTTGGAGCGATGCATTACGGGGTCCGGTTTTTTTCTTCGCATGCAGCGCGAGCGAATCGTTGAACTTGAACGCGCTGCTCGCGGCGAAGGCAGGCCCGCGTCCTCCGTTCCCGCATTCCCGTTGCCCAGCCGACGTGACCCGATCGATCATTGACCGGCGCGCGTCGCTGTTTTCCAGCGGCTGCCGTGCTGCCCGACGGGCCGTGTCGGACGTCTCTTATAAATCGGGCTCTCGGCGGCAGCGCGCTCTTCTCGGCACAGCCTCGCCCGGGCAAAACGATCGGCTACCGGCAGCACCGAGCCATTGGACGTCGACGTAGCGTGGAAACAACAGAAATAATGAAGAGAGAAAGGAAACGGCAGCTAATACTCGGTTCAGCGCTAAAGCTGACACTGCGGTGCAAGTTACGCGCTCGACCGGCCAATCAACGTCACCCCTTGCATCGCCTGTTCTCTGCGCGTAAGTATAGGGGCGCGGGCCTGATCACGTGGTGCGGCGAGCAGGGAGCTTCCACCGCGCTCTCAGCTTAGGGGCGATCTAAGTTGGGTTTCACCGTAACTTGGCAAAGAACGAACGTGATGCTCTTTTTGTTCTTGGTAAAGCCCCCACTTTACAGTGACGTCGTGGCTAGACCCTGTTTAAAGTGCGTGCCGATGTTGCTTATTCACCTCTTATATTTGGATTGCAGCCTATACCTCTCCATCCCACCAGCGTTTCCTTCGTCTTCGTCCGACCTGGCCGTTTGTTGAGTGTTGCTTGATTAGTTGCTTTAGAGCATCCGCGCATTCCGAGCCAGCCTTCCTCTTGGCGCTCTTTTCGAAGCTGCCCTTACAAAAATCTGTAGCTAAATTCTTTTGAATTTTTGTTGAAAATTTTCTGGAATCGTATTGAATTTCTTTTTAAACTTTTTTTATGTTTTTTAGACTTTGTTTTGACAACTTATTTAACTCCTAGTTAAAATTGGCCACTTAAATTTTTTAGAATTCCTTCTTACATAAATTATTTTGAATTCCTTCTTACATAAATTCTTTTGAATTCCTTCTTACATAAATTCTTTTGAATTCCTTCTTACATAAATTTTGTTGAATTCCTTTTGGCAAGACCGCAAATTCACGTTTAAAAAAAAACACTAAATTTTTTAATATATTTTTTTAATTTCGTTAGAAAATAGTGTCTTTTTAATACATACACATACCACATATAAGCTATGTAAACAAACACAAACACCATCAAGCACTCAACACCAGAAACACAGTCCTGTTGACAGCACCAGAGCCTTATATAGCCTACATATCGAAGGTAATCATTTGGCCGGTGACCACCTGAGCACTTACTAAGTTTCCAAGTCTCCGGTCTCTTTCTCGAAAGTCTGTCAAAGGAAAGACGGTGTTTCGAAGTTCGTGGACTCTATCTGTTACTAAAAAGCATTGGTACAACTAATAATAATTTCGTGTAGTCGCTAAAACAATATCCACAAAAACGACTCATAGAACAAATGTTATCGCTTCTCTGCGTAGCACCACTTGGGACGAAGCCAGTCAAGGCGGTTGCTCCGCTTTAAAATAGTTATTTTGCTCTTCTTTACTAGTTGAATAGGGTCAATAATTCAACGATAGTCATTTACAAAGTGAGAACGGCAGGGCGTGTTTTTCGAACGCCTGGCCTCCAGCACGCGCCCCATGCCTTCCGTCGTGCTTTGACTGCGCAGTCGAGCTCGAGGGGCGCGAGACGTCGAAGAGTTGTCAAGGATAGAAGGCTCGCGCTGGAGGCAGAAGAACGGAAGCTCCTCCCTACGGTTCTCAACTTGTCAGAGACTATTGAGAAACTTAGTGACTTTTGACATTTATTTAAGATGTTTTATGTTCAATAAAAAGTCAACAGAAAGTCTGTAGCTTTTCTTTTGACACTGGCTACAGAAAGTCAACTGAATAATTTAAACACCATGTAAATAGAACGTCTGCAGTATTTCTGATAACACTTTCAACAGGAAGTGAACAGAAAAAGATACAACGTAGAGTTAATAGAAAGTCAATAGCTTTTCTTTTGACTCGGGCAGAAGAAAATCGTAAAAAACGTTCAACACAAAATCAACAAACTTTTTGTTGACCATGTCAACAGGAAGTCAGTCAAAATAAAGTAATCAAAGTGAACAGGAAGTCAACGTATTTTCAATAAAAAGTAAAAAAAAAAAAAACATCCGTCATATCGGACCCCGCACACGACCGCAGACCAAATAAAATAATAAAAAATGTCTCTTTTTATAAAAGATTATAAAGAAATAATGTCAATAGGTTTTCTTTTTATTTTTTAGAAAATAACCTACAAAAAAGTTGTTACAACTTCTTATTTTTTTTTATAAATAAGTCTACAAAAGCAAATCTATTGTTTTTCCTTTTGAATTTTTTTTAGAAAATAATCTACAGAAAAACGTCTTTACAAGTTCTTTTTAATTTTTTTATAAATAAGTCTACAAAACAAAATCTATTGTTTTTCCTTTTGAATTTTTTTAGAAAATATCCTATAGAAAAACGTCTTTACAAGTTCTTTTTAATTTTTTTATAAATAAGCCTACAAAACAAAATCTATTGTTTTTCCTTTTGAATTTTTTTAGAAAATATCCTATAGAAAAACGTCTTTGCAAGTTCTTTTTAATTTTTTTTATAAATAAGTCTACAAAAAATTCAATATTTTTTTCTTTTGAAAGTTTTTTGACAATAGTCAAAACAAAGTGCGTTTATAAAGGAATTCAGTAGGATCGCGGAAAGTCAATAAGAAGTCTAAAGAAAGTAAAAAGAATGTTGAGACCCGTTTTTGTAAGGGTGTCCACAACCTTAACTGTCACTGTTTAGAAAGGCTGGGTCGACTCGCCTCTTGTTGAGTCGTTCTTACTTTCCTCCAGGGCCTATACTCTATACAGCTGCAACATGACCCTTTTGTGGTCACTGCCAATACTTTCCACACCTGTCTCATCAATTTGGGCGCACCCCAACTGAGACGATAGCAGGGCGTAATCAATGCATGATCTGCTTTCACGTACGCTCAATGTGTGTACTGGCCCTCCCATGTGGAACGTAGGGTGACGATTTCTAGGCCTAAGTCCTCCGCCATATTTCGCAGCAGTCGGCCGTTGTCGTTTCCCACCCGTCCAACTCGTGTAAGTGACCATTGAAGTCTCCCATAATAAGCAGACCTTCACCATCTTCCAGTTATTTTGCCTCGGCTCTAAGGCATTCATTCAGCAGAGAAACGGTTCTCAAGGCGCGCGCTTCCCTCCGAAAAGTGCACAACGCACGCTCAGGGACGCTTCAAAGTTAACCCGTTAGGCACATGTGGTCCTGGCAATCCCTGAGCTCTCGCTGCCGTGTCGCCCCACTGTGCCAAAAAGGCTCCCGCTTCAACTCCCCCGCCTCTGTCCCTTCGCACGCTTGCACCCCGACCAGCACCCGTTGGAGTGCACAGGAGGTTCCGCAAAGTCCCTCAGGTGTGTTTCAGCCACTCCGAATAGCGACATGTCCGCGGCTTCCATCTCTCGCAACAATTCTTGCCACTTCCGATTCCGGCGCGCTTCTTGGAGATTTAGGGAGCCCACGGTGATTGTCTTCTGTCGATAATATGTGCGTCTTCGTATTCTTTTTACTCTACGCGTTAAATATTGGTAGAAGAATGCGCTGCATTACTGCCGGCTGGGTACACCTTTGGAGAGCCCATCGGTGGCACGGGCTCATCTGCTGCTGGTTGGTTCTTCGTGCCCCCATGTTGTAGAAGTACAGTGGGGCCGGCAGGAGCGGTGGCTGTGCTGGTGCCACCATTCTCACAAGCATCGACGTGTCTGAGGCACCGGAGAAAGTCACAATGGGAGGTTTGGGCTGCATCTGCGTCGGGCGGGTGGTGTTTGTCACAGCAGCCGGAGCAGGTGGAGCACTCTCGAACACGTCCAAGAATGGCCTCTCCAACACGTGTGGCTGTGGGTCGCTGACTCGCGCCGTGTCGACGTAGGATTCACGCAGCTTGTCTGTCGGACCCGCCATGGAGGCATGCACCTTTGGGTGATCCTGGGGTAACGCTGGGCCGCCCGTGAACAGTGTCCGCCGACAGGGTGGACGCCCGTCGTCTCCGCTGCGACGCGCAGATCCTGGAAGTGGGGTTGGTCCTGGCGGCTATGATTAACCGGCGACCAGAAGTTGGCCGTTTGCAAGCTGCAAGCCCGCTGCAAGATCGCGCTTGTCCGTGGTGGAGAATTGAGAATGTCATTTTCAACGAGATATTTCTGCTTTGGGTGCAATGCATATGTGCTCGTTTCCCGAGATTAAGGTGAAACCATTTTCGTATGTTCTGATGTTCAAATGTGTTTGTTTTTTTCTCGCGCACACGTGTTCCAGCATTTCCGCTCTGTTTGTTTTTGTATACGTGCCTTTTGTGAGTTCTCTCGTTTGTGTTTCTTTGCAAGGCACCTGTTTATCTGAATGAAAACGTTGCATGAAACATGTTATTGTTTCATGTAGTCCTACTACTCTGCTTTGTTTAGTTCCCCGCACCTGCACGCGTCTATTCAAAGCCCTGCTGTGTAGGCTAAATAAAAAAGAATAAAAGACAGAATCCAGAATTTTAGCAGTCACCTCACGTCAAGACGCGCTAAATTTCACAATACCTGCCATAGCAATGGGCGGGTTGTTTGTTCTCCTACAAAACATTGCAAAAAAGTGGAGAGACGTGGGCGCGGAATACTTTTCTGCGACACTAGGGCGAAATCCCTTCGTAACTGTCTCGTCGGTTTGACTATGTCTGTGGTCGAAATTGGTCTCGCACAGTGACCTTGCCTCAGCCGTGCCACTCATCGGTATGCACTTCGCCAACTAGGGCGACTAAGCAAGTTCAACTTCATCCATTAAACGGTATCTCGATCGCATTAACGTAATACCAGAAGCCTCTTCACTGACGCTATGCATACTCAATAAAACGCAAATTAAAAAAAAAAAAAAAAAATGGTCGTAATCTTTGAGCCGAGAAAATCCGCATTGTGAGATAGACGTACGAGTAGTTTTGACGGCGTAGCGCGCGACATGTCTCTCCCAACTGCGTACTTTCATCATCCGTGCGGCCGGGAGCTTGCAGGCGCACTGTTCGGGGCTCGCAGCGGCTCGCGCTGCGGGGGCAACAGCTGTCGCGACGAAGAGGAGTCTTTTCGGGGTAGGTGTGTGTGGCGGCGACGGCTGCACCCCACCTCGCACTTGTTTCTAGGCGGCGGGCTTCCGTCGCGGGCGGTCATCCGCGGCGTCGGCAGGGATCCAAACGTCCGATGGGGTGGCCAGTTCACTCCCCCCCCTCCATCTCAATCTCCCCTTCGAACCCCGGTGCGCGGACCGGTGAGCTGGCCGATTCGCCCCCGCCTTCAGCTCGGCTGCTCGGGTGCTTGGACGGGCAAATCGGGGGATTTGAGACACTCTCCTAGTAATTATAACCCGGGTTTACTGGCTTTTTCTTTTCTTTATTCTTGCTAACTACTTGTAGAAGTATTTTCTTCTCTCTCTCTCAGTCTCTCCAATTTATTATTTGTTTTTATCGGTGCACCGGTGTGGCGATTACAGCCCGTTAGTTACATGCTTGAGGCAAAGCTTAGTTTGTGTATATTAGCCCCGAGAGCGAACACAAGCGTCGCTGCGGTCGCCGCGCTCTGATTGGGTGAGGCGTACCGTGACGTCAGGGCGAGTACTCCGCTCCGCGATCTCGCATCGGCTCGCTTCCCAGCACCGGTTTCTTGGTTTGGCGATGTGCGCCGCAAGCTCTTCGAGGAGCTGGACATCGTTTTCCCGGTGCACAAGACGTTAAGTTAGGCCGATATTGACGTGCTCCCGTACATTTTATAAGCCTGCTCGTCCCTTTTAAGTTTTACCTTTAAAATTGGGTTACAAATCCCGAAAGCAATCGACGGAGGCAATTTGCGAGGGATCGGTGAAGCGGTGCCGCAAGTGTTTCAGACGCTGGAATTCTGTTCCTTGCACGTTCATCATTTAGGACGATATTACATCCCGCTTTCAAGGCATTTGAAGTGGCATTTATATAATGGGCCTTTGGCTGGTCGGCAAATGAGCTCGCGACTCCGACTTTGCGCTGCCACTCTGCATGCGCTGGTTCGCAGATGTTTCAAAGGCCCTGTGTTTGATTATCTTTGAAGTGCTCATGGAACAGGGTTGTCTTACATAAATGTAGCTTCTTCGTGAATTAATTATATAGTTTATACATGTATGCAGGCATATTTCTTAAAAGATTCCCAATTACTGGAAATTAGTTTGTATGGTAGCAGCAAAGACGGCCGAATTGCCTCCAGTTGCCTGTATGCTATGTATTCAACTGCCCAAAATATGCACAGCAATAGTGCCGTAATTTGGAATGTTCATATTTTTTCCTGACATTTTTATTCCACCCTTGGGTATTCAGAAAATACACCGTTTAGTCTGAATTGTCATTTCCAATTAAGAGACACTGCTGCAGGTCTCCAAAAGCTTCCTCAGCCTCCAAACTCCCTACAGCTGGACTCTCTGACAACAGAGGAAAGCAGGAGTAAAAGCAAGGATTCGAACGTCTGTCCAGTGGTAGATGCAGGACTAGTAGCATAAAATGTGGAACCTGTGAAGGGCGACAGTCTGCGTGAGAAAAGCTTCTGGTGTTTTAGCTTCAGTACATTTCGATTTAAGTAAAATCTCAATTTTAGGACTTAATGGACTAATAACGAGCTAGACACCTTCGCCTACGTTTGTTATACATTACTTGAGGGTTGATATAAACAAGTCCACAGATACCACCCGTGTATTCCATTGAAATACTATCCGAATCCAGCAAAGGTCAAATGCGAGCAATGTATATAATAAATGTTCCTTGTTTTTTTTTTTTCCTTTGCCCCTGCACTTGGGCTGTCTTACTTGTGATTCTCTCCCCATGGCCCAGACTGTATTTAGCATGTTGCTCGAGCAGCATGCAGCTTTTCTGCTTCGGCGATCTTGTTTAAAAACGGAGACACAAAAAAAATAGTATACGTAACCTGCCAATTCATCCAAACCATCAGCAGCGTTTATTGTGTGAGATGTAAATCTATAGTGATGCTCCTGCAATTGTGGCCATATTTCTGTATTTTCATATACCAGCTTCGATTCATGCGTTGCCTGCCCTGTCTACCATGCTTAAAATGTTGGTTGAAGTTTCGCCTGTAGCTACAAGCCATACCTCAATAAAGGCACATATAAACGGTTATACTTCTTACGAAAAACATGCCAGAAAAAAAAAATATAGAAACGAGCGCGCCGACAGCTAGCGTCGTCACAGCCTCCACAGGGCGAGCGGCGCGAGTCGGGGAAAAATTCACTCCTCGCCGTGACGTCACCCCGGTTTGCCGTAAGGGGGCGCCACGCGAACTTCTCGGGGCTAATAGTCTCCGAAGTATCCGTTCGCTCTCGCCACTGTAGTTGTCGCGCTTGCGCGCGGTCGACCTTGGGTCATGTGCACTTATAGGAACGGCCCAGGTGCATTGCCCAGGCGCTTTAAAAGCGGTTGAACTCCCGCGGTCTGATGCAGGAAGGAAAACGTTTATTATTGTAGTAGTTCAGCAGACCGCGTTTTACGCTATTCATTCGAGTTACACTATTCTGTCCTTCCTGCAAAAATGGCGGTTGGCGTTCTTCGTTTTCCTGCTCCCGATCATCGTATTTGGCGGCACTTTTTATTTGGTCGACGCACTTTCGTTCTGATGAATGTTGCGAGCGAAGTCTTTTTCTTCTCTACTTGCAATACAAGGCTGGACTCAAACTAAAATCTCGTTTCTCGAATGGCCTCTCGGCATTTTGACGATTTTCGATAGCCCCTTCTATTAATCCTCTTCAAACTTGCACACGTTACCGAAGCGCATAGACAATAAAGTAGTTTTAGCAGCGGCTGGAAATCCAAGCCCTACTAGTTTCGTTATCATCATCATGATTTTCATTTTGCTTTAGCGGAGAAGTTTTGAACTCGTGCCGTGGGCTCAACAGTTTCTAATGGGAGGAGAGTGATTAGCGGACAAAAATAAATGTATCGGCAGGGAAAGAGTAATCGATGAACCGAAGACCGCGGTCAATTTATTCCGGAGCCTTAATTACCTCCGGCGCCGGCCTCATCCATGTGCGTGCCAAGGCTGCTGGCCTCAGGGTCGCCGAGTCCATGCGTGCAGCACAATAAAGAAGCCTCTGATTTCTCGTTTTCTCGCCTCATGCTTGGAACATCGATGGGTTCCCAAGCGTTATCCGCTGAAGTCTAAGCGGGAAAACAAAAGTGTTTCTGACGGCCGATTTTTGAAGCTGTACATTTTTAAAGAACCAGGAAACAAAGCTGTCGTGAAAGGGCTAAATCCAAGCATTCAAAAATCGTCGGGCAGCGAGTTCTGCGAGCATCAGCGGTCGCTGTGCCAACGAAAACGATTTGCGACGATGTATCTACGACCAGTGGGTCCGTCCATGCGGGCTTCTGCCCCCCGAACTTGCTCGCTCGTTCGGAACGGAACCGAACGTGTTCGGAATTTAAAGCGAGACCACCGTGCACTGCAGTCGCTCCTCGCGTCAATTAGGACGTTCCGTGCGCGGTAGCCAATGACGAGGTTGCGTGGCAGTCGTCTCCTGGACGTAGCGACCCCCAAGTTCGGTGCCCCCGAGGAGCCTGACGGGCAGATCTAGAAGAGTCGGCTACCCCCGCACTTCCGCTGCGGAATCGGGCGTGGCGGAAGCGGCGTCACGCTTTACGTCACATGAGTGGCTCAGCCTCTCCTCCTTTCGAGACCGAGCTAATGAACGAGCTCGACGTTTTCCTTTCTTTTATCTATCGGTTTCTGTTGGCGACGTGTGTCTGTTGGTCGCTCGGAGAAAGTATGCGAGGCATCTTGGCTCGGCGGTGGACGGGGCGCACCGAAGGCGGCTCTCGGGCTGACTTAATGCCCGCTCTACTTATCTCTCTCCGCCTTCGCGATGAAGCAGCAAGGTTCCTCTGGATCGCGTGGAGGGCACGCAACGAGGGAAAGGGTGGCCCTGCTGGGGGGACTTGCTCGGCCTCGGCTTATGAGCTCGCGGAACGATGCGCGTGTCCCGCGATGGCTGCGACATTGTTCGCACTCGGCACGAAACGCTAAGACCCGACGCTCATCTTGTTCTCGGGTTGTGCGCTTCTTTCGGAGAGCGAGGTATATTGGCGAGAGAGAGGAAGCGTCGCTTGCCGGTCGGCCTGGTGCACGATTGGCCAAGCACTCGCCGTGACGTCTCAAAAGGAATGAAGTCTGCTTTCACCGATGGGATTACGAGTAATGTCAGACCGTCGGCGCCGTTGGTTTAAGAAAGCGATGACTGCAAGCTTCCACTGTGCTTTTTACGCGCGCCATCGCACTCGTCTTTCGCAGCTGATGATGTACCTGTGGGAGCCGCCATATTGTTTCTAGTGTGTGTGGATCGTCCAATAGTCAGCCTTGCTAGGGCGTCCCCGTGGTTGCCGTATACTGGTGCCCTAAGAACGCGTTTTTTTTTTTTTTTGTTTTTTTCCCCCACACCGTCTCGAGACTATTTCTTTGGAAGCGCGGATGCTTACAAAGGTGAATACCAGTTCCAACGGGACGAATGAGGTTGACGCTGTGTGCTGAAATTGTCGAGGCCTCCCTGTCGTGCAATGTGATTCGCTCTGCGCGGTGAGCTCGTACTGAGGATCAGCTCCACCCTAATCTCGAAGCCGACATCGCGATGAAATTGCGCCCTGCGCTCGAACCTGCGTGGTTTTATTGCGGGCTCTGTGTCGGCATTTTGACCCGCCAACCTTGGGTTCGTCGGCCGCCAAATCACCTGGGCCGCATCGAGGCTTCCAACAACACGATTTTAGTGCCTACATTAGGCGTACGGCCCACGTATTCCGCGTCACATTTTTCCGGCCGTTTAGCCGTGCCAGAAATAAATCCCGTAAACTCGCTCGCTGTACCAAGGTCGCGAACAGAAAAAAGGTACACGCTCGGCGCGCTTGGCAGGCGACCAGCGTACTCGGCGGCGCTGTATTTCTGGCCCGAGCGCGTGAGGACGTGGTTTAATCGTCGCCCCTCCGGAGTGGGTGTGCGATGCGGCGTACGCTTATGTGCGTCGTACACGGCGGCGTTGTCACCAGCGCGCCCTGACCGCCGAGCGTGACGAGGGAGGTCGTCCGAGCGCGGGTTGCTCGGTGGCCGCCACCGCGTGTGCTGCGGCAGCGCGGGTCGGCGCCTCTCGGGGAGCGCAGAGCACAGCTGTGCGACGCCATTGTTTCGGCGCCGTGATGGATCCGGTCCCCTCGCCGTGTTCCGGCGGAACGCGCATCGGCCGGGTTGACGCCGCGCAGGGCGCTCGCGCCGCCTGTTCGGAGAGAGGGCCCCGCCCCCCTTCTTCTCGCTCCTGCGAAGGGGACCCGGGCTGGCGGTTCGATCGGAGACCAAAGCAGCCAGGCGTGCCGAGGACCCTCGGTGCTCACTCGAAGGCACTTGCTGACTGGAGAACAACAGCCTTTCTCGGCTGGTGGTGATGTTGTTTTGATCAAATGATCCAAAAGAAGAGGTGGGATGCAGGGTGATAGGTTAGTCTCCCAGGAGAGGCTGTATCACCCTGCTGGGAAGTGGGCTGAAAGAGGTAAAATATGAAACTGTACCCTACTACCGTTCGCACCCGCTGTTATGGTCTGCAGGGGAATATTTAGGTAGGAGAAAAGAAGTCTTCACCTGGTGCCTATATTCCGTTTGGCCTTAGGCTACACGAGCCAGCCCAGCCAATTCAGCTTTGTGCACGTACGCGTCACTACGCTTTCCGCCCTTCACGGCACTTCCTCTCGAAGGTCAGGGGAAACGGCCTTTGATTGGCTCCGATGGCACGTAGCCTTCGCTGTGGCCGGACGGAAAGTCGAGTATTCTCATACACAGCACACATTGACAAACTCCGGCTATGTTGACTCACAAAAAAGCTAATGTCCTTCTGAAAAAAAAAAAAAAAAAAAAAAAAAAAAAAAATCACCATTAACGCTCTGTCATTTACCTTGTTTGTCGCGTCTCGTCATAATGAATGATCTAGAGGGGAAAAAAAAAATCCTTTCCGCAGCTGTGGATTGTCCCCACCGGTTGAAATTCGATCTTTCAAACGAGTATAGTCACCGGAAAATACGGTATGTATAAATTATGTTTCGCTAAAAATTTGAAAGCTTCGTGAGTGGGGCATCGGCGTTCGAGAGTCGAACTTCGTCGATTTCTGCGAAAAGGTTCAAGGTTCGCCGGACCTGTCAAACCTCAGCTCAGGTTCGCGACATTTCTAGTCGTTCCCTACACGCTCGCGATAAACCGACGCCTGGATTTCGGGGACTCGAGCACGTTCGATGCGGCAACCACCCTTCGGGGACGAAAAAGCAAACAGAGAAACGCCTAATTGTACGTTCGTGCTTAGACGCGGCGACGTTGGTTTACGTTGATACCCGTAGATGAGAAGTTCCGCCAATGCAGTACTACTGCTGCTAGCCTGGGGTCTTTGACGTGCATCACGCAGTAATGGTCGGGGTCTGGATATTTTCGCGTGACCCCACGACGATAGTGATAACTAAATACGGGGTTTGACCTCGTTCCTGTCTGCTGTGGATCTTTTTCGCGCGCTAAAAGTACCGTTTACACCGCCATTAAAAGAAAGAATGCAGGTTATTGTCTCGTACGTTTATGTCTGAACAGTGCGACGTAATTGTATTTTTGAACGACGATAGACCGGAGTTGCAGTTGTCTTCGGGCGTCATAGGGACGGCTGCAGCGCCTCAAGTCGCCATTGGCTGGCACTTTCTTGCGTCGTCACGCTAAAGTGCTTGCTGAACTAAGCGCACAGTGGATGTCGAGCACACGAGTGCCAGCCGAACGATGACGCAAAACTCGTATCACATCTGTGTCTCGCCTTCTCTAGGAGACGTATCAGGCGAAAATTCAGCACTCGGCGGAAAAAAAAAAAGTCGGCGAGAAATTTGGCGGCCACGATTGGCGGACGCCGCACTTGGTCTCGGCGCCATCCATCTTTCTGTCTTTTTTCGCCGAGCGTCCAGATTAGGTCCCCCTGGTGTGTTTAGCGTCCTATCCCGCCCATACACCAAAAGTAGTCCCGAAGTGGCAACAAATGACGTTGCAGCAGAAGCGGGAGGTCGCGATCCTGGCGGTCGGTCGTAGAAATGCTGGCGAGAAGCAGGAGCGAGCGCGAGCATCGTTGCTGCGTCCCAACTCCTCACTGCCGAAGCTTCCCTGGACTGTCCTCCAGCTGGGGAGCGATGCCCGCAGCAGAGCTGGCAAGCTCGCCATTGCGCGCGCTTGGGCGGCCCAAAGATCACTTTATGACGTAGCGACTGGTCGGAGGTTTTCCCCGTTGTTTCGGGTTTAGGTAGGTCTTTGGGAAAAAGAAACGCCATATTCAGATTCGCGGGATAAAAAATACTCCGCGATTCATCTCTAGCTCGCTTCCAGCTTCCCTTTAAGGCCAACGAATGAGACGCAGCACAACAGCTGAGGACGGCGGCGGCGCATTCCGAGTGCGTGATTGGCTCAGCCGGATAGAGCGATCGAACGAGGGGTGATCGTGACGAGGCACTTTTGCCGCCGCTGGATCGGTTCCTTCGGACCGGTGCGTCGGCTGCGGAAACTGCTCTTTCTCGGCGGCAGCCTCGGCGGCCGCCCGGTCTGCTGGCGGATGGTCGGTTGCCGCCGCGGCGCGGGGTCAGAAGGCGAGCGCCTGTTTGCGCGCTGCCCGACGCCTGGGACCACGCCCTTCGCGCCCTGGCTCCGAGGAGCGGCCGGGCGCGGGCCTCGGCGTGGGCTCTCCCGCTGCGCGGCTGCCGCGCAAGGAGACCGTCGAGAAGGCGGCGTTCGATAGAGGCTCCCGCCGTCCCTCGCCCGCTCCGAGGCTTTTCGTTTTTTTTTTTTTTTTTTTTTGGCGTTCGGGCAACGCTGTTGTGTGGCCCGGCGGCGTTTTTGGGGTCCGTCGACCGCTTGTTTATGCGTTTGTCTGGCTAACCAGACGGCGTTTCTGTTCGTACGGGTGAAAAAAGGACGACATAAAAATCGAAGTGAAAGGAAAAAAGAGAGAATAATAGGTATTTGGAAGGTTAGGTGTGTTGGTGATGGGAAATGCGAAATCGAACGATGGCCATATTGGACAGTATGTATCTCGTTTTTCTCTGAACACAACTTACTGACAGTTTCGATATAGGCCCGCGTTGTACTGATGCGCATGTTTCTAACCGCTGCTGCATGGCGCGTTCGAGACCGCATTTTAGCGGTCGTACTGAACTCGCCAAATTTCTCCGTCTTTCAAGAATTGGGAAATCGGTCACTTATTCTTGGGACAGAAATACGATCGAAACTATCGAAGCGATAAATACGTTCTCCTTCATCGCGGCCGGGCCGGGCTTCTGCTGTGTGACGAAATAGGTTCACCTTTGCGCACGAAACGGACTTATCTTAAAGCTCCGTAGCTTGGCGTATCTAAACTCGTTTGGCGTCCGACTCCAATTTGTAGACGTTGCAAATCGAATCCGCTCGAGCGATGGCAGCGCGAGGCAGCGCGCGCGAGCAGTACAAGAAGCCTGCCGACGCATGTCGTCGAGAGGTGCGTAGCCGAGCCTCCCGTTTTTTGCCGCTCTCGCCGCCGCCGTGAAGTGGCGAGCTCGGAGCAGCGCCGGTCGGGTTCGCGGCAGCGCCTAATCTGGTTAGGCTAATGCCGGGCTACTCGGGGCCGGGAAAGGGGCGGCAGCGCGCTGGCTCCTTATTACCGGGCCAGGGAGAGACGCCGGTTCTCGGAAGACGGCTGCTTGGGACTCGGAGGGTCCCTCGGTTGCGCCCCTTCACCTGACAGTGCGTGGAAAGCTACTCGCCCCTCGGGCCAGTTACGCGTCTATCTCTCAACACGTGACCACGACTTCTCCTCACGCGCAGAGAGCGGGCTGAAGTGATGAATGGGGGACCGCTGATTAGACACCGCCGAGCGCCTCGCTCCGACTGCGCTCTCGGGGACGAGTGCGGCAGCGTGGTTGACAGTGTGTTATCTGCGCTTTCGTGGGGTCCGTTTAATGCCTCGTTATTACCAGCCCTGTCGGGTTTTGATACCTGTGTTTACGCGACGGCGCGGAGGCGGCGATCTCGAAACATGTAAGCGCAGCAGCTGACAAAATCGCGCGTAATGGACGGCAGGGGTTAGTAAATCGCTGTCGTAAGCGTGCGGATTCGTGCGTGGAGCATCGTAGCTGTATCTCGACGTATCTAAAAGTGCTGGCGACATTTTTTTTTTTTTTTTTTTTTTTTGAGTAATGCTTGGGACCGAGAGGCGACTGTATTCAGTTACAGGTTAAGAAGAATTTTTGAGGGAATGGAGCGCTGGGGGTGGAGGAAGTAAACGGAATGTTGGAGAGGAGAGAAGAAAACCCCCGCCTCTCTCTAGCGTTCCGCGTGCTTTCTCCTTCCCGGCCTTTCTTTCCATCGGAAACCTTTCTTAGCCTGTAACTGACTGTAGCGCTCTCGTGGCTGCTTTCCTCGACTCGGCTTGATTGAAGTGGAGGACGACTTCCTATTGCGTAGTCAGGAGTCGTCACTATAGCTCGAAGTTCGGGCATATACGGGTTTGTCCGTTGGAGAAGAGTGAATCCCGCGCGCTCGGGCAAATATTGTTTTCCCATTTCAGTTTTCCTAGGTACAAAGCGGTACGGATCAAACTGTAGTCACCTTGATCCCACCTATGTAGTCAGAATTAACGCAGAATGCGAATATAGGGACTATTATAGAGCGCGGAGTAAAAGGATATTTTCCTTAAAAGTTTATCAGTTTGTTATAAAAGTTCATGCTTACGTGTTTTTTTTTTTTACTTTTCTTTTACACTTTTTATATTTAAGAAACTAGCCCGAAACAGCACAAAAAAAAAAAAAAAAAGAAGAAGAAGAAAAAAGAGGCGGGTTAGTGTTTTGGTTGATTGTGTTCTGAGCTACCATTGCATCGCGCTTATTTCCTCTTGAAATTCGACACCAGAGGAACGTGATGAGTGCTGCGCTTCGGCCATGTGGCCTAAATTGACGGCAAGTGCAACGTTAGAAAAGGCGGCATATTTGCTACTCTGCTGGCAACCCTCGACTCCCAGTCTTTTTTTTTTCGACGGAGAGAAGAAAGAAACGGTTAGCGCCGGTGTCGGGCTCCGATTGTCGAGATAGGCGGTAGTAAGCCGGGCTTTGTAACGGACGCTCCATCATTTCCGCTTTCGAAGACTGCGAGCGCTGGCTTATGGGAGCCGACATCGATCCGGCCTTCCTTCTTTTTCTCTGTCTTTCGCTCTCTTCGTTCTCCCCGGTCGGTCCTTCTTCCCCTCCGGCGGGTTGAGTCACGAACGCCGACGCCGCCTCGAGGACGGTGTTCGTCTCTGTTCCGCTCGAATCTGTCGTCTCTCGAGGACTGCTCTCGCGTCGTCGCTCTTTTGTTGGAGGTTTTCGCATGGGGATACGCATTTTGCGCAAACAATCTCTTCCGAATGGACTGAAGACTTTATGCCGCCCGGAGCGCGAAAAGGGGTGCGGCGAAACGGAAGGCCCTTCCTTGGATGATATCAGGTGGTGTGGAAGTTTACTTTTTACGTAGTTCGTTTCAATTCTGAAGCGGACCTCGGCGATCGCTACCAGCTTTCGATTAAATAGAGCTCCGGGAATTATTTCGCAGCCGCTGATTGGCTCCGACGGCTCGTGGCCCCTTGTTTAGTAAAGAGGTAACTTTGTAGGGCCAACCAACCTCGGTGGCCGCATAAACGTGGAATCTGTAGGTCGGTCCACCCGTAGCCGCTGAAGATCTTGGAAAAAAAAAATAGCAACCGGTGTTTGGGTTTGAACCCCGGTCACCGGCGTGGAAGCCGAGCTACGGACCCAGCACGCAGGAACGGGAGGAGCAGAAACAGGTGGTGTGTGTGTGAAAGAGTGCGGAGCAGAGAGGGGTGGAAAGGGCAAGAAAGAGGAGCAGAAACAGGCGGTGTAGACAGAGCGCACAGAATGAGCGATGGAAAGAATGGTGTAGCGCAATCTGTTCCCGTACAAAATCCAGCCGTAGCCACCACCTGAACTAAGGGCACCACCCACCCCAGGCGCTTAAAGACTCGTGGTCATCCTGCCCTAGGCACCACCCGAACTAAGCATCACCCACCCTATGCAGCTACGGTATTTAAACGCGTTTGACAGAGTGACCAAACATGCAGCCAGTTTTTTTAGTTAAACCATGGCACTTTTATTGGAGGCCTTCGTTCCCAGAACGCCATTTCAGATTCAAGGACACCCGAATCAGGATAGCGAGCAACTGAATCAATGTTAGAACGGAAGAATGAAATCATTTGATTCCTTTGACTATTTTATGTACACTAGCCGTTGGGATTGGCCAAAGATTACACACCAGCCACGGATTGATATTTTACAGGCTTAAGACCGCAGCTGTTTTTTTTTTTTTTTTTTTTTTTTTTTTTTTTCGGTTTTAATGTGATTTGATAGCTCGAGTTTGGCTGTCCATATTTCGTATCCCCGGGTTCTGTTTTACGTTCATGAGCTACATTACGTCTTAACAGGGCGAGCATGTATTGGCCGACGTAGGATAGAAACGCCGCTCTTTCTTTCTTTGACTTCGATTACCTGTAAGTTCCTATGTTAAAAGGGTTTCTCTGGAGCAAAATTGATGGTGTTTGCTGCGGAACCCCGCCAATAACAGGTCTCGCCGTAAAAACAACAACGACCACAACAACAAATAACTGCGTAAACTATCCAACAAACCTGGCGAGCACAAACACGATCGTCGATTTAGCAATGATCATACAGCACAATAGTTCGACAGAGCTGCAGTGGTGGACGTATGTTAGCCAGATCAAGAGCACGAGAAAGAGAATTCTTAGCTTTTCGGACGCCGGTCCACCGCGTTCTTGTCTGATGAGACCGAAGCTTGCCCGGAGGTGAATACGCAGTCGTCTTCACCGTCGATCGTATGGGATGGCACCATTCTGACGCGCGCCGATTGAGCTTGCAAGCGACTCAAGGCACGGACCCAATTGGGCAAAGACGAGCAGATCCAAATTCACGGGGGCAGAGCGACAACGAGTAGAGGCCAGCGCCGGACGCTCTCCCTGCCACCTTTCCGAGAACCGTTTCAGGATACGCCAGTCGAAACACCACCTTCCTACGTCTCCAGCACGTTCACCACGTCCGTCACGTCTGGAAAAAGACCGCAACAACAAGCATTTGCAAAACGAAAAGTTCCCGAACAAAAGTAAGCCAGCGAGGAAAACGCGCGAAATGAACGGTTTCTGGGTGACTGGCTGCTATCAAATGGTGAATTCCACTCGTAGATCTGGAGCGCTTTCCAAAATCCGCGAGGGAGGCAAAATTCCGCTCCGTGGGACCCGCTCCGTATCGACGAGGGGAAGATAAACTTGCATTTTTGGAGCGACCTCCCCCACACCCCTCCCCACCCCTTCTCCTTCCGCCGTTCAAAATGGCCACTGCTCGAACTTGACCAGCCCACCAACGCCTCAGCCGGCTGATCTTTCCGACGAGCAGTGACGACTGTCACTGCTTAGCTGCAGAAGTAACACGCGACACAGGCCGGGCGGAATTATACGTACCACGGCGCCCATGTCACAAATAGCGAAGACGTCCGCGTTCGGCACCGTCACATACCTTTCGGCCGCCTCGAAGCGGCGGGGCACGGACAGCGATTGCCAGCGGTGGAGTTCAGATTGCTACTACGACTTTAATAAACACAGAGGTAGCAAACCATCACTTGCGCGGTCGTTGCCTAACCACTTCTTGCTTTATTTCACGGGAAAACGCCGATGAAATGCAGTGTAAAAAGGTAAACAATCACTGGCTGCAGAATGAATAGGCCTAACCTTCCGTCTGCCTCCGGCTTTTCTGTCGTTCTTCCTCGGTGATCACAGATGTCAGCGCTTACGATTTGCCACGCTCCACATTCCCGGCTTTTTATCCCTGATCTACGCGAGGTAGAAGCGTTCGAGCCGTCACAGTCCAGAGTAAACAACCGACGCACCCGAACAGATCCAACTCCACGACCCGACGGTGCGGCGTGGCCCGACCACGACGGCCCGACCGGCCCCCGGCCCGCCGATCTCTCCAACCTCGCCGCGCATGCGCACCGCCGATTTAGACGGAAATCACGTGGGCCGCTCTGTCAATTTCCGGAGAGATCTGTGAAATCCCGCAGAGCAAGTTCGGCGGAGTTTGGGGCGCTCCGTGGAGCGGGCGCTGCCAGAGATCTACGAGCGGAAGATGACCAACTTGAGCCAGATCTGCGAGCGGAATATGCGCGCTCCAAATGGAGCGCTTTTGGAGCGCTCGAGATCTGCGAGCGGAATTCACCAAAAGACACCCCCAGTTCTCCTACCGGTCACAACTGATTCCTGCTGTAGGGAAAAGAATAGATATTCAGAGTTCGAAGATAATCTCGCCAAATGGGATTACGTTAGATCCTACCGATGCTGTAGCTCAAGTTGCGACTTCGTAACCTTCTGGCACACACACACACACACACACACACACACACACACACACACACACACACACACACGCACACGCACACACGCACACACGCACAAAAAAAGAAAGAGGACAAGAAACAAACAAGGTGTTTGGAATTTGTGAGTAGTGTTCGCGTGCCAATCTTCCAAGCCGACGAAGGACACCTGGCACGCCCCAGCCGAGGGCTGCGAGGGATTTATTTTAAACGGCCTGGGGTTCATTGTCGTGCGATGGAAATCTGTTACTTGCCGCCGTCTCCACGATGAGGCTCTGTCAGGTAGTCAGGAGAGAAAGAAGATACTCCCACTTGTAGTTTCATAGGAAATCTAGCGTTGGAATTTTCTTGTTTTTGTGTAAACGCAACCCGAAAACGTCAACCTTCACAATGTGCGCACTTTTCAGCAGGGGGGCGGAAACGAGGGTGGAGTGTGACAGATCGCGAGCTCTCTCTGACGTCATTGTCTCGAAAGAAAGAACGAGCGAAAAAGGGAGCCACCGAAAAGCGGAAAGAGAAAGCAGACACAAGGTCGGGCGCATTCGTCTTCCCGCTAGCTCTAGTCTTATTTTATACAGTGTGCCGCCTTGGGAGACAAATCATGGTCTTGTTTACCTGTGTAAACAAGCTCGTAATACCCGTTGTCGCTTATATATATAAAAAAAAAAAAAAAAGTTTGCACATGGTTAATTTTTTACGCGGAGTACTTAGAGATTTCGGTGTCGTAAAATAATGCTTTTTACGTTGAAACGTATACGTTCTGGTAAGCTAGAAAAATAACCCATGCTTAATGCACTTGCAAGTATCGTAATTCGTTCACCACAAGCAGGCGGATATTAATAACGCTCTTTGAGGAGCGCAATGTTTTTTTCCTACTGTTGTTAGGGGAAACTTGCCCGACAGCGAATCATATCTAACTGCTTGGTTCCCGTAATTGTTGCCGAGAAGTGTCGCGGGCCCCCTAGCACCATCGCCATCGGTGGCGACCGCTACGCCCTGCCGTTCTGCATGGTGGCCAAATGGCGTGGGATGATGGCGGATCTTTTTCCCTGGATCCATTACACCAGGGGTTTCAAACTCATTTGAGTGCGGGGGCCAGATATCCAATTAGCAGTGATGTGATTGCTGCGCCAATTGCGCCAAACTGCACCCAGGGGCTAACCCTGCTACATCCTGCTACATTTTGCCAAATATCGGTGATCTGCGCCAAGCCTGCGCCAAAAGACCAATTTTGGTCGTCTTTCAAAACCGAAACGAAACTGAGTACCGTAATTGAGCATGCATGAGCTAGGTAGAGCAAGCGGCCGCCCAACAAAAAGTACCCTGTATCAATCGTCCATCCGGGCTGCATAGTTTTTCCCGCCACCTCTCGTTTCACGCTCTCGTCCTTCATGTGTCTCGTCTCGCGCCTTTAAAAAAAAAAGATCAACGATAGACGCGGGCGTGTGTTGACGCTTCAGTCGTTGTACAAAGCGCTGCAAGTACTTTTTGACCCTGACTCGCGATGTCTTGTTTTGAGCTGACTCGCTCAGGTTCTTTTTTTCTGTGTGTTTAGCTTGTACCTCGCCTGCCGGCCTGGCAAGCACGTGCAACTGGACAGTTTTTTGTCGTATGCTAGACAGTTACATTTTGTGTACAATTTTGGGAACCAGTTGGTGACGGAGCGGAGTGGCATGGTGTCTGTTTCGATCGAACAGCCATCTCCGCTCGCGCGACGAAGCACGTGCAAATGCAAGCCTGCTGAAGTTGCCCTCATGTGCATGCGAACATGACTGCACGACAGAAGCACCAGCCGGGACGCTTGCAACCCATTGTGTTACGTTTGCTTACCTTGGACAAAAATGTTGCACGTCGGGAACCAGTAAAACGGTGTCAAGCGGTTTTTCGGAATTGCTCGGCAACGCCCAAAGCACTGTTCACTTGAGGATGTCTCAATGGCTCTTTGGAGACATTGAAAGTGGGAATTCATTGCTACCCAAAGACAGGCGGCAGTCAACCTAATGCTGTGATATTTACTAATAAGCTGGTCATTTTCAAATAAATTTTAATATGTGTAGTTTGGTTCTTTTTTATCTATAACGGTATATAGATATGTATAATTTAACGCAACCATTGCAAAATGTGTCATATCATTGGCATTTCAGTTACATGTTGAAAGACTCCGTGGGCGTACCAACCAGGAGGGCAAGGGGGGCGCTTGCCCCCCCCCCCAGTTCTCAAAGTGAGGGGGCAAGGCATGTGTTTTGCCCCCCCCCCCCCCTCCCCTGAAACAGCCACCGCTGGCACTGGCCGGCAACGCCCAAGGAATACCAAGGGCACTGCCCCCCGGCCCTGGAGAGGGAGGGGGTAGGTGTCTGGTTTGCCCCCCCCCCCCCCCCCCCCCCCTTAAAAACAAGTTGGTACGCCACTGAAGACTAGGTGGTCTAACTTGACCATAATTTGTTTATTGCGGCGAGCGAAGTGTCCTTTGTTCGTCCAGCACTTAAAACGAATATGTTTATTTTCTAAGAATATCTGCTCTAAAAGCCACTTTTGGTGCTCCGAAACACTGTTTTGGCTGCTCCAAAAGCCACTTTTGCTGCTCCAAAACACTGTTCTGGCTGCTCCAAAGGCCAATTTCGCTGCTCCAAAACACCGTTTTGGCTGCTTCAAAAAGTGCTCCAAAACGGCTTAGGCCAATCACATCACTGAATTAGATTACTCGTCTCGAGTAATCTAATTGAATACTTTTTAAACAAGATCAAATGTAATTGTAATCGATATATCTTTTTTCGAGTAATGCGTACAAAACTGCGTCACCCATTTACAAAATAAAATCGATTAAAGATTTTCTTAGCATATTCGAGTGGCATTGGTGTAATCGGTGACGTATGGTACGAAACTAACCGATAAAAAGAGCTCAAAGAGCGGCTGAAATGCGGATGATATTTGGTGGTTTCGTTAGGCAGCGATACGCGTACGCTGGAATGTTGGGGGTAATGCTACGTTGTGTTACGTGTTCCCCCAGAAAGGCGGTAATCCGTCACGAGGACGTTTAACAAAGTGTGCGCGAGGCAGATGTTTACAAACGAGCTTTTGTCTCGTTACTTTCCCGTTGTTTGTTTTCCCCTTTGTGTTCTTCTGCGGACCTCGCTGTCGGCGGTCGAACTCGGCAAGGTAAACAGCCTGAAAGGAGTGTGCTCAAAGTCAGAGGCGATGATGTGTTGCTGCTCGCTCGGATCCACGCTCGCTTTTCGGTGTACATAGTTTCACGTCGTCGTCTCGCGTTTTCGGTTTATCGACGGAGCGGCTAATGGAGAAAGGGGAGGGTCAGTTTGCGGTGCCTTTAAAACGCTCGCTCGTTATCGGCTTTCGCGTCCGCTGCACCATCGGCCGTGTGTGTCGGAACTATTGATGGAGGAGAGATCGCTTATCGCGCGCTGCGTTTGGCTCTTCTCCGGGTCTTTTTTTTTTTTATTTTCGCCAGGTTCTTTATTTTATTGTAGGCGTGGCTTTAAAAGGGGGCGAGTGATAGGCCCTATTATTTGCATTATTATTATTACGATTAAAGGGCATCTGTCAGAATTGCTTCTAAACTAAAGCACCGGGGGCATTGGCATTCTTCCCGTTGCAAACAAAATACTTATTTGCTGTTTGGAATCAGCGGCAGTCTGTTGTGGCGCGCTTAGAGTACGAGTCAAGTTTTATTCGCATCGACCTTCCGGTTCCAGAGCCCATTTCCCTGCGTAGTTTTCGCCGTCTTTTGGCAGTTAGGGTTGGCCCGGTGCGTTTGGTTTCGTGTCCCCACTTCGCTGTAGCAAAATAATTATACTATAAAACCGAGTCCTGTCCGGAAATCGTTTACCCGAGCTCAACTAGAAATGCCACGGCAGCGTGTTTTATTATACCTCACGTGTACCATGCTTCCATCTTGGAATTGTCTTAGCAGTCCGTCTCGCCGAGCACCAGAACGTGGACGAGTGCCTTTCCATCACCGAGGCGGTCTCGAACCTCCGGAGCGTTCTTCGGGGAACCCATCCCAGCGGGGCTGGAAGGCAGTACCGAACGGGTTGTCTCGATAACCCCGGGTGCGAACCCCGCGCGCCAAATCTAGTTAGCCGCCTGGAGCCACTCGCACTCACGCACTCGCTGTTCGGCTCTGTTCCGCCTCTGCCAGCCCGCGATGGACTACGCCCGATGCTAGGGGGCCGCCAGGTCCAATCACGAGCCAGCTACGAACCACGTGGTTTATGGCGCAGTGGCACTCACGTACCGTACCGCGCGGGCTCTTCTCAAATCTTGGTAGATAGATGCGAGAGACTCCCGCGGGTCATATCACGCGATGACGCAGATAGAGCGACGTTGGACGCGGTAGGCGCTTGGACGTCGGGGTAGTCATGGGATCTTTACTTTAGAGTGAGGTGGAGCAAAGTTCGAAACGCGGTTCGCGGACAATTTCAATAATCGCCTTCCGCCAGCTGCCATCTTTGTGTGGCGGACTGTGGAAGGCGATCGTACGCGTCGACAGTCCAGGGACTGAGGCATTTTTCGCCCGGGTGATGAGCGCACGAACGATCTAAAACCGACCTGCGATTGGGACCCGTAGCCTCGGCTGTGGTCCATCGTAGGGTTGGCTGGCGGACACCCGGGGGGCGGATGAGGACTCGGAGACGGCTCGAGTGGCACGTAAATAAAGACGCGTCGCGCGAGTGCCGCTCGGCAGCGACTGGCGACGCGGGGTGGCGGCGGGCGCGTCGAAACAACGGCTCCACTTGTCATGTCGGCACCCCGGCGCGCGCGGCGTGCTGCGCGAGCACTCGCTGCCTCCGCTCGCGGCGCCGCCATCTTGCTCTCGTGCCCCGGTCGCTGCTCTCCGGAAACTCGGAGGCGGGGAGGGGGGGCATTCCACCCCGCCGACTCGCCTCCAGCTCCCCGCTAGCCTGGGATGGACCGCAGCGAACGCCGCGAGCCTTCGGAGCGAATGCAATGCCGCGCGTGTGCCACGTGACCTTGCGAAGGGACGCAGCGACGCGCTGGGCGCTTTGTCACGCGATGCGCTCGCGGCGCTGGACTGGCTCGTGGCGTCGACCCCGGTCGCAAGGTGACAGGAAGTACTGCCTTACTGCTCGGTTGCCCCTTTGCGTGGACCTGCTCGTTTGTCGTCCGGTCTTCTCCGAGAAGGAGCCATCCGTTTGCCGGAGGGAGACGCGGCGTGCTCGGATGCGCCGCGGCTACGACGTCAACTCGCGTGCGCGGGTGGGAGCCATTTGTAACTTTTAGCGACGGTGGTATCCCGGGAGGGCGACAATCCGGGCCTCTGTGTCGGGCGGAAGTGAGATTGTTTTTGTTGACGCCCTCGTTCGACGTTTAACTTGGTTCCCGATGTCGGACTGAACTGACACGGGGCAATGGCTCGCGGGTCGTTCGTGCCACAGCGTGTGACGGTGGTATTCGAAGGCGTCCCTGCGGGATCTGCGCCATCTGTCATTGGGGAATTGAGATGACCGGTGGGCGACGCGCCTACTGAGCGTACGTTGGCGCGAATACGACGTTATTTGAGACGCTACACTCGAATAGAGAAGCGACGTTTTCCCTGCATCTCGGAATAAAAAGTTGTCAGCTCTAATAACTTCGTTTATCCCGTTCGTATCTTATGTATCGGGTTTTCTCGTTTAGAGCGAGACGATACTCGTTTATGCCTGTTCTTGAAAGTATCTACTGAGAGACAGAGAGAGATGGAAATATCAAAGCTCCGAGCGAAGGACAGCGAGCGTATCTTTTAGCTTTAGCGTCAACATATTGAAATAACTGTCACGTTAGAAATGTTAATATGCATAGTGTATTATTGCGCATAATTATATATATATACATAAAAAACTTTTATTATTTTGTACGATGTTAAATAGCATTTTATATATTTTTTTAAATATATATTCAGCGAGGTTATTGACTTTTGTTTTCTGCTGCTGCGCTGCTGAACTGTACAGGGGAATGGGGCCTAGTCAGCCGACATCAATCGCCTTTTGCATCATCCTCCGAGACGTTCGTCCGAATAAAACGAATTTTGAATTTTGAACGAACGCGTTTACTGCAATATTTTGAAAAAAAAAAAAAAAAAAAAAAGGGAACAGCTATTGACATTACAAATGCCGTACGCTGGAACGCAATTTTTAGTTGTTTGTGGTTCCAAGACTGTGAGAAGGGAGACTAGAGTATATGCATATACTATGTACCGTAATAAACACTTCTTTTTTTTTTTTTTAAAGTTAGTTTTAGTTAGCAGACACCAAGGCGCGTCCCGCCTCGCGATGGTGGTGGTTTTAAGAGGGGACTGTCCCGCTGCCCGGTCCGAGCGATGCTTTGGTGGTGGGCGCCGTCCCGCGTGAGAGGCCATCCGTCTCAGTGTGTCGTGAGCGCGCTGAATCGAGTTCGGGAATCTGCGATGCGCGTCTCGAGTGGTGCGGCCGAATTCCACACGGGCTCAGTGGGCGCTCGCCGTAGACAGCCGCCGGGGAAATCCCCGCCGCCGCATGAAATATAAACCGGGCGCCGCCGCGGGGGCCGCCTTCGCTCTCTCCTGGCCGAGCCGAAAAAGAAGAAGTGCCTGAAATAAAGAGACACCGACGACTGGGGAATTTATCTGCCCGAATGAATGCGGGAGTGCTCGTGTCGTCGTCGTCTAACGTTGAACTCGAGGGTTGATGGCGGAGATGGGGCAGTTCGGGACGCAGGCTCGTACGGGCTTAGGATTTTTTTTTTTGTTATTTTGGTGGAGAGGGGGGTGGGGCTTGATTTTCGTGGAAGTTGTGCTTGCACAACGGAAAGACCGACTCCGTTAAGGTATTCCCGGGTAACTTGTGCGAGTCACGTGAAATAGGCGGTAATGAAGGAGAAACGTCTCATTCGCGCGGACGGATTTTTCAGTTGGGAAATGTCAGTTGACGCACGTGAACAGTAGTCGTGTTTTCTGTGCCACGCTCGTTTATCGGGCGAAACCTGGAGCGAACTAAGTACTTTCAGTATCGAACCGAGCGTTGGATATATTTTCCGACCTGTCCAGGGGGAAAATGCTCCACTTCTAGAACGTGCCTTTGGACGACGCTGCAGCTTCGATAAGCGCGAAGAGCGTCTTGTTGAGGTCGTTTGGTGTCAGTGAACTAGAGCGGCGCTGAAGTCAAACGAGCAAAGTAACGAACACTCTAACTATAGATCTTTCCTCCGAATACGATATGAGCGATATTGTTCTTCTTGTTATAATTACTGGACAAAATGCGCCCTTTATTTATTTATTTTTGGGCTTCTGCGTTTTGTTGTGTTCCTTTAGTACTGTCAGGTAAAAAGAAATAGAGCGTCGGAAACGGTCATTCACTGGCTCTTGCATGCGACGCCCTTAATTAAACAGTTCCTCCTAAAAAAAAAAAAAAAAAGGTTTGCCTTTTATGTTTGTACAGCCTTGATGGAGATGCGCCTCAACGGGTAATCGGTCTCTTAGCTGTAGATGAGAAATTTAGCCAGTGCAGTACAACCGCTAACCTGGGATTTGTTAAAGGGATACTCCACTGTTTTTTTCATTGTCTCCGATTTGCTTGAAATTTTGCTAAACTTACCAACAAATATCGTGAAAATAGTATCCCAAATATTAGGTCAAAATATTGTTTTTTTGCAAAGTTATTGAATTTACAGTTTTGGTCCTCACCGTGTTTTTCAAGCTCGAAGTCTCTACTGGCAACAACGAAAAAGTGACGTCAGTGGAAGGCAGTGGTTCACTGTTTGGGCTGTAGATTTTGTTTTAAACTGATTCGAAGCAGTTTCATGGTGCCAAATGAATGCTTGGGAAGCTCGCTGCAGTACCCGCGCTCCAGCACGGAGCAAATGATTGGCATATTCTATTTTTTGGCTGCTTGCTCGACTGACAAGTCTGCCTGCCACTGACGTCACGGCACTGAAAAGTGCGCGAATATTTGAATGTTGGTTTTTTGGATCACTTTCATTTGCCGATTTCACAATACCTATTATGAATTTCGCGATTCTAAATAGCATACCGGAAAGGCTAAAGGCCGGGGAGTCAGAAAATATAGTTAGTTCAGGTAGCTCAAAAAATCGGTGGAGTACCCCTTTAACGTGCATCACGCAGTATAGTGATCACACGAACGCGTGCCGGTACGAAACTCATCCAGATCGAAACGGGCGGCGGCGGCGGGGAATCGAACCCAGGAGGTTCCCAGCGCAAGCTTTCGCTCCACGCTCCGAGCTGAGACGCGTTAGCCCACTCGGCCACTTCCTCCCTGACAGTTCCTCCTCCTTGTACGACTCCTGTTGTCCGACTCGTAGCAGCTCCTCCATAAGGTCGCTAAAAATAGGTGGCCGAGAAAGATGAGCGCGTAGAAGAATGACGTGTCGCCTTATAAAAAGTTGCGAGCCTCGAAAGAAGCCAGAATACAGGTCGAAGTGGTAATTTTAGATCGCGAAAGCGTTCATTTATCGGCGAAGAGACCCCTTGACTTTACCACTTGTGAACTCGAAGCCTTTCTGAAAATGTTCGCTCGGACATTACACGAAAAGAAAGAAGCCAGGGGACGAGCCACATTTGGTGCAACGGGAGCTGCCCGCTTCACGTGACTGCCGCACAAAGTTCCCGAGCCTCTTGAAGGTTCTCGTTGAACCTGAGAGGGCCGACGGACGGACGGCGTCGAACTGCGACGTAAACACCACGAACGACACGATCTCGCGTTTGGAAACTCGAGGAATGAAACCGCAGCGGCATAAAACGCGCTTCACAAGAACCGCCGAAGCGCGCGCCGCCATTTTCCGCCGCCGTAGTGGCGTAACGTTGCGTCACACTTTTTGTTTGTTTGTTTCGGATAAATAGCTGGCGGGATTAAGCGCGGAGCCCGGCAAGACGACAAAAACAGGCGCCGAGGAAGCCAGCCTTCTTCTGCCGCAGCGTTTCATTACGGGAAGGACCGGCTGATTTGTTGCGCCTCAGCAATTTGCCCGTGCGTCGTCCGGGCGGCCGCCGCCGCAGCAACTTGCAGTCGAGAGGAAGAACAAGGAACGCGAATGCGTGCTGCCGTCAGCGACAGCGCCGCGCAGGAAGCGCCTCTTGCTCTTGGCACGCTCGCGAGATTTCTTTTTTTGCTTTGCCGGGATAATTTTATTTTATTTCGTGACGTCGTTCATTGGGTTTACGGGAGAGGGAGGAAAGTGGCGAGGGGAAGCGGTGGAAGGAAGAAGGGGACGCCTTCTCTCTGTCGTTTGGGTCGTCGACGGTCTCTTGGCTGGCCGCCATTGCAAACGTTTGTCCCCCCCCCCCCCCCCCCCACGCCGTTCGCCTGGATCGGCTTGGCTGGGCTCCGAGTGGAGGTGTGCTGCGCGTCGGACCCCTCCGACTGTTGTGCTGGATGGGGCTTTTGAAGTGCACTCCTTTATCCCCTCCATCTCGCTGCTAGACACAAACCGCTTTTCCTCGTTCTTTTTTTTCTCCACCTCCAGGAATAGTTTTTTTTTTTTTTTTTTTTTTCGGCCATTTTGAAGGGTAAAATTTCTATAAGTCGCGTTCTTTCGAGAGCGTTCTGCTCCGTTTGGTGGTGGCGCTACTCGTTGGCATTCGAGGTCACGTGGTTCTGACTTCCGAGGCTGACCCCCTGCGTCCTTACGTGTATGCACGATATCGGGTATATGAGCAAAATCCTACGTCGCCTCCATTTGGTTCTACATGGAATCCACCACGATTTTAGCGCGGCTGGTTCTCATAAACGTTACACCGGAAGTTGCCTTTTTTTTTTTTTTTTAATATATGCCGTGGTCATGCTAATAACCGATGTAGGCCGACTGCAACAATGAGGTCTGTGGCCTAATCAAAACAATGAGTGGAGAAAGGAGACGCGCTTGGGCAACTGCGAAACACGGGACAGGCTGAGGTAGCGGTTCCCTTTGGGCACTCACCGCTCCGCTTGGCTGCACCGGGAACCCGTTCTTAGAAACGGGGAGACTATACCGAGTGAAGTGAACGCGCCAAAGCGTGTATACTTCGTCTGTCCTTAGGTTGTACCGCAGCGGACGCACCGGAGCAAATTCGTAACTCGGAGCGTGTCACGTGGTCTTTTGGTCGTACGAAGCGACGAGCAGTGTTAAGTCACGTGGGGCGTGTGGAGCGCTGGTTTGGCTAACTTGGCTCGTAACGTCCGTTGCGGTACTTTCGCGGACAGTTTAATGAGCTGAAGCAGTCCTCCGATCGCTTCTTTGGCCTACCTTCCCGTTTCTTGAGAGGTCCGAACAACTAGGAATGGAATGCCAAGACCGTTTGACAGATTGATAGGTTGTCTGGACCTCAGACGCGGGAAAAGGCCAGCTCGGGTGCTTGGGCCCATATTGACATCAGAGGTAAGGTGAAGCGAACGATAGAGGCTGATGATGAATTGGGGGCTGCAGGGTTGAGCGGGAGAGTAGGTATTGCAGTCTGGCGCTAACAGGCCGACGCCGAGATCAGGACAGGGATGAAAGAGCTACAGCTTGAGCCCGGCAGGCTGAAGCGTGACTTCGAGCGCAGCGCACCCTCGAGCTATTTGAACCGCGCCGGCGGCCTGCTTCACAGAAGCAGCTCGCATTGTCTTGCGGCTGCGCAAAGCTTCAATGGGAAGAGCGTGGACACGTTTTTCTCACGTTTTCGTGCCCGCTCTCGATGGCAGGCAAGCCACGGGTGGGGGGGTCTTGTCTGTCCGCAGATTCTCTGATTTATACAGTACGTGATCTTGCTAAGAAGGAAAATCACTCGATGCGACGAGGAACTGAGGGAGGGTAAAAGACGACAGTGCGCGGGGACGTCGGAACGCCAAACCAATAACGTAGAAATTATTATTATCATTATTTTACAGTAGCGTTTGTTAGAAACAGGAGGCTCCGCTTCGGAAGGAGATCTATCTAAAGGCTGTGCTGGTCAAACGAGTAATCTTGCAGTACGAACACGTTTGCTGCCGAAAGCTTCCTGAACGCTAATCGTGAATCGCAAAAACAGAAGGTATGTTTTGTAGACAGCGGGGAAAATGTTCCCGCCGTGTATGAAAAAAAGAAAAAAAAGACATTTAAAGGAAAAGGCCGATGGCCGTCGCGTGGGACGTCGGCATCTGTTCAGCACTCGTCCCGAGATGCAGCTGCCGCTTTGGCCTTGATAACGCCGGCGATACGAGGCAATGGTCGAGTTCTGCTTCGCTTCCCCGCCTCGCGTAATATGCGTCGCCTGTCCCCGCCGGCTGCGTTGACCGTCTCGTTAAGCCGCCTACTGCGAACAAAGCCGCTCTCACTGGGCGGAGTTTACGCTAGACGCAAGCCCCGAGGTCACTCACTCGCGCGGGCTAAGAGTGCGCGCGGGTGAATTTTCGTCACCGCGAGGACGGCTGCACGTGCGTTGCCAATACCATTTTCCATGTTCCGACGCAACCGACCAGTCGAGCAGCGTGAAAAGAGCAAGACGGACGCGTCTTGCGCTTTGCGTCGTACCCCGGTGGAGCTCAGGCGTGTTCGCCTCGTGGAGCGGGTAGGCAGTTTTCGTGGACCGTTTTCCCAGCTCCGCTAAGCTCTCGGGAACGAAGACGCCGCTACTGCGCCTGCGGGGCGCCAGCTTCCTCCGCAGAGTCCCGTATCTCGTAGTAAGTTGCGGAGAACTTCGCTCGACCGCGGAAACGATCTACGTCCATATAATAACGTTATGCGCGCAGACCTCGTCTTGTAGGTGGGCGTTGCGCGTTCCGTCGACGTCTGTTCGAGGCGGCCGCGCGTCGTCTTTTGCCTGAAACGGAAGGTTTCTTTTAGACGGAGCGACTGGGCGCCGAGGCACTTCGCTCGGAACCGGGCTGCGTCGTCGTCGGCGGCGTGGAGCGACTTAGTGACACAAAGCGGCGGTTTCGCTGTAAGCGGATCGAGGAGTCGCTCGCCGGGTTTATTTGCGGGCGACGCTGGGGTGGAGGGGAACGGTGCTGTGACCGCGTCGGTTGGACACGGTCGACCTGCAGCTCTTGGCTTTGCTGTTGTGATGCGGGAGTCGTTTGTTTCTTTCTCGCCCGCTTTCCCGCTCGGCGAACGTTATGTGCGGAACCGGTCCCCGCAGAAAAGGTCTTCATTCTGCTCCCCGCTGGGTGCAGCAGCTTTGGCTGTTTTCTTTTCGTCGCATCAAGTTCGCGTCGTGACACTCGAATGGACGGATGGGTTGCTCCGCGATTTATGTGGGCGCCGAATCGGGGGGGGGGGGGGGGGGGGGGGGGGGGGGAAGCTCTGTCGAGTCGTTGTTTTCCTCCCGTGGATGGGCTCGCGGACTTGTCGGCCCGAGCCGCGGAGGCGTGGCGCGTTCCACATGTGTCGAGTGAGCAGCTTCGCGGTGCTTGGTCCGGCCGTTTCGTCGGCCCACGTTTCGGCGAGTCGTGCTTTTTTTTTTTTTCCTATTTTGGTGAATGATGTTTAAGTGACATTCGAATAACGTTTTTTTCGAAAGTGGACACCGTCTGGGAATTATTCGAGCCCTCCACCCTTGGGGCGCGTGCTCAGATCACGTATTGGATACGAGGGCTAGGCCAGCGTTGGGCGTGAGCTCGACTCGGGTCGTGTCGAAAACGAGTCAGGCGTCGGCGTTCACACGCTTCGTGCCAACGTTTCGTCGACTCTCGTTCTTTTTTATTTACACGCGAAAGAATGAACACATACGGCGGACCGCAGAACACGACATCTAGTTTTCAACGAGCAAGAAACACACACACACAAAGAAACGTTCTGCAAATACGTCAACAAATCTTGGAAGGAGAGAGATAAAAATTGTCGAAGGAAAGGGAAATGTCAGATGGGAAAAGACACGGAAATGCGTGAATTCTGTGTTTGGAAAATGACATTAAAAACTCGGTGATCGATTAACCTACCGATTGATCGGTTAAACTACCGATGAATCGATTAGTAATTTAATCGCGATTTATTTTTTTAACCGGTTATTCGGTAAAATTTTGGCGAACCGACAGAAAGTAAAAGTTGGACACTTTCACCACGTGGACGCGTACACCTGTATGAAGGGCGGAGTTTGGGTAAAATTTTAACCTGATGTAAAATGTAGGGGCGAGATTTGTAGCTCCAGTCAAATGCAGAAGGTTTCTTGGTGCCCCGGTCACTTCAGTGCCGTGCGAGTGTCCGTTTAGCGCAGCAAAAACTATAAACCTAAAAAAAAAAAAAAAGTGTCATGGCCGCTTTTATTTTTAGTGTTGGTGCGTATATGGCGCGTGATGTGCTCGCTTTCCGAAGCGACGAACATGTGCGTGCTGAGCTGAGAAGGTCACTCGCTCGGCTGAGGATTGGAAAGGGTGTATTGTGAACTTTCTAAGGAGAGGTTGCTCGTGCCGGAGAATACTAACGTAACTCTTTGCCTCAGGCAGTTGAAGGAAAAATCTGTGTGTGTCCTTGAACTGTTCTCAACTACACATCGTGGTTCATTCGTAGTCGAAATTTTATATTGTGCCGTTTATAACACATTCAACTAGAGCGCACACACAAAAAAAGATTTATTGTTATTATGCATGAAAATGAACACTACCGATTACTTAATATATTAAAGTGTTGCGATTAATCGGGTTAAACATTTCAATCGACACCCAATCCTATAAATGAAAACACTAGCATATTCCGTCGATGTGCGAAGCAGTCTCGAAAATTCAGGTATGAGGTATTCAACTTCTCTCTTCGTCAGTATTTCATCCGCTAAAGTAAGCTTACCCAACGCGCTCAATTAGCAATAATCGTTCTTTTTATTTTATTGCACTTTGTTTAGTTTTTTTGCGGCGAATGGTGTTTTAGCGAATGGTGGTTGTTGGAATTGTCGCGTGGTCGAGGTGACTGGCGGCCATTGGCATTGTTGTTTCGTCGAACGCCGACGTCCTCGTATTTTTCTCCGCCCTTTGTCCGGAAACGAAGTTACCAAACTCGAGACGGGGAAATACTATCGCTGATATCCGTGACAGGGGGATGCGCTCGCAGATAACGCACTCCTCGAAGCGCGCACCGCCAAGGTCCCCGGGTGAACGATGGACCGTTTTCCCGTACGCCCCTTACCGGTCGTCAGGTTCGTGCGCACACCTACCGAGGTGACGACCGTGAACGATGCTGCGAGCGTGACTCGAGCTTTGTTGTAGATTCCCACTCCCGGTCCATCAACCAGCGTGCATATCCATCGGGTTGTCTCTGCTTGTCTCGCATCGCTCCCAAACAGGCGGAAGTCCCAATACTTCTTGAGATTTCTCACATGTTCGGACTTCGAAGGGCACCCTAGAGAGCCTAGAAACTGGTCGGGTTAGCTGAGTAGAATAGAAGTCCAGCTGAAGAGTCTTTTAGCCTCGCGTAGTGAAAGGCATCGTTCTCTTGCCCGAGGAGGGAGATGTTTAATTTACGCTCCTTTGCGCGCTAAGGGCGTCGAATTAGAGCCGGCGACGTCCACCCGATTCCAGCTTTGATCTTTCGCCGTCCGTCCGCGTCGGCCGTTGCTCGCTCGGCGTTGCAGGCTCCTGTCCCCAGGCGCGTAGCTGCGCGTCTCTGGCGAAGCCCTGACTGTCTCGGCTGCTCCGACTCGTCCCCCTTCTCACGCCTGTTATCGATCGCGTCCGCCGACGTCGGCCCCGTCTCGTTCTCGTGTTCGAGGAGTCGGATGGGAAAATCTCTTACCTCGAGCCTTCCTTCTCGACGGGCACGGAGGGGAGCCAGGCTGTGCCCTTCCTTTCTCGGTGTCTGCTTTTGCGTTTTACTCGGGGCTGGCCAGGCCGTAGTGCTGCTCTCTCTCGCTTGAAGTGGCATCACCATGAGTAGGCTGACCTGGTAGTGCGCTGCTTCGCAAGGCTCCCGTGACAGTTGGCTTCTTTGCGATGCGAGTTCCCTTTTACTCTCCCTCTCCCTCTACGACAAAAATGGCACCAGCGGAAAAAAGAAAAAACGTGACGGCATTTTTTTTTCCCCTTAACGGTTGTTCGTTGCATTCATTTCTTCTGAGGCTGTGTTCAGCTACTCCTGCGTGTTGGGCCACGTGACAATGAGGCCAGAGAAACCAGCAAAGACAACGCTAGACGCGAGTAGGTTTTCGAACGCCGAGGGTCGAAAGTTGAACTCTCAAGTGAGATCGAGCACATTTTGGAATGCAACACAGCCGTCTCGTCGTGCGTTGCAGTTCGGCGGTTCGGTGCTATCATGCCGTACAAATCTGGTATATCCGTCCTTTCGCGGAAAACTGGGATCGTGCAGTTGGTGTACAGCGGGTGTGAAAGGGTGTCCATATTTGAGTTTCTGCAAAGAGGACGACGGAACCGTGGGCTGCGACGACTCGACCGGAAGATCTCGCTCTTTCTCGGCGTGACAGAGTGAGAACTCAATATTTATGGTCGTGGGTTCGTGTCTTTTTTTTTTTTCGCTGCATGCATAATTAGGAGTATTTTGGTTGTGGTCCGGAAGCAACCGGCTCAAATGCTCGTCTGGTTGCTACTTGTAGGCGCAGGAATAAATAAAAATGACTCAATAGCTTGAGCGAGTTCAGGTTCGAATAATTTTCGCAAGCTATGCAAGTGATAGATTATCAGGGTTGCAAGCAGCATATCAGTGTAAATATATAAGCAGAAGTACATCGTGTCGTTTCTGCGTATCGTCATCGGAGTGCAGAAATGATCTGCTACAACTCCCTTCCCTAGTAAGCCCTATATTTTAGCGGGTCTCTGAGCTGTAGTTTGGTGTGCACGCAAGTAGGAATATGGTTCATTGTCCGGTTTGTTCAGAGACAATTAGAACACTCACTTTATCGCTTAAAACGAGAACATATCTGTCTCAAGATATCACTTTCTTGCACTTTACCACAATAATTGCAGGCTATAATCATTTTCCTGCGTTCTAAAATGTGTTCTTTAAATCACTTGGCGGTAACAACCTCATATTAACAAAACAAAAAAGAAAAAAAAGCGCGAGGTGCTTTTTTAGAAGTAAAAGCGATGCGCGAAGCCTTTAGCGCTATAGCGCGCCGCGCACGTCAGCCTACTGCCCTGACGTCACAGGGGGCGTGTGCTAGCCTTCTCCTCTAGGTGGTGCATCTGCGTTTCGCTTCCTACCCCCCTGCTTTCCTCCTCCTCCTTCTCGTCTCTGGGTGCCACCGCGCGGAGTCGGTTTAATTTTCGGAAGTCTATCTAGCGAGGCAGCCCGCGCGATTGCTCGGGGGAATCGATGAATAGTGCCGCCCTGGCGCCGATCTTTTTATAATTTTTTATTAGAGAGTTTTAGGGAACCGTTTTTGCACATCCGATACGGTACGATGGGCCCTCCGGTACGAACTGCGCATGCGCCTGTCTTCTGCGATCTTACCGTAATGCGCTGGTGGAACCGTAAGGCACGACCGGCACGACCAATGGCCGACATGGACAGTCTCGCTTGGTTGGCAAAACGGCTATTTCGCTGGTGGAAAGAGCGTGCCGGGGCTCCAAACATGAATAAAATAACTCGTGGCAGTGCCTGGCAGGAGCGCCATGTGTGACAGCAAGTCCATAAAGTTTGGGTCAGCAAAAAAGAAAAAGAATAAAGAACAAAACGCAATAGGACGTTTTCGATAGAAATAAATTGGTGTTTCGCGCAGCTAGAAATCGTCTGCTCGGTAGCTCAGTGGATTGGAGCCCCGATTTCTTGAGCTCGTTCAGGGCCCGTAGTGGAGAGTTCGAATCCCGCTGGCCCAAAGCAATTTTTTTTTTTTTTTTACATATTATAAGTTTTTTTTTTTTTTATACAAACATTGGATGTGCATTTTGAGCACTTATCACCCGTTTTTTACAGCTGCTGTTATGACAGGATTATCTGTAGTGGCACCAGAGTGTGCAACAGCCTTCTGCATCAAGGCTCTGGATACATTTTAGTTTAAAAATGTTGCATGAATTAAAAATTTCTGTACAAATGCTAATCACATATATCCTATGAAACGAGCCCTTTGAATATTTGGTGATAGTTTTAATAAGTGCACAGCAGTAAAGTTACAGGTTTTCGTTTATATTTTCTTCGTGGTCGTACCGTACACGGCGCAACGATCGGTACGCGGGCGTACGACCGTGATCGTCTGCTACCTGTACCGTAAGAGAGCAACATGAGCGCCGCATCTACCTCCGTCCCTCCGCCTCCTCCTCGCAAGCGATTTACAGTAGTAGACAACATCTTTCTACTTCAGGAGCTGCTAGGCGCTACTCCTTTTTCGCTCCAGCCCTTTGGAATGACGCAGCGTTGAAAAATAACTTATCGTTGCGAGGAGCGAAGGAACGGGTTGACCTCCTCGTAAATAAAAATAGAGATTTAAGACGTACTGAAAGATACGTCATTTCAAAATATATACACACTGTATGGAAAGTAACGAATTCCCAGAGTCCCTTATGAATATAGAATCCACTAGGGTACTAAAAAGGAAACTAAGGAATTGGTGTCAAGCATTTGAGCTGTAGATATAGTAGCCTAACCGTTGGAGATATTTCGTACTTTTATTTCATGGTTGCGTGAGTAGACTTGGCTATAAACACCTATATTTCATGCTCTAAAGTGTTCCTTTTTGTATTTATTTGTGCTGCTAATTTTGTGTTCCTTTCATTTTTTTTTTTGTGCTGTGGAGTGTTTTTTTGTTTTTTTTTTGTAACAACATGTATTGTAGTTGTCGCCTGGCCCCACATACAAACAGCATGCTGCTTTTGTGGGCCAGCTCTTTATTTTGTATGACTTGACCTTAAAATAAAAATTGAATTAAATTGAAAATTGAATTGAATTAGCTTTGTACAAGAAAAATGACCGCATCAACTTGAGAAAGTGAGTATATTTTGGTTATTTTTGTATTTTCTTCGAGATTTAATATTTCTAGTTTTATTTGTCCATAGCTTTCTTAATACTTGATCCTGCATTGGGCCTCGAGGGAAAAAGACAGGATCGCTAGCAGACAACTTCGAATGTTGATGATAAGCGCGCGCGAGCGTGTTCTTGTGCCAAATCGAGTTTGCTTTCGGCAACGTTTCAGCATATCAGGACGTGGTTGGTGTAAACATCATATTTGTTGATGTAAAACACCGAAGTTTGCCCGCTGAGAACGCATGATTTATTTGAAAACAAGTTACCATGTACGGTCGAGGCATTATTTTATTCCCCAAGTATATACATCTGGTAAACTGAAAGAAAAAAAAAAAAAAATACGCTGGCACATCATTCGTGGTATCCGCACATCATTCCTGGTATCACAACTTTTTTGTTTACTCAGAAGCTACGCCAAGTTGAACGTCCTATGCCTTGCCGCCAACAAGCGCCTTCTCTTACCCCCCATTCACACTGGAAGCGGATCCGCGTTCGCGAAGCGGTTGCGAAAGCGGTTGTATAAAGATCCAGTGCAATTGCACGCGCATTTGATGTCATCGTGTGCGCGTGCAATTGTACTGAATCCTTATGCCTGATTCACATGGTGCGAATTTGCCTGCGATTTCGCTATTGCGACGCCGTTCTTGCGGCACAACGCAGTTGCGGTGCGAATTCGACTAATTCGCAACTCCGTATTTTGCCAAACTTTCCTTGCGAACGGCCGCTCTTGCGAAGGGGACGGACAGCCAATCAAACGCGGCTCGTGAAAGACGTCGCGGTGGTCATAGCAACGTGGGAATCAAAAATACGAAAAATGCGTCACCTACGTCGTCGTCTTCGAAATTCGCTGCGGGGGTGGGGCGGCGGATGTGCTTCTTCCATGTGAATATTTTTCGCTGGGGGATGTAAGCTCCAGTTCGGCATTAAAACGAACTGGCGTTTGCGTACCACGCGACGGTTGTGATTGATTCCTTTGTAAAATTGCAGGCGATAACAATTGACGCTTCTGTTCGATCACTTTGCGTAAGGGACTCGTGGCATAGTAGGAAGATCCTTTCTTCAAATCTGTTTGCAGATGACGCGAAGGTCTGTCTAGAAACCGAGAAACGCTGAACAGCACCTTGTTATTAAAGCCATTTGATAAAAATCGAGCTTCACATTTTTACGTATAGTGACAACAACTAATGATATGTAAACGCGCTGGACGCGTGCTACGCGAGCGACACACGTGTAAAATTGCTTTAATTACAAGGTGCCGATCAGCGATTCTCGGTTTCTGGACAGACCTTCGTGTCAGATCCCCAAACAGATTTCAAGAAAGGGTCTTTCTACTATTCAATGAGTCCCCTACGCAAATGTCACACGTGCCACGCGTGACGTTTGTCATAGGAATCCTGTGGCAATTTGGTTTTGTGCATAGTTTGCGACTATTTCACCAACATGATTGTTTTGGCTTTTTTTTGCATCTCAAACCCTGTTTTTTTATTTGTGTCGTTTCCTTTATCTTCAGTGTTTTTGTCATGTTCGCAATCGCTAATATTGTTTTGAATTAAAAGAATAGCTAAACATTTACGTTAGCTTGTTCATGCTGACCTACGCTGAGGAAGTACAGAATGTGTTTCGTACGTCCAGCGTGTCGTTCATTTCATGAAAGTCGGCCGATAAAACACATTCTGTGTTAAGTAAAGACCCGATTGGGCAGCGTAGGTCCAACGAAAACAGTAAAATAGCACCTCGCCCTGTGGGGAATCAGCCAGTACTCTGTCGATCTACTTTGGGCTATACCTGCCACAAAAAGTGTCCACCAGTTTGTCCGTAAAAGAGGCAAAGATCACACCCCATTTTCTACAAAAAAAAAAATGGACTGATTTGCAGGCAACAGGTACGGGGTGGAAATGAACTAGAGAGATGATATAAGGCAGGGGTGATCCAGGAATAAATTTTTTATTGCTAGCTTTAAATGTTGAAAGATAACAACTAACAAAAGACAAAAAAGATGCAATTACAAAAGAAGACAAATGAAGCACAGGCTCACCTTTTTGGCAGACATCAAATATGAATAAAGATGAACATAACACGTTGCTGGAGTCATGGGGTGCACCGGCGCCAAAAGGCAAATATTTGCGTTGTGCGCCGGTGTTGCAAGGCCGCCCACTCATCTACGCACGCCGCCGACGATCCGAGTACACCTTGTCAATGGCCAGACGAAATCGACCCCTACGTGACCCGGAAGCTACAACACAAGGCACGACGAGAAGGAAACTCGCCGTGCCTTCTGTTATAGTTTCGTCGTACCCACATAACCTCCTACAGCCCACCCCACACTGCAAAGAGGGCAGGTGCTACGCTTCTTCGGCGTGTACAAACACACTCCCTCTCAACATTCACTACCTCCAGCACGTGGCAGATCTACCTGAACCACCTAAATGCACATACTTCGGAGACTACTCAAATAACTCTCACACGCCAAGTTAAAGGGAAACTGAAGCGGTTTTGTATTTGAGGAAACACACTTAAATCGTCTTCATTTCACCTCCAGGATTTCGAATATCGAAATTATTTCTTTTATAATTTGGTGCATGGAGGTTGCAGAAAATCATTTTCGAAGTACCACCGAAGGCCCTCCTTCCAGGAGCGTGTCGCCACAAAAGGAGTTTTCGGAATTTTCCTTCCAGCAGCGTCCACCAAAGCTATGCACGCGTACTCTTGCTATTTTTTTTAAAAAAAGGCAGAAAAAGATGTTAACACTTGTGCCAGTACGGGGGAATACACCTGGCAAGCTAGGGATTGCATGCGCGGCCCTCGAGCGACACGAGCTTTGCGGCCGAAAGGCCCTCTCATGACGCCACGACGGGGGGTGTTTTTCGTGTTTTTTTCGCGTTTAGTTACATCTTCGAGGAAAACGAACACGATATTCATATCCACGGGATAAAACTACGCTAGAATCAAGCTCTATCTCATTTTTTATAAAGAAGTGTTCCGGCTTCCCTTTAAGGACTGCGCCTCAGTTCAGGATCTTGCAGAACGTGCACTGAAAACACTCGTCCCACTTATCCAACCAAGGATCTGAGAGGACTGTGTCACTTCTCCACGGGCGGCAGAGTATAAATTACGTCAACTCCTAGTTAAGCACATTAAGAGCGTACATGAAAAGGGAAAGTCCCTAATTTCATCCCCCTCCAGTAGCACCGGTCTTGGTACAATACAGATGTTTCACTTTCTCTGTTGAAAGTCCTAGTGGGCCTCACACGGAAGCCGTCTCTCACCAGAGCGCCCGTTCAAAGGTAGCTAACTCGCAGCGGCAGAATATTGTTGTAATGGTGGCCTCAGCTCCCTGTTCCACTGGAAATAGGTCAGACGATCCTCACACACAAAAACTTGAAAACTTCGTGATTTGTCACCATACCGCTGACACTACTTAGGATTTCAGTCCAGCGCGGTTCCTTTGCCATGACACTGCAGCTTCCTTTACAAAGTACCTGCAATACAGGTCTCTCACTGCGGTGGCCACTGTGTTGCATTTTCGGGCAGATTGGTCGACGTGCCGCGATCTCAGCCTCGGTTGGTGGAGCAACGCGTTTGTCTGTTGACAGACCTCCTTGCGCCACTGGCCATCAACGATGTTGCCGAAGTGGCCGACTTCAATCAGCATAGGCATTTAGCATGTGCAACTTGTCGTCTTGTAGGTAGCTGTGCAGCACACAAGCTGCGCGGACGACTCCAGTGGCGTGATCTGGGAGGAGGTCGATTGGCCTGCGGAAGATGCAGAATCTAGTAGCCAAAATTTCGAATGCGTTCTCGACGCCCCTTCTGGAAATGGGACAAAGACAACACTGTGATTTTTGTTATTATAATGCAAGTGCAACAATCCTAAAGGTTACCTCGCTCTACACAGTCGATAGTTTAATATTTTAGATAATCGCTGAGGTATCAACCAGGACAGGGCCTCAGAAAGTCCGACCTCAGTTGAAATGCCTCGTCTCCAACGAAGACGGACGCGGCGATAACATGGGAAGATGGCAGCCGATTTGGTGGTGGACAATTCAAGGCAGCTTGACTGAGGCACTGTCCTATCCTTGATGCCTTGAAGACGCCACAATCACTTTGGTGGCCATACGCTCCAGCGTCTGTGGCCATAAACCTCGACTTGCTGTCCACGACGGCCATCAGCACTATAGAGTAGGTTACCCTGAAAAGCCGAATGTTACGTCACTTCATGCGCTCTTGCAAAACATGATATGTGTTAAAGTAAATTTGTAGACCCATATACAGCACCTTGTAGTTATAGTACAGGCTTCCAGAATCGGCAAGGGCTTCGATATGTACGTGTTTTCCGTCAACGTTCCCCAAACAATTAGGAAAATTCCGCCCTGTCTCAAAGCCCTCGGCAATTTCCCTTAGTCTGTGATTCTTGATGGGAGCTAGAAGTACAGCACAAAGTTCAGACATGGTTTTACGTTGTTATTTAAAAGCCGTTCATGTAATCTTACTTTACCTATAGTAATACTGGTAATAAATGCATCCTCATATATGAGAAATACTTGTTAAAAATTGCGAAAACTTTTGTAACTGAATCTGAAAAGCTGTGTATCTGTTTGTTTTTTGTTTTCTCCCTCGCTCCGTTTTTTCTACGTTCAGCTGGAAACTTTCAGAAGTATGTTTAACCAACTAGCCCAGCTCCAGGCACTCACCACTTACTTTTGTAAGCTATCATATTATGCCCAACTCAGGCCGGTGTCAGACTGCTTATACAAAAGACAAAAACAGTCTGCAGACATCGATCGAACGCGACTCACTGACGCATCCGTGTTTCATAAGCCGCGTGCCAGGCTGCTCCTTTCATTGGTCGCCATGCGACATACAAAGCAGGGATGCTGCGGTGCCTCAAATTACTATTTGTCTGCAAACTGTATTCGTAGGATGCGTAATGTGTGACCCCGTCTTTCGAAGGTGGCGCAGTAATAGCATTGGGGCCATCAACATCCTCAGGTCTGCAGCCCTCCCTTCCCCCCAAGTTCGTCCCTATAATCATAAATCAATGGCTCTCCGGTGTGTAAACGTTTTGAGAAACCATTTTTGACAGTACAGCTTTCAACATGATTCATCTAGATATTTCGGCTGCGAATAGTTAGGAGCAGCTGCAAAGGACTGAGTTTGCTGCAGTGATTTGTACACCCGACTCCCATAATTATCTCCAGGTGGGGTGTGACACCCCCCCCCCCCCCCCCCCCCCAGAATGTCTTAAGCAATGTATATAAACCTAAAGCCAGCCCCTTCCAACACCCCCCTATTTATCTCCAGGTTGGGGGCGACACCCCTCAGAATTTCTTGACGAATGCATCTAGACCTAAGGCCACCCCCTCCCAACAGCCCCCCCCCCCCCCCCCCCCACCCCCCGAATAATTACAACACCCCCTGATTTAGAATTCTGGATGATTCCGTGGTTTGGTAGTGTGTAGAAAGAGTACACCGGGGCAGGGGGGGGGGGGGGGGGGGGGGGGGGAGTAACTTGAATTCATCAATTTCTCAACACCACCACTGTGAGTCTTGTTCGTAATGATCTACATCTTTAAAGGCGGTATTTAGTGGACGCTGTATTGGCGCGCATTATTCGCAGCTAGAGCTAAAAAAAAACTGCTACGTACTGCTGGCAAAGATAAACAATCTTGACGGTGTGAAATATACGTTGCAGAAGCGTTGTGCAAATTCACTACCAGCACGTGCTCTCAACAGCAACCGGTGCAAGCTATGGCCCCCTTGAATACCACACGACCGGAACACCACCTCTATTTTGAAGTGTTTTTTTCATTACGAGACGCCAGCGACTCTTTCACAGCATGCATGCGACACTAAGGATACGGTTGGTTTTAGATGAGGCGCGTTTTTATTGGCTGTCTTTTCGTACCGTCGCAGCGGCGCTGGTGACGTCACGAAAGATGTTTGACAATTGACGCAGCTCCGATTATTTCATAATCGCACTGAACCTGCCTGTTTGCCGCAACAGCGCCGTCGCAACTGCGAAATCGCAACTAAAATCGCTCCATGTGAAACTGTCCTCTTTTCCACAAGTTACCAAAAACGAAATCAAATTTCTTTGCTTACCTTCATGTGTTTTGGGCGAAGCACCTTTCATATATGCGGACATCTCTCATGCACGATGGATGCCACTGTTGACACTCCAACCTTGAATTGCAGTGCAAGATCCTACATTGACGTTGCCGATGACAGGTACCTGAATAAAAACAAAACATTGCTGTGTACATTAATGTATGGAAGCCGAGAAACTAGTAATGAGTTCGCCATATAAACCAGTTTAATTGCACCTCGTATTCACTCCAAACAGTGGAGTTTAAAGAGAATACCATTTTACCTCAAAGTGATAGCAAGCCGCACCCGCGATGAAATGGGCTCTCTGACGACATATTGCTTCGTAAGCTTTGTTTCCAGGCGAGCGTGGAGTCTTTCAAAGGCGTTCGGCATTAGCCGGTAATATCTTCGAAACTGCTCCGGGTCCCTGTGCAGCATAAAGAGGGTCTTCAGAGAAAAAGTATTCCAGAAAACTGCTCGCAGAAAAGCACAAGTCGACTTACCAATGAGTAAAACTCCGATTATTTGGCTCTGTTTTGCCAGCACGGCCTGACCCACCATAACCGCGGGCTTCCGTCTAGGAGCAGCAGTTTGTTTTTCCGCAGAAGTAGGTATTCCTTTTTACAGAGCAGTCTGAACTCGTCGTCATCTAAAGTAGCGGCCATCATGCTCTATGAAAGTCAAGACGCGCTGCTACTTGCTCTCTTTCAAGATGGAACATCGTCCACGTGACGAAGCCACCGGGACAACTGTTCGCCTTGCGCGACATGCCAAGCAACGCAACAACTAGCTTGCTCAAGCAGTTATGAGCTGTGGCTCTCCCGGTGTCCTTGTCGCATTCGTCGTACTCGTTGTTTTCGTCGTTTTCGTTGATGCGAATGCAGTCGATGCAAACGTCTGAATCGGCCCTAAATACAAGTATACCGCGTACTTTTTTACCAGAAGCTAATAAATAAATCTGAAAATTTACTAATTTTGTTAAATATCGAAATTAGTATCCTCAAACGAATTGAAGGGTTCCAACCATGTGCTTCGCAAGTGCGGAAAATCGCATATGTTCTCAATCAATGTGAAAGGAAACGCGAAATTTCGCATGTGCGGTTCATCGCTTCACCGATTTCGCAGAAGAAAATCGCACCATGTGAATCAGGCTTTATACAACCGCGTTCGCAACCGCTTTGCGAACGCGGATCCGCTTCCAGTGTGAATGAGCCCTTACTGTATCGGTGCTCGGTGGCACCCGAAAGAAATGCGACTGACTCCGTGTCACGGCAAACCAAAAAGAATGTTTATTCCCTCGTGCCCCTGCACAAGTCACGGGCCCCACGGCACGCGCGTGCGTGCCTCGCTTATAGAAAGCGGGAAGTTCAAAAGAGACTCACGCCACACTTAGTGCGCAGACAGTCGTACAAAATCACTTTTTCTAAATTGCTTTCGCTGAATAGAGCCAACTCCAAGTCATGGTCAAAAAGATCGAGCGCCATTGTTGTCGGAAAGCTCGTCTGCTTCTTTAGCAGACGAACATTTTAGAACTTCGCCGTGCTAGGGGCGACACGCCGTGGTGCGCCAGTTTTTGTATTACGGAAGCGCATTCATTCCAGTAAAAAAACGAGACAAACTATAAGTAGGTATACCATATTTTAGGTTCTCTATATATTTAGGGTGCGATCTTTATTTACTTAAGTTTCTGCGATTTGTACAAACACGCAAATTTGTCTTTTCTCGATGAGGCGGATGCAGGTTTCCGTTGCCAGGGGGCGCGACCTGTACCGATCGTCTGCTATCGTTTGCAAATACGGTTCCCCCAAAGCCATTTCAGGACACACGATCGGTTCACACGCCCGATCCAAGGTATCGATCGTTTTTGTTTATCGATCGTATTTTGTTCCGGTTCCCTAAAACTCTCTAATATTTTTGTTTTACGGTTTGAGGAAGAAGCGGAGATATTTCGGGGGGAGAGTCTACTTGGGCGATACCTTGGCCTCTCTGCTTCCTTTCGCTTCACTTGTATATGCATCCCTTTTCAAGTTGCAGCGTACCTGCCTTTCTGATGTTCGTTTCTTTCGGGGTAATGAAACTCGAGGTTTTTTCGTAAATATTTTAGGTGGTTGTTTATTTGATTTCTTTTTTACCTTCCCGACAGAGCGCTTAGAATAGAGCGTTTTATTTGTGACCCCTACCACGTGTTTACTGACTGATACCCGCTCTTAGTTGCGAGCTTTGGCAGCTAGGTAGTGCTGTAGTTTGTTTATCTTGGAGTAATGACGAAAGGTGGAAGTCAGATGTGTGGGGATTCCGTTGCCTGTTTTGTCTGCGTTTTGAACTTGCCGCCTCGCGTGTTAACGGCGAGACGGCGTTGCCTTATTTGAAATTCCTTCGAGCTCGCCTGCTGCAAAGGGAAAAAGCCGCACAATCGTCATCATCATCACGAATACCAATCCGGCATTGCGAATCGGAACTGCAGTAGTTTTTCGGTCCAGTCGGGCGGTTGTTTTCTTTCGGTATATTTATCGACGCTGCGGATGGAGCAACGTTTATGAACTAAAAGTTCTTGGGATAACATGCAATGCGATGGCTGAACACATGTGCGAGAAACCAAGCGAAAATCACGCTGAATCCGGAACGTACGGAAATTGTTCCTGGCTGTTTTTGAATGCCCACGGTGTTCACTGCACGTAAATTGCCGATTACGTGCAGTAAATATTTGTTTTATCTCATTGTACAATAAACGCCCACGCGTTCACCAGTTTTTCATGTTCTAAATTTGGTCGATATTCGGTCGGTTTCTCGCAGATGTGTTCCGTTCCGGCCTTTTTACGCGAAGAAGCTATCTGGTGAACAGGGGCGGAGACATAGCCCGCTATACGGGTTCAGCTTGTGTCGACAGACGCTCTCCGACGCGTCTTTTATGGCTCCATTGTCCGCTTTTGTTTCGTGCTCCGTGCTCGCTTAACTGCGGTCGCGGTTTAACGGCAGCCTGCAGGTGTTCGCGGCGTCGTGTTCCCTCTGTTTTGTTCTTTGCGAGCTTTACAGCTGTCCACCTCATGTTCAGCGTAGCTCAACTCCGAAGGACTCACCTATCGGCATGTTACGCAACTGGATGAGAGCGCACGAACGGCGGTCCGTGTTGACTGATCCAGCGAGGCAGTGAACAGCGTCTGCCTTCGCTGATCCCGGCAACAATGCTACGTCTAAGGCCGTCCCGTGACGTCTGCCTCGTCTCGCTCGAACTGTATAAGCGCATGTGCGTCCGCGCCGCCTCACGGAGGTACACTGACGGCTCTGTCCCGCCAAGTGTTACGTCAGGTTGTGCGACGTGTTAAGACAGTTGGCGCGGATGTGGGCGCCGGCGCGCGGTTGTCCCGCGTGGTGTTCTCCTGCGTCGAGAAGGACGTTGAGAATGATAGCGAAGGACTAAAAGGAACCGGTCTGCAGATTGGCTGAAGGACTGAACGTGATGATTGTAGCACGTAGACCTCTTTGTTTACTTCATGTTCGGCGAAAGGGGAGCTGATCGTTTTCATATTCTGAGTATGGTTGTACTTTTGTTTTCTTTTTTAATGGCATGGCGCGTGCATTCGGGACGAGGAACGAGCTCGAATAAAGGTCCGGCGCGTGAGAAACAGCCTGGACAGCCTCGTCACTCCGGTCAGCTTACAAAAACGCGTCCCAAAATGTCCCAGCGTATCGAACGGATCCACGGGGGTTTTCGTCGTCCTTCCCTTTTATTGTGCTCCTATCGCGGAATGAGTACCAGTGGGAAACGCGTAAAGATACCGAGGGAAGGAGGTTCGCCGTGAACGTGAGCACAAGCTTATTTGCAGCTTTTAGCATTAGTGGTACCGCGGTGTGACAGTCGTGGTAACTATAAGTTACCGGATAATAGACGCCGCGATAAAGGTAGTTTCCTACATATTCCTGACGTGAAACGATGCCGAAAGGCTTCAAAATCCTTCGTATTTAACGGAATTTGAATTATTTGCTCGTCGCGGATCTAGCTTCGTACCGCAGCAGTTCTACCAGTGCCAGAGCTAATTTTCGAAGCGCAGCTCGTCGGGTGCCTCTCCCCCGGGGGCGCCATCCGTCTTCGAGGGCAAACACGGCGCGCGGGAAAAACGCCGGCAGCCCCTTCATCGAGACAAAATACCCCCTCCTCCTCGGATGGAATGTGCGCTTCTCCTTCCCGAGGCTCTGCCTTCTTTCTCCAAGCCCGGCTGTTTGCACTGCCTGACGACGATACGCCGGCGCGACAGCAAACGAAGCTCTCGCCCTCCACGCGGAGCGACTTTCTTCGATTCGTTTCGTGCACTCTGATCCTTTCGGTGATCCCGCGCCTGGCACACTCTCGTCGTTGCGATTGTGCTTGCCTCTTGAGTCTCAGCTAATAAGCGCATCATCCTTCCTTTGTGCGCACGATACGTGTTTATTCCATTTTGTTGTTTCTGCTCGCGAAATTTAGTTTCCCCCTATGTCGGGACTTTCCGAATTTGCGCGCTCACGTCGAGTCGTCGAGGCCTTCTTCCTCCGTCTCCGCGGGTGGTTGAACTCCCCAAATATTTCGAACTTCACGGCGTTCTCAGTCTCTCCCTGCGTCGTCTTTGCTTCCGTTTTCAACGTCTTTCTGACGCTGTTTCATTCAAGTATCGCTCTTAAATGTTTTTTTGTATTTTTTCTTTCTATCCCGCAACCTTTTGTATGTGTCTGTCTGTCTGTGTACCTATTTGCCGACAGTCCTTTTACTTGTGGCTTTTTTGAGAGCAAGAGAGAGAGAGAGTGAGGAAGAGAAGGAGGCGGCAGGAAGCCAACCGGGAAGCCGAGTCGGCAGACGGGTTCTCTCGATAAAGGCGTTTTTTCTTTCTCTCTCGTTTTGGCCATTTTTCTTACGCTTTCTATTTATGTCGGTGTGTTTGTCTGCGGGGCTCTTGCCTGTCTGTTTGTGGGGCTGTGGAGTGCCGCCTTTGCAGCCCTCGCTCCTTTTGGCAGAGATCAAACGCGCGGACGCCTTTCTCCTATCTAACCACTTCCGGCCGCCCGCGGGATTCGCTGTCGACCAAGTGCGCGGATGCGCTTCTTCGCGCTTTCGCGGAAGTAAAATACAAAGAAAGGAAGACGAAACGGATGAAACAAATATTATAAACAGTTATGAGACAAATATTAGTTCCCTTCCTTATATTTTTTTGTTCCTTCTCAAACCCGCTTGTTTGTTCTTTTCGTTTTCTTTTTTTTTTTTCGGTCGTTGGCTTTGGATCAATTTCTCAGTTGCTCTCCGCGACTTTTCCCGCCTATTTCGTTCCAGTCAATTTGATTTCTTTTTCCCCCTAATTTTTTTATCGCTTAATTTCTATGTTGTGTGATGTGCTAGCGACGAAGAAGAAAAAAAGAAAAAATCAATCTAGAAGGACGGGCAATGGAGTGCAAGAGTGAGCTGTTCGACTGCTAATCCGATTTTCGGTCGTCGTCTCTCCGGACACCCTGAATTGATAGCGTCGTTCAGATGTTACGACGAAGCGCGCCCAGCATCGCGACGTCGAGGGGAAAATCAATATGCGTCGCACGTTTCGAATTCCATCCACTCGTCGAGTTTTTCTCCCTCTCTCTCTAGGGCTTGCTGGCTTGCCGATCATTAACGCAGACAGTGGTGGCAAAAGTTATTTCGACGTGTCGCGAGGAAATGAAAACAAAAAGAAGATACGGCGACAGCATTTAAAGGTTGAGGTATCTGGGACAATAAGCGTTATGTCAGTGTGTGGTTGCTTTTTTTTTTTTTTTGCTTTAGGGTTCCTGCAGGTGCGCGGCATGTGTTACTAATGGAGAGGTGCGCGCCCTTCCGCGTGTGGTCGCCGATTGTACAGAGCGCTACGCAATTAGCGCGAACGGGCGATTTGCCAGTCTGTGCCCTTTCCCTCTAACAACAAAGGCTGTCATCAAGATTCGTTGTGTGGTGGAATCTGCTAAGTCTGTGCACCAACATAGGCGAAACAAAAAAAATTGTGTAATAATCATAATAAAACAAAAAACCCTTTGTTGTCGTGTTTGCGTTAACAGCGTCGCGCACTGGACGCGGAGTCATTAATAGGGAGTTTTCGTAGTCCGCGTTTCCCCCTCCGCTAAGCCCTCCGCAACGGAGCAGCCGCTACTGCGCCGGCGCGCCGATGGCCTTCACTCAACGCTACTAGAACACTCGGTTGGGAAACTCGCCGTCGAAACCTGGGCCGCTGGCGTCCACCGAGACCGAGCTAAATGCGACAACAGCGCCACTCTTTATCATTTGTCTGTACTGTGGTCACCTTGAGCTTTTACAAAGCATGTTTTTGCGTAAAAACGAACGGAAAAGACTCTTTTTGTACGAAATTTGTTGGAGTTTAGTACAAAATGAAGGGCGCGTGATGTTTCTAAAATCTATAGTTTGCAAGGTTTTTATACAACCATGTCTCAGCGGTGCTTTCAGGTAGCGCGTCCCCACCTAGGCGCATTTTAACTTCGGGAGTAAGACGCGGCGCGTCCGCTGGGGAGATGAGGGTGGCACCCCTGTAACCTCTTCCGCCGTATCTGTTTCGGCGCCAAAATGGCCGATTGAAGCCAAAATAGGCGTCGCGTGCAGTTCTTCGAGTGGCCGCTGCGGGAGAATTGGCGGCGTTGTGTTCGCCATTAGCTCGGTTCTCGAGGACAGATCGGGGACACTTTTTCGGAGCAGTCTCTATGGCAGTTTCCCAACTGAGTGGTTTAGTAACGTTGCCTTCACCGTAGAGTTCCGGCTAGCGTAGCTGGTTGCTTAGAGCGTTGCGGGACAGCGGAAACGATCTACGAAAACTCCCTAATGTCGACGGTGGTAGCACCGCACACGGGTTCCGCAGTGCCGAGCGCGCTCGTCGAAGCCTGGGCGCGATGCCATCTTCCGACCTAATCGCGACAGCCGAGAGAGCGCCTGCTTCCCGGTGCTTCGTCTCGCTTCTTTCTTTTCGTATATTGTACCGAGTGTCGCACCGCATGAATGCGCCGTACATTTACTCGTCTCCCTTTCGGTAACGCATTCCAAGAACACCACGATTAGGCGATTAAAACGAGCGATAGGTGTACTCCGTTTCACCTTGCGACCGCAGAGGACGCGACGAGCCAGTCGATTCAGGTCTGTGAACGTAGCACGGGACACGCGCGTCTCCAAGGTCACGTAACAATCACCCGGCCTTGAATTGGCGCCGAGGACTCGTAGCATCCCCCGCGGTCGGTCGTGCACCACATCCGTTCGGAGAAGCGACGGCCATGTTAGTATTTCACCCGCTATCTCGAAGACCTGAACTGCATTGATTCGGCTGGCACTCTGTTACTGGTACCGGTATCTCCTTTTACGTTTTAACTGTCGGGCCTTTTGCCTCTCGGGTGCACGTTCAAGTTAGCTGCATGCGTGGGGATAAACGCGGTTGTTTCGAGTGCTCTCATGGCTGTTCGGGTCTGCAATGTGGACGTTCATTCGCAGCAACGTCCAGGTTGACCAGCACACACACATACAGTCGCCGACCCCTGCCTAACTCTGATATCAGAGCTGGGGCACTAATCTGGACACTTTACGAAAAAGTCGGCGAGGACTTCGAGGATTGGGCGGCGCCAAGGTCAAGCTCGGCGCCGGCCGACCACGGCCGCTGAATCCCTCGCCGACTGTTTTTTAGCAAAGTGTCCAGATTAGACCTAGAGAAGGGCCCGTCTGATAAGGTGCGTGATGCCGAGGGGTGAGTGCCTCCAACTCGCGAATGAATCGAATGCGAGGATGGGTGGATGAATGTTGAACACCTTGAATCGGGCTGCAACTTGCGCCACCTAGCAATGTTTTTTTTTTAATCATTGTTTTTTGGGTGGTGTTTGCGAACTACAAATCAAGTATATTGTGAACACCTTGGCATCGTGACGTTGGTTCGGTCTTCCTTTCTTTCTATGCCCCATACAACCGATGCGGAGAAAATAATCGTGAAAACGAAAAAGACGAAATACGCGCGAAGAGAGGTGCTGACAATGTCGGTTGTGCGGAACGGTGCACTCGAAAAATGGCGAGAAGCAAGGCAAGGGAAGAGGGTGTACAAATGCGCAGACAGAAAAACAAAGAAAAATGTCTTTTTTTTTTTTTTTTGTTTACAATGAGCGAAGAAGCGAAACCGATAGCGGCAGCACGGTCGCGCCATGCGGGTGGAGTGGCGCCGTCACTTACGTGAGGGCCGAGATGCGACGTGCTTAGTTCTATAACCGCCGTCATGGTTGGCATCGTGAATGCCACCGACGACTGCCACCGGTGATCCGGGAAGTGAGATAAGCGCGGTGGAAGTTTCTGAAACCGCCCACATTAGGCGTAGCAACTGGATACTGCCAAAGTGGGATTACGCAGAAGGCGAGTAATGTTTGAAAACAAGTCTTTGAAGCAGACGACACTAAAGATTTCCCTTTGGTCGCGTCGTTACTGGCGGGATGCGGGGCGGCCGACGGGAAAAGCCGACTTCCCTGGCCTCGCGTCAAGAGCGGAGAGAAGGCTGTTTCCGTAGCGGCGACGACAGAAGACGAGGTCCAAATCTCTGCAGAGTATCGACAGTAAAGCTCTCGTTTCAAAAGGGTTCATTACGCGTCCAGGCACAGAAAGGCTTCCCACCGAGGCTGGGCGAGTCAAATCGGATCAGAAACTATCGATCATCGTAAGCAGTTCGTTCGGTTAGAGGGTGCCGATTTCTAGCGAGAGAAACGCCGGCAGGCTATGTTAGTGCACGCGCGCCGTTCCGTCGATACTCGAGCCAGCGGTACGTTCACAGCGCGCGTTCTATTTCTCGTCCAAGGAAACGATGCACGGCACGGGGGCGGCCCGGAGGACGTCTTTTCTGGTCGCCTTTCCTTCGCGAGGGTAGCCTCATTTCGGCGGACGGGTTGCGCGCGGCGTCGGCGTTCCCTGCCCTTTCCGCCACACCGCCTATGCGAGCACGTCGATGATGCCCGATACGCGTGTTGGCTGCTCGGCAAGCTAGCGGGCGGAGGATGCGACTTGACCGCGCCGTACCCTTCAATCCGAACCAGGCGCCTCGTTTCTGCCCTGTGATCAGTCCGGCCGCTGCCCCCGAGACCCGTTGCCTTTCTTCTTGCCGCTGTGCCGTCTCGGGATAGGGTCGCTGTTATCGGTTCTTCTGGGCAGCTGGGGCTTCGAAGCAGACCCCTTCCTCCCCGTCACTCTCTCGAGGCGGCGGTTATGGAAGAAGACGTCTGCCGGTTTTACGGTTTCCGCGCTCTTCGATCCGGCGCGTGGCCCGGCGCCTCACTTGACGCGAACGGCGGAACGTCTCTCCGCGCAAGGGCATGGGAACAGCGGGACTCCCCCCGCACCTGACTGACAGTAGCGGAAGCGCCGGCGATTCGCACGTCGGTCGCCTCTAGTGTTTTTCTTTTTCTTTTTTTTTTTGGTTGCTGCCCCCGCCGAGTCGGTCAGCGCTCCGGAATGCCGACGGCCCAGTGACGGGCGGCCCTGCCGGCTGGCCGTTCCAGTTTAGTTTACCCGGTGCTTTGAAAGTCTCCCTTTTTTTTTTTTTTTTTTCTTGATGGCAGACTGACTGGTTAGACAGTGCAACGTTGCGTAGCTTTGTACGTGACTGTGCGGCCTCCTTGAAGACGGGATGCGGTTGTACTCTTCGCAGTTTCGAATTTGTTGAATGAGGTCGTCCGATTGAAAAGACTCTTTCTTCGGGACTGGAACTGCCAATCACACACAGACACACACGCGGCTACGCGCGCACACGTGCATTTCGAAATTTGTAGAATACTTCAACTCTGGTCTCGTATCGATTACCTTGGAGAACAGTATGATTGTTATAAATTTTCTTTTCTTCCATAGATTTGTAGGTGGACGCGACTCAAACTCGTAGAAAAGGGGTGGTTATTTATAACTCTGCCGTGTGCGCTGAAAGAGCCGGCTTCGTTCGAGTCGCTCAACGTGTCGTCTCTGGTATGCTCGTAGAAAGCGCTGCTCAGCAACGCGTGTACGCTTCCTACCATCTAAGAACACAGACACGGGGGAACGGCGTGCCGTTGATATTTCCTGGAATAAAGGAAACGGCGTCGGAGAGGGCAGGTTGTTTCCACTTGGTCGCTCCACTCGTAGAGCCCATCCGGCCGCCGACCCCTGTCCTATCGCCGATATGTCTTCTTCCGCCGTGCCGCTCTTCGTCCTCGAGACGATGAACCGCCATCTGAAAGCCCGTCCGATGTCCGTGTGAGCTTTACGTGACCTGCGAGAAGGGTGCAGCGATGCTTTCGCACTGTTGGATCGGCGGATGTGGGATTGTTGAGTTTGTCGCGGTTCATCGTATAAGGCGAAACCTAGGCGAATCTTTCGTGTATCGCTTGGCTCCCCGGCCCTTCCTCGATCCTCCGAGTCGCCGCTGCTGCGAGAAAGAACGCGGTGTCCGGAATCGTGTGCGTTTGCTGCGTAGGGCGTGTTTCGACTCTGCTCGGCGTTGTCTAAGGTGCTCTGGGAATCGGAAAACAACGCGGAGTTGGGAATTTTTCTGATGGCAGGGTTAACGGTCTAGTGTCCCTAAGAGAGCGACACGGGGCGGCCGCTGATCGCCTACACGTCGAATAGAACACGGGCGTCCCCACCTGACGAAGGTAGAACGCGTTCGGGTACGCGCTGTACTGCTGCATTGCTCGTGGCGCTTAAAAACTGTTTTATGTTACACGAAAAACAAGAAGAAATGGGCGAGGAGTTTGTTACGATGTTTGCTGCAATCAGCGAGCTACTGTCGTGTTTGTGCGCCTATCAGGGTGAAAGTGGATTCTCGAATTCTTTAAAAGGGAGGGTTTTTTTGTTTGCTCTTGATTGGGTAAAAACAAAGTCGAATGGAAATAATCTATATAGGTTTTCGTTCATAGCCGCCATAGGTAAAAGTTGGCTTTCAGCGGTCTGTAAACTTTGGCCGTAACTGCTCTTATAAAAAGATATAAACATTTGGGTACCGAGAAACGTTGCAGGCTAGTTTTAAAAATCCATAGGCTTTTTTCCTTCCTCTTATGTTTTCGGTCCGTTTTCTTTTTTCTCGAGCCTTTTTTTTTTAATTTTTTGTCCGCTTTTTTTTTTTTAGAGTCCGCGTTTTTTGTATTTTTTTTTTTTGTTTCCTTTAGGAATACCTTACATAACAATTTGATGTAGTTCAGGTATCGATTCACGGGGAAAACAGCTTTCAGTCTTTCGTGTGTGGTCGTCATTCTGAATCGTGGGCTGCTGAACCTTTGAAGCTGTCACCTCCTGCTGACCAGCCTGCTCGCTTTTCCATTTTTTTTTTCTTCTCTCTCTATTCAGCGCGCTCGGGAAGAGACCATTCCACCGATTGCTTTCTGCGCACTGCCGTGCCTGCCGGGCTGCAGAATTCGCTAGAAAGCCCAGTGGCATTTTCCACCCCGGTGATGGTCGGGGGAAAGTTGCATAGGGGACTGTCGGCCGGTGTCTTGTACTGGCGTGCTGACAGCGAGCGTTTGTGAGCCTCCGTTGGCGGAGGCGCTGATGAAAGTGTCGTTTATGCGAGACAATATCACCAACAACCCGCGCAAAGGACACGGTGGCAAAGGACGGCATTTTACACCGAGACGCGACCCTGACGTGACGCTCCACGCGAATCTGGCTCCTTAGCACGTGCAGTGGCCACATCCGGTGTGGGAACTGCGCCTTTGCCCACACCTCGTGCGGATTTGTTTGGAAACGGCAGTGCGATTAGGGAGTTTTCGTAGACCGCGTTTCCTCCTCCGCTAGGCCCTCCGCAACGAAGCAGCCGCTACTGCGCCGGCGCGCCGATGGCCTTGACTGCAGAGTTCCGGCTAGCGTAGCTGGTTGCGGAGAGCGTTGCGGGAAAGCGGAAACGATCTACGAAAACTCCCTATTAGGGAGTTTTCGTAGATCGTTTTCGCCGTCCCGCAAGGCCCTCCGCAACCCGCTACGATAGCGGGAACTCCACAGTCAAGGCTATCGGCGCGCAGGCGCAGTAGCAACTTCTTCGCTGCGTAACGCTTAGCGGAGGGGGCAACGCGGTCTACGAAAACTCCCTAATGAGGCAAAGTAGCGTTGCGAGAGAGCGTTCAACGTGTCCAGCTGTTCACCTCTCGATCCTCAGCGCGGCGGTTGCTTTCAGGAGCGGCTGCTGCGTCGCGCACTCTATCCGGCGGGGTCCGGCGGGCAGCAACGCGAAGCTCTCGGCACGCTCGAGCGGTCCCAAAACGCCCTCTTTTTCTTGCCTGCCGCCGGTGGAGGACGGAGCCCGGCGAAAAACCCTAATGGCAGGAGCGCGCAGCCGGCTGCGGAAGACAAATTCCCCCGAGGAACCTCGCTCGCTACGCGCACGCGCAACTCGAGCTTTCCTTCTCTTTCCCCCCGGGGAAAAGAGGGGAGCGGTCACGTGACGGCGGGGTGCGAAGAAAGACGGTCCCCATCGATCCGGCGAGAGGGGAAGGGGGCGGCCGGAAATTGTATTATTATCGAGTGATACGCTCCCCACCGTCTGCGGGGCCTTTTTTTATGGACGCTATGTGCTCGCCGCTGCTTCATTAGCCCGACGAGCCCGGAGTGTCCTTCTTTACTCGGACAGATAGGGAAGCCGCTTTGGGAGGAGGGAGATCATGACGACGACCGGTGTCGCTCCCAGCTCGCTTCCGAGTCCGGGATTCCTCTTTCTTCCCGTGTCAAGCTTGCCGTCGACAACCGCGGTCGGGATGTCGGTCGCTCGCTCGCTCCCCTTCCAGGACTCTTGTATCACGCGCCACGCTGCGGTTGACGCAGCGTCACGCATGAGTAACTGATAACTTACAATCTCGGAAACTTGTTCTTTGCGATAGTGAGACCATCTAATAGCTGCACTCGCCTCAAATTCCAGTAGGTCGCAAAATGGCGCGTCCAAGAGTGCCGCACTGAGCTTCCGCGTTCTGTATTGTATAATATTATAGCGAGTGCTCGCATGATTTCGATGTTTGTTTAGCGGATCGCTGCTTTAGCCTAGTTCCTTCGGTCAGTCATTGATCCTTCTTCCCCTTTTGTGCTTGTCCGAAGCCGCGACAATGGCTCCTAGCGATCGGCGATTCCTTTGTGGCGGCGCAGTCCAGTGTTCGTAAAGTTTGCGCTCGTGAGAATTTATATTGTATCGGTCCACAGACAGGCGGACAATAGGTCTTTTTTACGAAACCGAAGCCGGCAATCAAAAGCGTTATATCCAGTACCGCCTTCGTGGGTGAGATTCACGACAAAGCCGCTACGTAATATAAACGATGGAAAGGGAATACGCGCGGCACTTTATTGTGCCGTCGAAGCTGTAGATTGCGTCCATTGGTTCTAACGGAGTTCGAACACGTCGCCCAGTGTGGGGGACGAGCGGCATATCTTTTAGAGTGTGAAATTTCGTAGCGTAATATCTGTAAATACTTAAGAAATAAATCTTGCTTCGCGGGATTTTGGACCGCTCAGTTTTATTAACCGGGCAGAAACTTTGAACCGTGGGCGAACCAACAGCCTCGATTTCGTGCACTTGTAGCACAGTTTGTCGAAGTAACGTCACTGACCATCCAGATCAGCGCCGCTTTTTCACGAAATTGTACTTTTAAGCTTTTCACTCGGTTAGAATTGCGCGGCATAAAATTAAACGAAGGTAGTCGCCCGCTTAGTGTGGTTGTAACGGCGTTCAACGCGCTCAGCGGTGTTGCTGACGTCGGCAGCTCTATATAAACGAACGGTACCATAGAATGAATCATCACCTGCATTGTTACCTTACTTCTTTTGTGGAAAAAAAGAAAAAGAAAGAAAGGGGGAGGAGGAGCAGCTGTATCAGGCCGATGGGTTTGAGAAATGGAGTGCCGGTATTCGCTCGGAATAACTCGTCGGGAACGACACGAGGCTGTCGGGGCTCGTTATTGACACTGTTCGGAATCCGATACGCGCGCCGTCCGCTGGAAATGCAATGGGTGAAGCGGCAGTGAAAGCAGCGAGTTATTGTCTCATGAAACTTTACGGAGCTGGTTAACTACTTTCACGACTGATTTTGGAAATGTTGTTTTTCCTACAATAATTAGACGAGAAAAAAAATAATTTAAGGGTAAAGAACATTGCGGAGCTCTCTGTCAACGGGGCAACCTGTTTATCGTATTCGTTTCATTTCTTGTACGCTAAGTGGTTCTTCTCTTGTCGGTAGTTCATTGATATTTTGAATGGGAATGCCCGTGGATCAAGTAGCCTCCTGTGGCAGGGGCAAGGTTCCTACGCTAGGGATTTTGTGCTTGTCTCGCTTTTTTGGGGGAATTTTATGAAGCGCACTGTGTCGCCACATCAGGTGCTGCTTGATCTATAAATGACATAAAAAGACAATGGAACAAACTTTCATACAGGATGAGAAATACAGCAAATGTTATCCCTAATCTAAATGAGGACAAACGAAGCGCTAATATTTACAATTTAAGATCGGGAGGAGGTGCCGCGTCCCTCGTCATAAAGCAAGCCCATGCGGGCGGTTCAGTCAACTCGGTTTCTTGGGAGATACAATACGATTGTCTTCGTAGCTAGACTACGTCGTCGCATCGCTTAGTTTTCCTCGAATTACCCTCTTTAATAGAGGTGCAGTACGGTAAGTCAGAGGGGCTGACCAATTACAGCCGGGCATCTTGCACGCGAGCTGCAAATGTCCATCTCCCGGTATTTATTTGTCGCCCGAGAATCACGGAAAACCAGATGAGGGGCGCATTGGCGGAAGTTCGTCGTCGCTCCGAGACTCGGGAAAGAACACGATGAGCGTACCTCGCGCGTGCTTCGGGCCCTTCTCCCCGGGGAGCCGTGCGGCCGACTGCGCAGCGCGCCCTCGTTTCGTGCAGGGGGAGATTGTGTAACGAAAAGGGGTCTGGGTCATCGGAGAAATACGCGCCGCAAGGGCGCTCGTCGCCGCCTGGCTCTCCGTCCTTTGTGGGCCGCCTGGTTCTTGGGCGGCCCATTGTAGGGCCCGCCGAGGGTTCGCGGAAGAGACGGACGGGGTCGCCGCTCGAGCTCGCCCTGCCGCTCTGCTGTTTGCTCGTCGAAGGATGCTTCTGGACGAGGGGAGACCTTGCCGCATTGCCCGCTTCCACCGGTCTCGCTCCTCTTCTACGTTGCCGCCTACGACGCGTTCTGTAGTCGCTGACAGAATGAGAAAGCGTTCTCATCCTTTCAGTGGCGCGCACAGTTTTGTGGGCTACGTCCGTCCGTCTCGAGTTCCGCTCATTTCCCCATTTGGTTTTCTTGGCGCGCTCAGTATCTGCCGCTTGACGCGGGTCGCAGTTCCTTTCGCGCCTTAATTTTCCGCGTTCGCACGCGAGATGCGAAAGATGCTCGGGATGTGGCCAGTGCTTGTACGTGCGTGCCCTCGTCACCAGAGCTCGCCCGGCGTCGCGCGAGCGCCAACGCGCGGCCTCCCTCCGTGGTCGCGTGCGCGCAGCCCGCGGGCGGACTAACGAGCCGTCGGCACGGGACGAGTCCCCCGGCTTCGGTCACGGAGACGGCGGAGACCCCCGACGCCGTCCGCAGGCCCGCTTGTCCGATCGAAGGGCGCCGCTTCCGGGTTGCCTCCCCCCCACGCGCCTTTGGGCCTGGCCGCACACCGCCGCCGACCGACCGGCGTGCGGGAGGGGGCGAAGCGGGGACGTCTGCGCCACCTTTGACTAGGGAGTTTTTGGTGGATCGTTCCGATGACGGTACCCGACGCTCCGCCGACTATTGTGCGTTTATCGTATCAGAGAGTTTTTAGTAGATCGTTCCGATACCTCCGATAGCCCCGATAACGATACTATGCATGCGCGAGGGAGGCGGTGGCGGAGTGTCGGGTATCGTTATCGGAGTCATGGGAGATCGTTCCGATGACTTGTCTCTTGTCTCCCGTGTGAAACGGCGCCGTGTTGTTTGCAGACCTGTGGCGTCTCCGCGTTTCCATAGGAGCTAAGCCTTTTTCTTTACTTTTTCCTCAGGTAAGTTCGCTCTTCGCAAATTTTGCAAAAAAAAAAAAAAAAAAAGGCACCATCTGTGGGCAACGCTGCACAAAGTCGTAGCGCGCTAGGTTAAGAAACCGAATTTTCTGGTCGATTTAAAGAGCCTGGCGTCTCCTTGTTTCACCCTGTACTAAAACTCTCTATTATGGTTGACGCGAATAACCAAAAGCGTCACTGTGGTCGGCCTTCCGGGATTAGCCGAACGATCGCTACGACGTTCTCAGTAAGCGGCACAATTTCGGCGTTTTATTTCGACAGAAAAAAAGACTTCTGACCGGGCGAATGGCCCACGCCCTGGTGAAGTTTCGCCAATGAGGGGGACACACGGCACTTGCCGAAACAAACCAGAGTTTAATTGAAATAGAGATTTAAATAAAGAAATATCAGAACAGGCTCAAACGGTGCCGAGGCGCGTTCACGAGAGTCGCGCAACGGCCGGCCGCTGCGGAAAAAGAAAAACGACAAACATAAATATAAACCCTCGGAGGCAGTACGATTTCCATCTAATGTTTGTTCAAAAACTTCGGTGGACGCAAGATTATACAAGTTGCTCCAATATATGACAATGCTAAAAAGAGGGCGAGTAGTCTCATTCGTTTGTGTCACAGGGGGAGGGTTCTCCTGGTGGCTCCATGGTGGGCTAGTAAACGGCTCGATGCGGTCGACCTCACGCACACACTTATAATAATAATAACATTTTTTATTTCCATGAATTAGGATGATGGGTCCGAAGGCTTCCCCAGTCTGTGCGTGGCCGGCAACCGGCGCGCTTCTCGAGCTCCACGTGACTACACGTGACAGTTCAGCGTGTGCTGCCTTCAGAGTCCCCGCTCACACTGCCATCTGCCTCGCATTCCGTGTCCGAGCTTGCCCGGGCCGCCTCCTCGTCTTTCAACTGCCCGTCCTCGATGACGATCTTCGGCCCGAAGCTTCGGCTTCGCACGGGCGCGCTTTTCCGAGAAGCGGGCAGAATAGACGAAAGACCAGGCCCGAGTTCGTCTTCTCGGGCCTGGTCTTCGTGGGGGTGGCCGTCGACCGGATGTTTCTTCTAAACACCCCCCCCCCCCCCCCCAAAAAAAAAAAAAAAAAATATATATATATATATATATATATATATATATATATATATATATATATATATATATATATGGCAGTGAACCACTGAAGCCGGATTTTGTGACAGTAGGATTAATTCCGCTCTCGGCAATGAAAAGAAAGACCCGTTCACGCAGGAATGTTTGCTACAAGTATACAGAGACATCCGTATCTCGAATGTCGCGTTCGAGGCCATCTGCAGAACTGCCTGACAGGCTTCAAACTAAGCACGAGTGATTTGTTTTTTTAAATGCATTTTTCTACGTTTACCTGCGCAGATATAGGAAAAGCTATTGGCAAGCCCTCTTAACGGAACACATGGGTAAAAGGGTAGACAAATAATAAAAACATGAAGGCTACATAGATGCAGGAACGGAAGTAACTAACAAACATAACGTGGCGAACCAAACAAGGTCGCATCTTTCATCCCGAAAGCACACAAAGGGAGGGCCTCCTCCTTTACCATGAGAGGCGATGCTAACCAGATGTAGGCTTCCATAGCACAACGCGACGTAAGCAAACGCTGCTGCGAGAACCTGACTTGAGCTCTGTCGGTTCGAGAATGCGATGACTGAGATTTTAGCGTGCTTGTCGTTGATCGTGACGTCACAGCATTAGGGGGCTACACCGAAACCTCTTCTCGCCTGCACGTGGCGACACGGACAAGAAGGTTATCCGGCTTCCCCGATACACGGCCCTCGAGTGCTGCTTCTGAATTGCGATTTGGAGACTGGGTGTCTCTGAGCATTCCCACAACCCGAGACGAGAGAAATGGGCCCCGAAGGTGGTCCGATTTTTCTCCGGTGGACCAAGTATCGCGGCTGCCCCGTCTGGCAAGCTGTGACCTGGAGTCGTTTTGGAGTCGCCGCCTGGCGGAGTTGCGTCGAAGCTCCCAAGTGTGGAGCACGGTGTAAGTGGAGACATGTGCACGCACGAGGGGCGTGTCAGCAACCCCGCGGAGAAAAGGAAAAACATCGCCGTTTAAACGTTCCGCGTTTAGCTGCAAAAAGTGAGGATCGCTCGAATCAGCACCTGTCGAAATCGCCTCGTCGCTCGCTTCTCGCCATTAATAAATTTTGTTTGCTAGAACTACGTGTAAGCGTACGTGGTGTTCCATTTTTTTTTTATTGCGGACGCGAATAGATGACGTGTACTGGATGCGCCTTTACCTGCCCGTTACACTGGGACTCGCTCGTTGACCCGATTGATCGATGTGCAGCCCTAAGAGGGGCTACGCATCAATCGGGAACTGAATGCAGACGCAAACACGCCTTCTTGTAAGCTATCGAGGCTGCTGCGTGGTTTCTAGAGATTCTACCGCACATTTTCGGGGTGTAATATTACTAAAATGTCTTCCTTTCTCTCTTTTTTTTTTTCTTCACACTTTGTTTGCTTCGAACGCTTTTCGGAGAGCAAGCGGGTCTTCGAGTCACGCGAAGCTCCCCGTCTGGGCGTGAGGCAGACACGTTTGCACGGGGAGGGGGGATGGACGGGCAAGAGCAGGAAGGACGGAGCCGAAGACCGGCGCCGTTATGCATGGGCCCGTGACAGGGTCCCTGAATATTTTAGCCGCCAGCCCCCGAAAGGGCCCTTCTTTCCGCCACTGCCTTCTTTGTTTTCGTTTGGCCGCCTGTCTTCCTCGTTGGCCGACTCTGTTTACTCGCCGGTGGCTCTTTTCTCTTCCGCGTTTTCTTTCACGTGCCTTCTTTTTTTTTTCTCTCTCTTGTTCTTGACTGTGCTGTCCGTGTGTGTGTGCTCCTTCTTCGAGGCACCTGCGCTCCCTGCGTGTAGCATCGTCTCACACGTCTTCGCGCCTCGGGAGTATCGCGTGTTTTGGCGTTTCGTGCTGGATGCCTGCCTGGAAACACGTTAGCGGGTCTTACACATGGCGCTTTCCGGTGCCGTATCTCCCCCCCCCCGATGAAGTCTGAGAGCAGCCGTCTTACCAGTACCCAGGTGGCGGGGGTCTTGTTGCGTCTATATACATTTCTTTTGATTTGTTCGATAGCGGATGGACGACTTGGTCGTACGTGTGCACGCTTGAATCTGCGGCCCAAAAGCGTTGACGCAACCTGAGCTGTCGTCCGGGTCGCTTAGCGTCTGGGCTGCGAAACGGGGTGCCACGTGTGTCGCGGTTATTTATTGCCGAAGGAGTGGCGGGCTAGACCGATTTATTCCGGGCGGCAGGCCGTACAAAGTGCCCTGCCCGAGTCGTTGGAGCCATCCGTCATTTCGAACTGGAGCGGTTCCTGGAAAACATCATTAGACAGCGCCAATGAACAATTATTTAGAGGCGTCGTGGCTCGTGACAAGCAGTTAAAAGTCTTCGCTTCACTTTCGGTCGCGGACAGTTCGTTGCTCGCGGCTGAATCGGGGCTCCGCAATCATCTGCCCATGCTCCCTAGCGTTTATTTTGTCATCGATTCCCATTAACTAAAAAAAAAAAAAAAAAAAAACTTGTGCCGTTCTTTTTTTAATGTTTTCTTTATCGATGGCCATCTTTTTATTTCGCACGGGCGTGCTATATGTCACGTCGAGTGGAGCTTATAACGCGCCATAGCAGACATATCTCTCGCGTTCCTTACGTGCCTCAAAATATTTTATTTAGGAATTCACGTAAGCTATGCGCTATCATCACCGTACTGTGAGATCTGCATATTGCGTGGGTGGGAACAGAGCAGAAAAATGCAGGGCCAGGACGGCTGTTTCTTTACTTTTTTTTTTTTAATAATGAGCAGAATACGTTTGCTCAGGTTACCTTTGGCGATTAATTACGGAGCATATTTCAACTGATTGTGTATGCTGGTCGCATCTGCGTGGATCACTATATGAAAAAGGGGGGGTGCAGGAATTTGCCATCAGCTGGAAGACGGCCTATTCTTATATTCAGGACCCTTCTAATGGGGAGTTCCCTGGCACGATTGGGAACGGTCTTAAAGCTTTCACTTATTTATTTCCCTCTCACGCGTGCTAGCGCGGACACTAGCACGCCTGAGTGATTTCCACGTGAGTGAGAGTTTACTTCTCCCAAGAGTTTCGTGCGCCATTGTGGGATGCGTGAGCGTGTGTCTTTCGATAGCATACGTTACATGCACCAGTGCTCCGGTTACACGGGCGCACTTAACCGCCGTTAACTCAGCTTTAACGGCTGCTACGCTGCGCTACAGTTAGCGTCCTTTACCCTCGGATAGCTATCTCAGAAGGGAAGAGCGCGCGTGCACTGCTCTGATGGGTGCTCGAGTCAAGATCCTCTGGCCCACGTTCGCACATGGCTTTGACTGCATAGCCGCAGAATGTTGTCCGCAAGTATTGCGCGCTGTGGCCTTGCGTAACTGCGGTTAAGTGTGCCCGTGTAACGAGGGTATGAGTATAATGCTGGCTCAATATAATGCCAGCCGGCAAAAAGTGCTAACTAACCTCGCTGTATTTTATTTTTCTTCGAATTAATGCTTTCGTTTTCTTAACGAAGTATTTTCCGGAGCAAGAGCTACACTTTCGCTCGTGCGATTCTCATCTCTGCACACACCTTGCGCGGTAAGCCCGGATAATTCGCAAATCCCATCCCTCCGCCACAAATGATAGCGAGCCGAGTGGATCCCAAAGCCTCCACGACTACTCATTACGACGCTGGCGGAGGCTGGCGTCCCCGTGGGAACCTGAATGTTCTTCCGCCGCCCGCTGTTTCCCGCTCGGAAACTTGGACTGTGTCGGCCCCGCTGCTGCTCCGGTGACAGCTCGGAGAGAACGCAGCGGTGCGGTGCCTTCGCCACAGTGTGTCTAGGTGGGGAGCGCGATTCATTACGATGCAAATTCGGCATTGGCGATTGCTCCCTTCGGCCGGAGCGCGCGCACAGGCGGGGGAATCCGTAATTACGACGGGGGGCTTCGGCGTGTGCGCGGTGTGGCCGGTGCACGCGTGCGCGTGCCGAGTGGCCGCCGCTCCCGGGAGGCACGGGCGACGCTGATTCAATTAGGGACTCCCCGGCCCGCCTTGACGGACGGGTGGCCGGCCCGGAACGGCCGCCTAATCGCGTCGGAAGCAGGACACGGCAACAGCAGCGGCGACTTGGCGGCAGCGAGAGGTCTCGCTCGTCATTAGCCGGGCTGCCCTAATTAGATTCTTTCGGCGCTTATTTTGGACCTTTCTCTACGCGAGTTGGATTCTCGATTCGGCGCGCCGAGAAACGGGAGAGGCGGAGACTTTCGGAACGCCGCGCTCTGGTTTCAGTGATTAGTGAGCACACCCATGGCTATAGCTGTAGTTGCCTTGGTTTCCGCCGCGCTCGTCGAACGCGTCAGAACGCCGTCGTTCAGTTCTCGCATTCTAAAGGCTATGTGCTAAGAGCCTAGCTTCCAGGGTGCTCCAGTCCAGCACTGCTGCGAGAGGGCTTTGTGTTGCGTCGGCACTCGCTCTCGTGCAACGGGGAGGACAAACGAAACGAAACTCTTACGGCGATAGCTGTTAGGGGCTGTTCCCACCACTGGAAACGACGTCCGTTGTGCGTGTTATTAAGTTGGCCATCTACGGCTTCCGTCGTGAGTGTTGTCCTCAAAAAGCATCGCCCGGCGCCGGCGGGACCTTGGGTCCACTGCGTGCGAAGTGGACCACTCAGCTGTACGCCACAGCGTTACTATAGTCCGCCCTATACTTTGTGTATTTTAATGTCCGCCAGAGGTTCAGCTCGCGCTTGTGGGCTGTTGCAAGTTGAAGCAGACAGCACAACCAATCGAACATTGACTTCCGGTAATGCGTCCCTGCGGGCAAAGCGGACGTATTTTTGCTCTGACCTCGATTATGAGGGCAAATATTGCGGATAGTTATAGTGGGAGTTAATGCCTTGGGATACGTTTCAATCTCGTAAATGAACGTATTGGTCTGTTGCAGTGTTTTTTTGTATTAATTCTTGGCGTTAAGCAAAGAGCTAGAATGGCTTCTTACGTGCATTTATGTTCCCTGTCCGACACTGTTAGCGGGAACACGACGTCGGCGCTTTTGCGCAGGGGGGATTTACGTATACCAAACGAACGAACAACATGTGGAAAACTGACAGGGACGGAAGAACTGCGCAGTGACGCTGGGTCAGTAACTCTCTGTGCGTGTAGACGATCGAAATCAAGTGAAAGCCGAGTCGTTGTTGTCCGATTTGCAATAAATAAGTACCGCTCTATTCTCCCTGTTCACGCGTATGTGCGAAGCTTTGAAAACGTCACCCGCTCGCTCGAAATCCCTGAAAATAAGGAGGATCCAGAAAACGGGAGCCCGACAAAAGCTGCCCGTCGTAGGAAATAAGAGAAGAAGAGACATCTTCCGTAGCGCACGTACTTTTGTCCTTACGTTTTGGGTGTTTTAACCTCCATTCGCAAAGTTTCACGACGGGGTCATTTTTATGTAGTGACAGGACTGGCATATTAGCAACATATTAGCGTGATCGGAATCCTGGCGAACCTTGAGCACGCTCTACATTCCTTTAGATTTTTATTTTGCTTAAATTCGTCTCTCCGTTTTACACACCTGCTGTATAGAACGCAGGTTTGGGCCTTAAATATAGCGAACTTCAACATCGTTCACGGATGAAAAAACGGAAACAAATACTGTAACTAAAGCAATTCCACTTTAACGAGGATAATAGATGTATATATATCATTCGGTTACGACCCAATTAACGAAAGTGATCAATTTTATTCTTCGCCGAAGTCACAAAATGTACCCGGGTTTTCTCATAGGTACACGTGCTGGAGCACTGCAAAGGTATACTGGCTGTTGTCTGCTTCAATTAGCATCCCGGAAGTGGCGTAGACACTGACGCCAGCTGATCCTTTAGCGTACATTACCATAACTCTATGGAACAAAGCCACGCGCTCGCGCGCGTATTTTTGGCGGCGTTGGACCACTGCGCAAGCGTTATAGCCTTGACAACGTACCACGAAATAGTTGACGCGAAGAATACTACACGGTAGACCTTTGTACTGGTGTTGAGATCGAGGAGTGGTGGTCCCTAGCGGCCACCTCGGTAACTAACGCTGTGTGGCTCACAAACCCTCCGACCGCAGTCATTAGTGCATTCGCTGCCGCGGAAGACGACAATGCGAGGCTCATGAAAGATACGTAGCACTATTATTTTATCCTCAACGGATCTCGATGGAAGTAATCTAGTCCCCTCTTGCGTTCGATATCATCGTAGTCCCGAAGGGAAAACAAGCGCATGTGTGGTCACGCGCGGGCGTGCCGGGCCAGCCGCGTCGTGTCGGCTGCGCGCGCTGGATCGTGCGTGGCCGGCGCGGCGTCCGTGTCTTTCCGAATGATTCGCGGAACACGCAGTTCACTTTTCAGTTTGCCTTTCTCTCGCGACCATCGTAGACGACACCGACGAAAGCAAGCGGCGTTTCTTTGGAGGAGAGGACGTGCTGCAACTTCGATCACGTCATCGAGTGCAGCGTTGTAGCCGAGGCGGACAGTGTCCGCATCGTCGCGTCTTTTTGTTGTTTTCTAACCTGGAACACTGAGGTTTTCCTTAGCCGACGTGACGCTGTTTTCGCTCTTTGGCCTTCTCTTTGTTCGGCCCGATGGCGGGGCAGGTGCGGTCTGGGCGAGACCGCGGAGGGGAAAGCCGCCGGGGCGGCGCTGTTCTCGGCCATCCATCACCGGTTCGAACGAGGTGCGCGCTCGCTGCGCTTGTCGTCGGGTCGTGTCGCGGTTTCGAGCACGACATCGCTCGACGTCCGAGAGACGCGTCAGCCCCGTGCACGCACGCACGTGCTGCAGTCACAGCCTGCTTCTGGACTTGGTAGCGCCATGTGCCTCGCTGGGCCATCGGAATCTGTTCGGAATGAAGTCGGCTCAACGTTCGCTCTTCAGCGTTATTAGTAGCGTCGGTGCGGGCGTTGTCCCCATTTCATTATGTTTGTTCCACAGTGGGAAAGGTTTAACTGCTTTGCTCTCAGCTTTTTTTTTTAATTTTCTTTTTAATTTTTTTACAATGGGAACAAGCTCCCCTACTTCTTCCATGTAGTGTGAAAATATCCGGTCATCGTCCACCTGAAACGTCCCGGAGCGTCGAAAAGTGAAATAGATCTTTCCAGAACGTTTCGACGGAGGGCAGAAGTCGATGACGAAGTTGACGATCGTTTAACGATATGTGATTCCAGGACGCAGATAAGGCAGAAGGAAGGCAAAACGGAGATGCGGTGGCCTCATTCTGCATTCGTTCGAATGATAAGGTGCGTTGTGCGCTCTAATGGCGGGAGAAAACAAACCGTGCCGTTTCCAGGGTATATACGTAGGAACCGGCCCACAATTGATTTCCTGGCAGCGAGGCTTTAGAATCTCTCGTCTCGGGTCGTGGCGGAGAAAACACCGAGCTGTGGGGTGAGCCCGGAAGCTCGTTCTTGGAGACGCGAATCTCTTGGTCCGATTGCTTGGCGCACCAGCAGTACTCGGGAGTGCGAGCGCCTGTCGGGACTGCCTTCTCCAACGCAGTGCCGAACAGTTGAATGGCGTCTCCTTTCCCCGGGTGTTTGAGATACAGAATCACGTGTTGGAAGTATTTTGTTTTACTTATGTAGCCGGTCGGCGATGCAAATGCAAACAACAAGAAGGACGTCCTACTTTGGGCAGCGGCGGGTTCAGTTATTCTCTGGGACGTCGGCTGGCTTCGTGCGGCTCGTATTTACACGCGAACTCTGTTGGCCTAAGTCTGCGCGCGCGTCGACAACGAGAGCGGTGCAGTCCGCGGACTAGCATCGGAGACCGGTCCCTCGGGGGGCATGATGGATGGAGCACGTGCCGGGATCCGCGTGCCGCCCCAGCTTCCCGGCCGATTAGGACGTCCTTCGTGGCGACTGTGGAGGGAATGCCGGATCGAATCTCGGAGTGCCTCGTTACACGTTTCCAGTTGGCTCGGGATATATCTCGGGGTCGAACTCCGCGGAGCCCAATCTGCCGCGTGGTGCAACAGCCATTGTTCCGAGCTGCCGAGTGCGCGGCGAATGCCCTTTGTCGTCTGCTCGTGCAGCTTATTCGCTCAATGGGGTCCGTCCAGCCTTTACGCCGCGGTGCCAATGCATCGCACGAAAGAACAGTGTGCGGACACCGGGCGTGTTTCTTCCTTGTAGGAAGTTCGCATTGGTCACGCGTAAACCGTCTGCGCGGACATGTTCGGAGCATGTACCCAGCAGCTTCGAACTTGCTCGATCCGCACATACTTCTCTCATCGTGTCTGCAGGGACTGGGAGTGTGATCTCTATATATAAGTGTGACCCAGGCTTGAAACAACGTTTGCTTTGGACTGTGTAGGCGTTGGTCTGCATTTCCAGGAATTAGGACGCGCCAAAAAAAAAAAAAAAAAATAGACCGCTAGGGCCAGGCGTGTGTTCCTGTATTTCCGCTAAATTTGTTTCGAAAATTACGCGATAGTCATTGACTTAAAACGAAAGAAACACCCAAGAGGACGAAACAGACGACACAGATGACACAGACGACACACACGAAAGCTGTGTCGTCTGTTTCGTCCTCTTGTGTGTTTCTTTCGTTTTAAGTCAGTGTAGATCAGCAACACGCTCGAGTCTTTAATTACGCGATAGTTTCGCGGATAAATCGATTTCCACGCGGGACCCTCACATTCCCCCTGTCCGGGACGGCCGCCATGTTTGTTGTCTCGGTCACGTCATTCGCCCGAGGCGCGCGGCCTCCCTCTGCACGCACTCGGAGAGTTTGCTCTCTCGGCGTCTCGTGTTTCAGCTTCCTCGTTTACTTTCCGCGTTGCGAGCATGCGGTTCGCGACGATTACGTGTGTACGACATCGCTCGCTTCGTCGGAGTCCTCGACACTCATCGCTGCAGCGATGATGAGGGTGATTGTTATCAAAAGATGTCGGAAGAAGCTGGTCATTTTAACTGCGACCCGAAGGCGATTATACCTCCAGCGACGACGATATCGGTACGCGCACGAGCTCGCCGTGGTCGCCATCGTCAGCGACGATCTCGCACGTGCATGCAGGGTAGAAGGTCAAAGGGCCGGGGGCTAGAGTGAGAGTAGCGTCGGAGTGGCCGAGTTGCGTGAGATGTTTTGACCGTATCTTGACCAACCTTGCCCAGCACGGGGGCGCTTAGAATGAGAGAGCATTCATCATCACGTGGTTTGTGGGCACCATTGGGCGACTGACTTGGGCAGCGTTGCCTGGTCGCCAGATGAAAGTGATCAACCTTCGTAAATTGGATATTGCAATTACTTTAATAGAGCTCTAAAACTCGCGAAACTTGGTATATATACTGAGTAGCCTACGATCATCGCAAAGAACAAAGAGCGGGCGGGTGAAAATACAAGAATGACAAAGACAGACAGCACAGTACTTTTTAAGTACTGTGCTGCCCCCTTGACTTCTTAAACAGAACAAGAAGATACATGAAAAAAAGTACCCGAGAAAAGACGCAAATCACCCCACAATAAACTAGAAGATAAAGAAAAAGAAAGCAGGAAGAACAAAAAAAAAAAACAAAAAAACTTTACAATTCAGATAGACGAGCCCATTGACTGAATCAGCTGTGGCTTCAGGTATTTCGTCGCAACCCTGGACAACCCAAGAGAGGGAGACATTTTTTTCTTCCTACTTTCTCTTTCTTTATCTTCTAGATTATTTTGTGGGTGATTTGCGTCTTTTCTCGGGTATTTTTTTCATTTTTCTTCTTCTTTACATTAAAAAGTTGGGAGATTGTACGTATTGAAGGAGACGTCAGGTAAATGTTTCTTTGCTAGTTGAAGAAACTGCGCTGTCTGTCCTTGTCTCTAGGTGTTTTTATTCATTGTCTGAGCGCCCCCATTTGAAGAATAATCCACCCGTTTAATTTTCGTGTCCCGACCCCTTTAAAAGGGCCGATACTACGGCGGTCCTGAAGCGCAGGGTCGCGAGGCACTGAGCTTGCTGTAACCGGTCAAATGCACTCGTCCTTCCATTATGGAGAAGGCAGCTCTCGAAGGCCGTTCCCTTTGCCAACTTTCCTAGAGACCTTTCATCAAAAATTAAGCGTCCTTTGCAATTGTTTTAACATTTGTGACTCGATCCCGTGCCTCCCACAATTCCTCGTGTACGTTGCGAGACTCGGTGTCGCTGCTAAAGGCGTGTTTGTAAGAAAGAGAGGAAAAGGCGCATGTTTTCGAGTCTGGTGTGCACGCCGCTGGCGAAGTAAAGAACGAGAAAAGCTCTTTTTCTCGAGCCGGTTTCCGAGCTGCACGGCCTCAATCGTTTGTGGGCGCCCTTGGGAGCTCTCTGGTCTGGCGCCGAATCGCGGTCCCCCATCAGTCGAACGGGGACGCGCGCAACGATCCTTCCAAACGCGGTCTTCTTGAGCTGATCTCGTTTTAGCACGCTGACAGGTACGTTTACGTATTGTGTAGTTCAAAACATCTTAGCTGAGACTTGGTGAAAGAAAGCCCGCCAAACCTGGAGCGCGCGAGCGCTTGAGGCTCGCCTTGAGACGCCACTTCGCTCGTGGCGTCTCAAGTCGCCCTATATCAGCTGAGACGCTGCTTCTGGAAAGCGGGCCCAGCGATTGGCAGAAGCAGGGGGCCCTCGTCTTTCAGCGTGCTTCCTTCACTCTTCCCACGTTCATAAACAACTTGTGGAATTTCGAGAACCCATCAGCAACAAACATCACAACAGTGTGGTCCCCCGCCGCGCGTCCGGGCCCGTCTTGCTTTGGAACCATCTGGTAACGCTCGAGATGGGTTCGTCTGACTGCTTGCCGGAGTGTGGTGGCGTTCCCACAAATGGTGAAAATGCGCTTTCGCGGCGGTGAAAGAAGGCAGCTCCCAATGGTTCCTCGTCGCGGGTCTGGGTCGTTTCCCTACCCACCTCAGTTGGTTCTTGGTCCGAGGAAGATAGTGAAGGGAACGTGGTGTTTTTCAGACATGGCGTCAGCGCTTGTCGGTATCGAGGGAATAGTCGTGTCGTTCCACAAACGCACCCTGAGAACTGTTTCCTCGTGGCTGGGGATGTCCGGCGCCGCAGCTGGGGCAAAGTGTCCAAGTCGTCCCAGGGAACAGTATGCTTATTTTACTGTCTTTCCCTAAAAACCTCCTTTATTTTTTGTGGACGGATTAGAGTTGTTCGTAAAACCTTTCACCTCACTGGCTTACGAATGATGGAACCTCCGACGCATCTCTAAGGGAAAAGAGCGTTCTCGGGCATCGCCTAGAAACGCGACGTGAGGCCAGGCGTGCACTCTGCGACATCCTCAGGGACTTTGTCTGCCGACGTGGAGAGCAGGGGGAGGACGAATCGTGCTCTGTGCGTTGCTCAAGAACTCCGGTAGCCGTGGAGACGCACTTTCGCGCCGTCCTGATTTTGCTCCGCTTGCTTCGAGCGAGCCGCTGCTAGAAATAAACCGCGAACCCGGTGAAATTTGAACCTCGAGGTAGGTTGATTCGTTCCCTGTACAAGGCGTGTCTTCGGAGCAAGCAATCGAGACTGGAAGCTAGGAAGGATGCGGTGCCGTCGAAAATGGGCTCAAGGAAGCAAGTGGTACAGACGGGCACTCTTCGCAAGCATGTTCCCCGCCAGTGCTTCGCCGAACCCTGATATGAAACCGATATAGTTACCACATCCGGTATTTTCTTCGTTTGAATAAATCACGTGTCCAATGTTTCGATTTTTTTTTTTTAAATTTCCTCGCGCGTTAATTTTTTTTGTTTCTTCGTTTGCCCGTATATATTTCAGTTATGATAACTGTAAGGGGAGGGGCGCTTGGGGTATATCCTCGAGGACGCTAGATCGTGCGCAACAGCTTCTGCACGCACGACCCCTTGGTTTCAGTGTGACTGCATTCCCCGCGTGAACAAGTCGAAGTATCGCGACAAAAACTCTCGACAGGTCGCCGTAATTTGGTGACCTCATTATTCGCATTGCAGCGAAGGTGGTCGACACACGCTCGAAATCGGTCTGAGTGTCGATTTTTCGATCCTGTTTCCTGGCCCATGCTTGACTCGTTTACATTTACCGAACAGCGTGAGCTGTCAGTTTGACTGGCCTCGGCGATATCGCGTAAAGGCTCGGCCACGGTCGATCTCTACGTACAGTAGTACAGCGCACGTCGTCGTCCGAATAGTCATCTTTCAACATCTCTAGGACATTAGCTGAGGCCTAAAGAAAAGGGGCAATGTAAACCCGTCGGCTGTTTTTACGCAACTTCCGCCACGATTCTTGCCTCAGCCGCGCTGCAGCACGGTCTTTTCGAGAATGATTTATTGGAGCCGCCCCGGCAACAGCGCTGTCGGTTCAATTTATGCTTTCTTTTTTTTCTTTCTTTCTGGGTGGGTGGGACGCGTCGCGCATGGCAGCGTTCGATCGTTTGCCGGCCGCTTCCGGTGCGACCGAGCTAGGCCAGGTCTCGTGTGACGGAGCAGCGGGGAAAAGACCGGCCTGCTCGTGAGAACTGGACGAAACGTTTGTGGTGCGCGCTGTGCAGTGCTTTTCGCGTCGAGCACGGCACTGGCATCCGAGGCCGGTTTGGCCGCTGGCGGAACGTGATTGCGCCGTAGTCACCGGCATGGCGAGAATATCAGGGCGTTCCTTTAGGATGCCCCCAGTTCACACTCTTTGTCTTCCGTCGCGTTCCGGCTGTTATCGAAAATGGGGAGCTGGAGGGGGAATCATTGAAGCTCCTTCCTGTTATTGCCATCCTTTGAGTGACCATGACATCACGCGACGTCATGGTATCACGTAACTTGACTGCGACGTCACGTCAAGTGCCCACGTCCCGATATGTCGAGCCACGCGACGTCAAATATTATTATTACTATTGAATTAGTGATAATAAATTATTGAACCATATCTTCTCGTTCACTCCCCAAAAGGACCGAGTCGTGTCTCCCAAGAAAATTTAAACGATCGTTTCTTTAAATATTATATTCCACGTACTATAAAAATCGGGTTAGAGGTCCACTTTTTTTCTTTTTGGTTTGCCAGTCGGGCTTTTGTTTCCGCGCCACCGAAATCCCCGTCGCCCTAATCTGCCCTCAACACGCTGCCTCAACTCGCCATCCCGTCCAATCCTCGCTCAGCTGGGGCTTCATCCTCGCCGGATATTTCCGAGCCTCTCGACAATCGGCGCCTGTCCGCCGCCGGTCGCTCCAACGGCCGGCTTGCAGCCTCCGCTCGAGCCCGACGCGCATTAAAAGCGCCCCTGGAAATCTGGCCGTCGCCGCCAGCCAATTACTCACGGAGCATTAGCGGGCCGCGGTAATCCGTACGGAACGCTCGGTGCGCCCGGAGATTATTTCGGGCCCTTTCGCAACGCTCGTCGACGATGGCGTGCGGTTGCGCGTCTAGCCGGCCGCATCTGCAGCGTGGCTGGCGTTCGCACTGGGCGCCGTCGAAAAGCGTTCATCTCTTCGTGTAATGGTCGCGGCCATTACGCGCGCTGTTCGGATCGTGTTGTCGTGCCCTTCCTCGCGCTCTCTCGTTCGCCCGGCGGGATTCTGCGAGAAAGGAGAGGGTTAACGGCGCGTCTCGAGGGAATAATAGCGCGGCGCTCTTCGCCGTTCATTTTTAAGGACCGGTCTGTTAGCGGCGGAGGTCGCGGCGGCGCGGAATACGGTGGCCCGGTCCGAAAGGCAATCATAGCCATTCGGAAACCGGGACTATGTTATGTCACGGTCGGCTGCCGCAACGATTGCCCCCAGCGAGTGCTTTATTTTAAAGGGCGTTTCGATGGTCGACGAAGCCACGCGGCTCGAGTGGGCCTTTTTGCGCCGTTCCTTTCTCGACGCCGCGGCTTGATCGATATGCCGTCCTTGCTTTGTTTACTGGCCTTTGCCTCTTTTCTTGCGCGATGGTGAGCGCTCGCGTGTGTTTGCTTGCTGCTTCGCCCCTCTGATGACTGTTTCTTTCTCTCTTTTTCTAGGTAAGTTTCCTGCTTCCGAGGCGCGGTCGCCACCACTTGGAGCCGGGTGGGACCGGCTGCAACGGGGCGGCGACTTTACCGACGGCGAGTGTTTCCAGGAAATCCGTGCCTCCGCGATCGTCCGCTGCCGGCCGGCCTTCGCCGTGGTGTCGGGACGTTGCGGAATTCCGCGTAAAACGATTACGCGCAATTTTCTTTTTTCTTGCTTTAACCGTAAAATCATTTAAAAAGAATTGAAATGTCCTTTGCCCCAAAGAACTCTTTCAGTTCGTGAAGAACGGTTTCGCCTCATGTGCTATCGCCCCCTGGCGGACAAGAAAGGCAACTGGCCGATGAAGAACTCTCGTATAAAAGTTGGAGCTTAAAGGCAGACGTACGCTTCGCGCTTTCCACTTTTTTCCCTCCCGCTCCTTTCCTATATCCTCTCCACTTTTAAGCTTGTCCCAACTTGGCTCCCCTCGCAGATTAGGAGAGGGGAGCCCTAACAGGCTTATCTTCCCTGCAGAAAACCGAGGTTGTACGTCGGTCTTTGAAATAACCCCTTATACCTTTTCATGAAGAACCCTTTTAGGAGGCGCTTATAAGAACTTTATGGAACTTTTTCACATACTCTCGCCCCAGACCGCAAAGTAGGCATACCCGGTATGGGTGACGAAAATATATTTAAACATTTCCCTCTTCAAATAGTAAAAAAATAAAGGGGAGACAAAACTAGAAATGGTGATGGTTACATTTATATTTTAAATGCATTCTATTGGCGTGGCGACGGCAAAGCAATGTTTTCGCCCATACTGGAAGTGACGATATTTCAAGATGGCGGCGCCTTTGTGAAAAAAGGTCTATAGGGTGCAAACTTTGGGCAAGCCAAAGAACCCCTAAAGGCGCGTTCACACCGGCGATGTAAAGCAGTCGTGCAATGCTACTAAATCGCATCGCAAAAAAAAAAAAAAAAAAAATTACGTTTTTATGCGCGATGAGCGAATCGCTTCTCGGAAACTCTCGCTCCGAACGCCGCTGATTGGCTGAGCCACTCCGCGACTAGGTCGCATCACAAAAAGTCGGGCCCGGTAGCGATCGACTGCTCAATTTGCGTCGCTTTTTTCACGCGATGGTCGCTTTTGCCATGAAAGTTATCGCGCGACTACGTCAGATCGCCGGTGTCAGATTCTTTTAGAGCGTGCGTTTGGAAACCAGGATTGCATTTTCCGTGTTCACGATGAATATCCTACATCGAAAGAAGTGAACACGGAGTCTGGAACACAGGTTCGAGTTTACTTTAGCGTCGTGGCTGTTTACTCGCAGGAGCTATTCTTTCGGGCGATTCCTCGTTAAAGACGGAAAGGCGACGGGGGGCGTGTTATTACGTATGCAATGTTAACGGGACGTTCCCTCCTTGGAAAAGTCCATTCGAGGAATAGATTGAAAACCGCGAAGCAATAGAAAAGGAGAGAGAGATAAACCTCCCGGGTCTCGCTCCTAAGCTTCCGTGCGCGGATAGCAACGCACGGAGCCGGGAAACAGTCCCCTCGTTCGGGGTCCCCCTCCCGGGTCTGTGGAACAATTTCCAAACCTACGAATTTCTACGGATCGATTTCGAAATCGACGCGCTAACTTCCTCTCTCAATTTTGTTATCGTGTTGTATGCGAAACAGCGACTTTCATATTTTGCTCACGCGCAGAATCAATATCGACGTCTGCGAGCCGCTCAAAAAGAGCAAAAAAGGCGCGATTGATATCTTTTTTCCCCCTCAGTTGCGCAATGGGGCGAGCTCAGCTTGTTACGCCACATTTCTAATGGAGCGGAGTGCATTTGCCGGCTACCGCGTATATACTGCGTGTGTTCTTTGGACGTTGCGCAAAGTATCCATCCCGAAAAAGATCTTGCGGTCCGAGTTTTCGCAACGCCTCGCCCCCGCTGCAGCAAGGCCCCGGAGGCTTCTCCGAGGCGTACTGCACTGCGAAGAAGACAGCAGGGGGTCGAGCAAGAACACCCAAAGCCTTAACTCCCCGCCCCCTTTATCTGGTGTTCTTCTGTAACACCCTTAGCGCCCCCTCCCCCCCTTTTTTTTTTTCTGGTTTGATGTGACACCAAATTCTGGGGGGAGGGAGGGAGGAGGAGGAAGGAGGCCGATACGCTCCTTCGTGTTGATAGGTTGATAGGATGAGTGTTGATAGGGCTTCGGCGTCGGACTAGAAATGATGGAGAGAGCTTACCCGTTCTTTCGTGACACTCTGCACTTATCGCGCGAGACTACCCTCAGTGAAGTCTACAACATCGGTACACCGAGGGCTCATTTTGTCAGGTTTACCGGAGTAAATCATTACGATCGCTTCACGAGGAAATGTCTTCTCGGAACGCTACGGGAAGTAACGACTGCTCATCGCACCATAACTCTTTAGATCGGACAGTTGCAACTTAAAACTCGCTTCCTTTTTCGTTCGCTCTGATTTCGAAAGGATAGATGTTCCGATGTGCCCCGAGACAGGTTCGGAATCACACTTCGTGGCGTAGGGAAAACCTCTGCTGACAGCCAGACGCTATGTCATGACGACTGATCGGGCCGACGTCGGTGAGCGGAGCCACTCCCACGGGGCCAGCCACACAGGAGGCGACACCAGCGTCATCTGCGACCGCGACGTCCTCCGAGCCATCCGTGCGTTCATTTGGTCGGTATAAACCCGACTGAAGTCGGCCAGTGCAAGCGTCGCGACGTCGTGAGCGGCGCGCAGGTGGAATTCCGACTCAGGCACGTCGGGGCCACAGTAGCGGTTGGAGGGAGAGAGGGGAACCCTCGGGGAGAGAACGGCGCCCATTCATTCGACCGTCCCTGAATGTCTCGCGCACGGTTCAAGAGCCTCCCTACTTTTGTTGCCGCCGAGGCGTGTTCTTTTTTTGGGTTTTTTTAGGCACTGGAAGGTTGCTCGCTTGCCGCCGGCGCGTGACGAGGATGCCGCCGTCGTAGCGAGCTCCCGGGGCTGCGTCGGACTCGACAGCTATCCAATCTGGAGATTTGCCAAGCCGAAGGCGCTCTCGATTGAAAGCCGAGCTGCGGCTGGGCCGCTGTGAACCGCGATCGCTCTCGCCACTTCGTAACGGGAGGAGACGGAGGCCGAGGGGGCAAACGAGCATTTATTTACGCGGTGCGTGCGCGAGGGCTGCGCTGCGGTGAGCGGCGTGTCGATTAAACGCGACATCGCGGGGGCGGAGAGTGCGTCTCGATCCCTCGATCATCCCCTCCCCGATGCGGCATGCACCAGCGGAGTACTGTCGGGTAGAGTAATTCGGGTCTTTGCACTTCTTCGTTCGATTAGTCCAAAGAACGGTTTACTAAACAACTGGCATTTAGTTAAGTCTATATGCTGGTTCCCATATTTGCGACGGTCTCGTTCGCATGCCACCGAAACGACCGTAACGACCAAAACACCGCAACAACCGTGACTCATGGATTGCTTCCAGAAGGATACCCCTTGCATCACTTGCCACGCTGTGTACGTAGGACACTCGTTGTACCGGTGACTTTGTCGTTACGGTTGTTTCAATTGCATGCGAACGCGACCAACGCAAATGTATGAACGAGCTTTCAGAACGCACACTTCTGACCTCAGGAAACTTTCCCTGCCGTCCTCCTCGATCGCACCTTCAACGGGTGGCTTCAGCGGGACTCGTAAAGCGAGGATCCACATTCCACACGAAGGCGGGTGAGCCGAACTCCTCCGCGGCCGTTTGCGAGTTAGCGGGCGGAAAACTCCAGAGCCGAAGGGGATCGGATGCGCAGGTTGGCCCCCAGAAGCGAGCTGATATTCATTCGGGACTTGGTATTCAGGAGCCAAGACCTCTGCGGGCCTTTGTCGGCTGCTTATATTGTTTAGCAGCACTCTGCCACTATGGACACCAATTCCAGATGGTTTTTTGGAGCCAATCGAAAAACTTTGGAGCCCAAAGCAAATTTGAACGCGTTAAAAAAGCAAGCGCATACTCAAGACAAGGCAGATTTCGAACGAAGCTCACAAGAGTAGCTATAAGCACATTCGTAGGAAGAGGAGTTATACACGGAGCAAAACCACGCCCGAAGATCCCGAAAGCAGACCTGCACAGGACAAGACATCTCCGACGCGGGGCTGTATAAACAGGTGTAAGGTACTGCGTTCACGTTTGCCCCCGCCTGGTGCCCTTCGAAGCCATGAGCCGTTTCGTGCAGACGAACGCGTCCGCGTCACCGCGAACGCGTCGTCTTGCTTCGTTTCAGGACGCAATGCATCGGTGGTGCGCGGCGACGCCGTGACGCTCGCGTCGAGCTTCAGCGTCTTCGCCGCTCATTGCGGTTCGGGGAATCGACCGACGGTGACGCAGTGTGCGTGCCTTGTCTTCTGGCTCGTGTTGGCGAGCGTGGGTTTTCTGACGCACGGCGTCCTAACGATATCGACGATGCTACGTCCAATGGAAGCAAAGCTGCTACAAGTTACGTCGGAGCATCGACTATCCTTTACTGACAGTGTTGCGCAAATACACCGACCAAGAAAGAGCGCGTTTTCGTTGACCATTCATCAGGTATGTGCCAGGGTAAGAAATGCTGTCGTCTCTCAACACCGTTCATGCGCGGCGCTGTTCATGATACTTAAAAGGCCTTTCGGCATTACATAAAAGGAAGGGGAAAAAACATAAATTGAATTTAGTACATATGAACCAAGAATTGAAGAGCACACAACGCAGAACGTATTGACGTAATTAAAATTCTACATGATAATGGATTTTGAGCGTTGACCTGCTTTGAGTTAATCCGGCGTGCAGACTTTCTCTCCATCAGCAGCCATTTTATCGATTCCGTATAGCCGGCCTACGCGTGCCCAGCGTTGCGCTCTAAAAGCAGGCCGTGCTAATGAACCCAGCGGCTATGTTCTTCGATTAATTACGCATGTTCTGGGCACGCGCTTTTTTTTTTTTTCCCTTCTCTTTTAATTGCGATTTCCTGCTAATACGCTGAAGTTTTCCATATACTGACAGTGACTAATTTATTAGTGCCTGAAGTTTTAATTTCCGATCGGTGAACTCTCTAATTCTTGCTGTGATATTTTCTCTCTGTATATATTTGTGAGTGTGTGTGAGAAAAAACGAACACTATCAATACCTCGTCTGTCGTTGTGAATTCTTTTGAGTGATATGAAAGATTGAATTAGGCTTCGCTGATTTCGTTCGCAGCTACGCGAGGTATACGGAAACTTTAGAGCGGCCTTTTTGGCAGCTCAGTTTTGGAAGTCCGTTTGGAAAGGAAATTCTTTTGGCGCGTGGGTGGGCTCGTGAGTGGGCGTTTGTTCGCTGGAGGATCGGATGGAATATCGTCCCCTTCTAGACTGGAACAACAAACCACTTTGGGAATATTTTTAAGACTGGCGTTTTTGGGAGCGTGGGACCTACGCCCTTTTGTTTATGCATCGATCTGTTCTAGACGCAAAACATCCGGCAGACGAAATCTGCGCGCATCCCGGCAGAGTAAATCCCCTGAGGACAGATTTGCGAAGAAAGCTCGGCTTTCGTCGCGTTCGCGCCATCGCTGCAGCGAAACTCGGACGTGGTGTCGTTAGAGGTCTTCCGCTGCTGTATGGCACTCGCAAGTGTCGTCCGAACAGTGAGCAACTCCCCTGACAACGCTCGATGGGAATTTCAGCGGGTTGTGTTTGCGCTCCGATAAGGATAACCGGTACGATGCGTGGGCAAAGGCGCCGGGGGAGGATCGTGATCGAAATTATCAAAATACAATCTACTAAAACTCTCGAATAATAATGCATGGCTGGACGAGTATTATTCGTGCGCATTTACGGGACTACATAGTGTGACGTAGAAATCTGTCAATCTGTCGTAGGCGAGGAAATCAAGCCGCTCGATAAAATGTGTGGCTTTGGGTGGAAAGGCCACGAAAAACTATCAGGTCGGTCGTGGCATATCGGAAGAAATGAAGAGCGCCTTCTACTTCATTTTCCTACCTGGCCGCCGCCATGTTTCTCCGCTACCTCCTCGCGCACGCTACCTGCACGAAGGTATTGTAACTCGGACCTTTTTTTTCGATACCTCGGCTAATGCACGAATTGCTACGCAGATGAAACGAAAGCGCAGACGGGTGAACAGCGAGCCCTAACTGTCCCACTCGAAGAAAGGACACGGCGTTTTTCTTTCGATGTTCCGTTTCCCGCCGTGTTACCGCGTGTGTATTGCACGAGTGCGCGTCTGTTCGATGAAGACAAGCTGCTTCCGTGTGTGTCCCCCGCCTCCCCTGTTGGGCGCCTCTGTCGGGGACGAGCCCCAACTGCGAGCGAGGCCGGAAGACGCGAATTGAAGGCGGCGTGATTCCGCCCTCTCTGTGCGGAAGAAGAGCGTCGACCAGATAAGAGCCCAGATGTCGGAAGAGGGTCGGGGACCTCCCCGTCTCTTTCCTCCCCGGGATTCTTGACGGCCTGCTCTTGCGACTATCGTGCACTGCGCCGCCTTGGACTTCGTCGTCGTGTGCCGTCGAGCGCGCCTGCACGTGTCGCGAGCTCATCCTGTTTCTCTTTTCTGATCGAATTTGTCGAGGAGGCGGAGCGCTGTCTCTTGCTCTTGGGCTCGTTGGGGTTTCTCCGTCTTCGCGACACATGCGCGATGAATGGCGGTGCCGCTGATACGGAACGTCGAAGACGTCGTTAAGAAGAGACTACCTCTATTGGGGCTTTAAAGGGAAGCCGAGGACGTCCTTGAATTCGAAGGAACAGTAAAGGGTTTAATGTAGACACGTTCAAAAATTGCGTCTTAACTTTTCTTTCGATCTTATTAGTAGGAGCGTCGTAGTAACCTGTCGAAATTTCGTCGTAGGCCCACCCGTGTCGGCGCGCCGACAACAAAAAAGCGGTACGCGCTATACAAAAAAAAAAAAAAAAAAAAAAAAAAAAAAAAGAAAGATTTTATAATTTTGTGTTTATGACTTTCCCAGACCTGGTGGCAATGAGTTCGTCGAACGACGTTTCATAGGCAGGTCGTTTCGAGCGAGAGGCGAGCGCGTGTAGCATGCAGGCGCAACGTCGCAAACATACTGATAGCTCACAAGGTCACAGGCACTTAACAATAAGTTATTTTAAAGCGTTATTTTTGAGGTTTTATAGCACAGTTCGTACACTGAAACTCGAAGAAATACCAAAAAGCCCCCTACTGTTATTTTTTATATGTCCGCCTATAAAAAAAAAAGAATAACAAACATAACGGGTGAAGGCGAGAAGGACGGTTGCGCAGGCGGTAAGCCTGTTACCTTGCCGGTTGAAATGGGAGAAGGCCCTGCGTGCTTTTGGTGACGACACTCCTCAGCCATGCGCCTTGCCAACTTCCGGCGCTGCAGTGCCCTCCCTCCGGACTCGCTGTCGCTTTCAAGTCCTTCCCAGTCAATCGAGTACTGAAAACGTATGAAGTGACTACACGGCAGCAGAATTCCGTAAGCACTATTGCACACTCCAATATTAGTTGTAATGTGCAGCTTTCGTTCATACAGTAGTTCTCCGCTACAAAGATTTTAGAGCGCCGTTCACACTCTTGCGACCGAGTGAGACCGAGAGAGACCAGACCGGTTTTTAAGCCTCTTCCGACTTCTTAGGACCGGATGGGCTGCAGCGGAGCTGGTCCTAAGAGATCACGAGAGGCTTAAAAACCGGTCTGGTCTCTCTCGGTCTCACTCGGTCGCAAGAGTGTGAACGGGCATTTACGCATCCGTTTCCGTCTTGTGTGGCGTCGCCGTCGCCGCAACCGCGCGTTTGCATTATGGGACGTTTAACATAATGATTTCGCACGTGACGAGTTACGTAACGAGCGTCACGGGTTGACGTCAAGCGGCGCCTAAATTTGGCGGAACATTTTTCCGAGCGGGGAAATTTGTGCGCAAATTTTTCCGCTATATTTACGAGAGAAATTTTCCTTCGAGGTTAACGGGAAAATTTTCCCGCCAAATTTAGGAGGAAAAATTTCACGCTACACATAGCGAGGAAATGTTCCCGCTAAATTTAGCGAGGGAGTTTACCGGGAAATTGTTCGACGATTTCCCGGTATTCCCGCACCGTACCGTTCCCTCCCCTCCGTACCCTTCCCTCCTTCTCCCCGAGAGCTCTAAGAAGTAATGGATTACTTGGAAAGCGTGGCCGATAGCGGCGAACAAGGCCACCTAGTCGTACGGGGCTCGAGCGGACCAGGACAAATGGCGGCAGCACGACGAGGGCGCGAGGGAACCTGCGCGAGTTCCTTTTGACGCCCCTTCGTCGAGGCCCAGCTTGAGCCAGCCGAAATCCATCGACCGTCAACTACGACTCTTTACGTTTGCCGGTGCGCTTTCTCGCTTTTCGCGTACACACGGCGCATCGTTGTGCCGCGTGCGGTCCAGAGACGGAGAAAAAAAAGGCTGAGGGCAAAACGAGAAAACAGGCGGCACTGGCACTCCAGATTACGAGTACTTGACTATTGGGGAAATGACCCCTCCCCCTTTTTTTATCGGTTTTTCCGCTCCCCCGTCTTTGCGATTTGTTCGACCGAGACGAGCGAAACCTCTTCCTGCCCGAACCAAGAAGCGATGCTGCGAGCAGAGCGGGAACCTAAAGGACGGTTTATTGGACGAGTCCCGGCCTCCTTACGGGCGCCACGGCTCTCTCTCGCGCGCTAAATTTACGATTCGCGCGGATGAACTTGGCTGCGGCATATAAAATTGACGATCCGGGACGTGGAGGAATGTGGGCTGGCTTGGCCACTGCGTCCCTAATCACGCTTGGCCGTAGCAGTAAATTGCGCGACGAAACGAACGCCAACTGCTCGCGTCTTGCCGCTATTACCCGCGGCTAATGGATCTCTTCTAATGACGACGCGGTAATTGTTTGACTCTCTGCGTGACCCGCGATTGTGTACAGGTTGGTCTAAACCGGAGAATACCGTATCGTCACTACCCAGTTAACGGGGAATTGTAGTAGACCGTTTCCGCAGCCCGCTAAGCACCCGGATAGCGCTCCGTAATTCGCCGCAAGACCTTCAACTATGCAGAGAAGGCTGGCGGCGCGCATGCGCAGCTGCGGCGTTTCTTCCCGGATACCGTAGCAGAGGAGAAAAACGGTGTCCCGTTAAACTCACTTCTTCCTCTCCTTTTTTTTTTTTTCGCCCGGGATTAACGGTGGTTTTTCAGTCGACACAGTTTTACACCAGGAAAACAACGCGCAAAAGACAGCGGGCGGAAAGGGGGGGTATATACAGTAATTGTGTTCTTGTTGCGTTGGACTGCAGCTACGCACTCAACACTTCGTGTATGTGTTTATGTGTATGTGTGTGTCTGGGAAAAAAAAAAAGGGGGGGGGTGGCGGCAGGGATTATATCAGGAAACATGCACTGCCGTAGGTATTATGGATATTTTTTCATTCGATGACAATTTGCCACCAGCATGATAAAACATACGTAGAGCAACTTTATTGCGAAGTTTCGTGCGTTTTCGGCAGTAACGTGTCTCCTGTAAGCTTCTAAGGTTATTTGTGCTCTCTTTATGCGAGCTGCGCTATGTGTGCGCATTTTTGTTGTTGCCACGGGATATGCAGCACGCTGCCGACGAAGGCAGTGCTAGTACATCTCCTTCACAGCGAATGGCGGGCCTGGGGGCTAAAGCCGTTCAAGAGGGAACGTTTGGCGAGGATTACGCGTTCTACGTTTTATTAGAAACGGCTCGCTTGTTTGTTTTTTTATTTTATTTTTTTATTCCGTGTATTTTTTTCTTTACCGGGCAATCGCGGTGAGCGTTTCCAGATAACGGCTGTCAATCTTTCCTTTATCCTATGTTTTGAATTTGCTCCCGTGGACGGCGAGCGAGCCATACGCACTCGCAGCGGCCACGCGATAAAAAAAGGTGGTCTGGACTCTGGCTTGCCCCTAACTTCTCCGCTACGTTAAAAAAAAAAAAAAAAAAAGACATGGGGAAATAAAAGGTTATAGGAGACCAGACACGCGGCCATCTTGCGAGTTCGGCGCCCGGGCCGATCGAGCCAGCCCCGACCGTCTTCTCGCCTCAGGCTCCGCGAATTCGGGGAGCAAGCGTGCAGCCGCCGTCACCCCTGAAATAGCCCGGGTTTAAACGGGGCGCGTTCTCGGGCGCCGGCTAATGGTCTCCGTTTGAAGGAATCGGCCCCTCGGCTGCGGACGCGGAGCGCGTCGGGCCGTGCCCGATACCCGAGACGCTGGCGTTGTTATCGCCGTTCTCGCTTCCGTTGTCGGGTTGCCGCCTCGAACTTGCAGCGGAGGCTCCTTCAGCTTCGCTCTGTTTCTCACCCCTTTAGTGGCGGCCACGGTTGCTTCGGGGAGCTGTTGTCACTACTATGCATGTGCCTAGATTACAAAGCGTTTACAACTCCTCCGTTATGTGGTTTTTGTGCCCTGTTTGCAATACGAGCTGCGAGGAGGCGACGGAATCGTCTGGAAGCGTCTCCGCCTTCCCCCTCGATAGGCAACAACGTAACGCGTTCGCAATTGCTACCATTCGGCGCAGGAGGCATCCGCCATTTCATTGCAAAGGCTCTCCGCGGTTTGAGTTGCTCCCTCTCTTAAATCTCGGCTCTCCAGTCACTACTATGGCGCGCGCACCTCTGCACGAGCCCTCTCCCATCTCAACACACACGCCTGGTCAATTGTCAGAATGGTACGACGCTCGAATCAGAACCGTTTATTGAGAGGGTTTGGCGATACATTGGTTTGAATAGGCGAGCATCTCGGGGCCTACCACAGGCCACGAAACAGCCACTGGTGGTGGTCGTGTGCTCTAAATATGTGACACGACTAATTTACGCCGTTCTAGCGTCGCTAGGGTGGAAAGGTTTGGCTCTCGGTGACTGAAAACTTTGCGCATGTAAGGTTTTCATCACGCCAATAGGAGGTGTTCACTGGACGTCATATTTGTAGGCGAAGTTTAGAGCGCATGCCCAGAACGAGCTCACATTAATAGCCTGCTAAGACCGGCAACCTTGATGGTGCTAAATGCACGCTCCAAAAGGACTGCATAAGCTCGCCGTCAGCACGCGCTCAGCAGCAGCACACACGGATATGGCCACTCCGTGCGACGCGACTGGCGCGCCGCCGCGCGGCCGGTACCGAAGGTAGGCAGTGAGGATCCCAGAGAAAACGAAACCGAAACCACGCCGTGGTACGCATTGAAGTCTGAGTGGTGCGGTTGCGCTGGGTTCGCAGCATGAAGTGCTGCTGCCTGTGCTGCGTCATTAAGTGCTTCAATAGTTATGCGTCGTACCTCGTGGAGACAAAGTTTCACAGTTTTTCACCTCGCCGATGTTTTGTGGGACAGCGACAACGATGGAGCCGTGCCCTGCGACGCGAGAAATTTGGTCTCCCGATCATGTCTGCCACTGTGTCGGCACGGCTGACATATTCTACACTGCCGCTTTGCGCTCTGCGTTTGCATTCGTACCAGCAACGCATACATATATCAGCTCGGACTGAAATGCCATCCCACACTCGCGGTTATCCAGCGCGAATTTCGTTGAAGGAATGCCCTCGAAAGAAGTTTCGTCCCCATCGTACGTGTCGATGACATTTCCGGACAAGTATGGCACGCAATCTGTACTTCATGAAGAAAGATTCGAACGGTAAAACAAGTGACAAATATAAGTCTAAAGAAAACAACAATGAAACTCGGAATCACTGGAGAATCGACGTTTGAGTATGGAAGTTTATGTGGTGTGCTTTCTTTCCTGATCAGCCTCCTTTTGGATGTGGATACGCTGACACCCCGAGTTCTGTAGACAACAATTTTTTTTTTCTCGGCTTTAGAGCCACCTATCGCAAAGTGGTTCGAACTGGAAGTACCGTCCACTGGTCCCTTCCTACCTGTAAAGTGTGCACCTCCCACGATGAGTGGTATTATCTTGACAGCCTTTGACGGTCAAAACTGGTTCCCATTTAGTTACGCCGCCCAAACTAAATTTCCACCTGGTTTCGCTATGCCAACTCTTTTTGTTATAATAAGTATTGTGCCAAGTGACGGCCATGAAAAAGTACCCGTGCGCCGAAAAGCAGCACCTCGCACAACAGGTTATTACGCAACAGCTGACCGCAAAAGCCCTTGGCGGCCAAACCGCGTGTTGGCCGACAAATTTGTTTTCTCGGCTTTGGAACCACCTTTCGTAAAGTTGTTTCAATTGGAAGTACAGTCCACTAGTTCCTTCCTACCTCTAAAGTCTCCACCTCCCCCGACCAGTGGTATTCTCTTGACAGCCTTTTCATGGTCAAAACCGGTTCCCATTGAGTGACGTCGCCAAAACCAAATTTTCACCTGGTTTCCCTATGCCACCTTTTTTTTTGTATAATAAGTACTGTGTCATGTTACTGTCAAGTCCAAGCACCTGTGTGCCCAAATCTTCACTTTGCACAGCCCGCTATAACACAACATTTCGGGTTTAATATTGGATATCCAGTGCAGCTTTATTTTTTTATTCGTTAGAAACATAACTTTCACACCTGCTGTCTTAACGAAACTTGGCACTCTTTGTGCACAAACGTAGTGAACATCTCACTCGCCTTCAAATATCATCGTTCCAGCAGTCCTAGGTTTACACCGACGAGCGAAATAAATTTCCCACTCAGAGCAATTATGGTGGCGGCCGTCTTGTTTTTCGGAAAATTGCTCCAACTCCTTCTTCGGCCGCAACTAGAGAAATTACCCCTAATAACGACTCAAACTCAATATATAAGAAGTGGAGAACAGCTAAATGCCCTTCTGCCCCAGCACTCATGCAACGTCACCCCAACTTATCGGCTCAAAAAGCAAAAGTTTCGTTCGTGCGCGCTTCCACCGCCACAGCTTGGCATGCGAAAAGGCGCCGCAGGCTGCCGAACGCGCCTCACAGTCGAACGCCACTTCCTGCGCTAGCGGCGCTGCGCGCGTTTTTCAAAGCGCCCCCTATAGTTCCCGCACGGAGTACAGTGTACTAGAATACTTGTACTATATTCAAGCGTAGGATAAACGAACGTGCGCTCCAAACCAGGGCCAACTGGCTAGAAACAGCGTCTCGGCTGAGACGGGGAAAGAAAGCACTGGGCCAAAGCCAGCGCGCGAGCCGAGCGGGGCTCCGCGTCTCAAGGCGCTCGCGCGCCCCATCCTTTGCACTGTTTTCTTTCAGTCTCAGCTTAGACGCTGTTCTAGCAAGTCGGCCCAGAGCAAACTGTCACCGATACTCCATCTGCACAAACATCAGCAGTGCAGACAATAGAGAGTTTTAGTAGACCGTGTTTTAAGGCCACGCTATTTGTAGCGGGAGCTCGCGCTGCCACTTCGATGCATGCTCTGAAGCGCGTGCCCGCAGCGGTAGCGTGCCTTTGAAAACGATCTACTAAAACTCTCTAATGGCATGGGCACGAGCGCGTGGCTTTGGAAAGTGCCTCCTATGCACGGGTTCTCGTTCAAACAAGAGCATTTCGCTGAGCTAGGCTCACGCGCCTGTGCTTTCGTCTTTACTGCAGACATTTGTGAGATGGAGTAGAGAGGCCGAGATTGAACGCTTCTATTTCGCGCTTTAAATGTCGTTTGCAATATTGTGACGTCGCGGTCTCCTGATTGGTCGACGCTGTGTCGTACCTTTACGCTCTAACCGCGGGGGGAGTTTTCGGCGCTGGCGGCGGCCTTTGCTCCGCCCATTGTTTAAACTCCCCTAATGTACGGCTCTGGCTCGAGTATAACTGCACGCGGTTAATCTGGAGTACCTGAAATCCATCTCGACGTCGAAACAATGGACCTTTTCCGAGAAGAGTTCTGCGCACGCGCGAGCGCCCGATTTCAAGCGGCGGAAGTCGGAACGAAAAATCGAGGAAATTCGGAAGGAGGCTGTATATCAGCGAGTAGAACACGTAACTGCAGCATATATATAATTGTGTTACACAAAAAAAGAACGTCGACGGAAAGGAAAACACGACGTTTTGGTGGACGCCACGGATTCCCCTCTTTCGCGTTGGGCAGGCGCCGCTGCTCAGAGAGCGAAGAAACTGGTAGCGTAGCTCCCATTATCAATTGGTAGCGCAGTTAAGTCACTCCCTCGATTTTTAGTTCGTGCAGCCACCGCCTGGTGCCGTCGGTATGTGGAAAAGGTCCATTGGTGCCGACTGATGTCCTGTATTTGGCTAGGCGTTGCTCGAAGAAAAACCGAGAGCCTTTGAACTAATAAGGTAATAAATGGTAAGCATAATCGGCACGCGCCCGCGCATTTCGTTTCGAAACATTCGCTGTTCTCACGTTACGTTGTTTCGTAACCACGGAGCCTGACTCGCTCGGCTCGACGGCAGTTGGCATCCAATTTGGGCGTCGCCACCCGGGGGAGTCGGCCGGCACCGCATTTTATCCACGACGCGGTGCCCGTTCAAGGCGTAGGTTTTCTGTTGAAACTTTCGCTGCCTCGCATCGCTCTCGATTTAGCGGTCTTCACCTCGTTTGGACGTTTGCTGGAGCGTTGATGTTCTGCCCCAGTAACCAGGCATCCCGACGCTTCGTCCCTCGGCGAAACGGCGCGCCTTCTTTCAGATACCGAGATAAAAAGGGAAAGAGGCTGCAGTGCCCGCCTGGAGAGGCTCAGCCGGTGCGGCTCCGATGAGAGCGGGAATTTGCCAGGCCTTCGTCGCTTTTATTGCTTTGGTTGCCGCAGCCATTTTGTTGTTTTGTAGTTTTCTCAAACAGCCGCTAGAAGGCAGGCCCGCGCGTGACGTCGTCGTCAGTAGATTCCCTGACACGCCCTCAGTGGCAGAGAAGATCAACTATCGTCGAACTTCAGCGTCTTTGGACGCGGTAAACGCGTCCGCGTAAACACGTCGTAAACACGTTGGACGCGCAAACACGTCGTAAAGACGCGTCTTCGGACGGATCTTTGCGGTAAACACTCCAGTGTCCGACTGGTGTGTTTACCGCGTCCAGAAAAGTAGTCCCTCGATTTCCGCCCGATGACGTCATAGAAGTATGCTGCGCCCGGTCGCGATCCTGGCGGCGTCCCGACAGCTGTAGTGTATGCGGCAGACGCCTGTTCTGCTGCAGGTCGCTATGCAGTGTGGCAGTACGCTGAAGCTTCGGTTGTCAGAAGTTGGTACGCCGTGGGGCGACAGCGACGCTCGCGTTCGCTCCTGCCTTTCGCCAGCGGCTCTACTAGCCACCGCCAGAATCGCGACATCCGACAGCATGACACTCCGGCTTTTGTGACGTCAACTGTTACCACTCCGGGAGCACTTTGGACGTATGGGCAGCATAGGACGCTATGGAAACACACCGGTCGAAGGCGCACTCCAGGCACCGTAGTTGGACGAGAGACGCCGCAAAGTGGCGGCAGACGCGTCCGTCTTGGCGTCGCCGCGTGCTAAGGTCGCGCTCGCTGTGAGGTGCTGCGAGACGCGCCGTCGACGGTGCTGACGCAAGGTAGGCGCCGCTGCAAAGATTTTTTTTTTTTTTTTTTTCCGGGGGGGGGGGGGGGGGGGGGGTTATTGGAAAGACTTCCCGACGGGAAATCGGCCGAATTCCAGCGGAGGGTGTTTGGGTGACTCCCCCCCCTTTCTCGGCGGGCCTTCCTTTGCCCCCGCCGCGCGAGGAGGCCTCCCCTGCTGGGAGGAGAGGAGGACTGGATCGGAGAGGGCGTCGTTTCACCTTCTCTCTCGTGTGCAACCTTGGCGTATTTATCGCTTCCGCTCCGCCTATCTCGCCTCCTATCTATTCATCCCTCTTTACGGCCGAGTTTAAACATAGTTCAACCGGTTGATCGATAGCGAGCCAGCGAGGGTCGTGCCCGTTCTTTCTTGCGCGTCAACTCGGGCGTCGTCGAATGCCCTCCCCCTTGACCTAGACCCGTTCTTTTTTTTTTTTTTCTTTTTGCTCGGATGATTGTGCGAGAAATCGAACCCAGAAATAGGACACAACAGTGACAACACCTTGCGGCTGGTGCTGTTGAGCATTTTGCCTGACTATACACTGCGCAACACGGTTATTGCCAACAGGAGAGTACCGCTGTTTCGGATTATGCTCAAACGGCGTACATTTTTACCTCCTGAACCGATGCCACTAATGAACAGATTCCATCGCCCTTTGCTTGTTCTTAACCTCTAGAAGAAGCGATGTAGTTTGACGGGTGGTCCATGTGCTACGCGAAGCCCTTCTTTCGAGATTTGGTTGTCAGAGGGTGGGAGGATGCTTTTTGCTCTTGAGACGTGTACGCTTTAATAAGATACTAAGGAACTGATCTTAATTAACCATATTAATGAAAGAAAAAAAAAGAAGCTCGTAGTAGTAAACTTTTTGACAGCGGTCCAGCTGTCAAAAAAAGCACGAAAAACCGGCGATTGCATGTTCCTGCGAACTCTTTCGTGTACCGCTGTATGCCTCTACCGTCCGCGAAACGTAGCAGCCCAGAATGTTCTCTCACTCTGATCCGCTCTGGAGTCGCTCGCTCTATTTCGAGGGTATGTGTTATGCCATCTTTATATTCTGCGTTGGGCTCCGGGTACGATGAAATTTGCCTCTTATTGATGTTCATATTGGGAGGCGCATCTATTATGTTATGGCGCAGCAGTACTGGTGCGAGGGGGACGACTTCACGAAGACACCCGTTGAAGGACTGGATCTGACTGTTTCTTTAGCCTCGTGAATCTACGTTCTCTTCTCTGAATTTATATTAGCGGCGAGATGTTTTGGTGGCGCCCTCCTATGGTTCCCCTTTGTGACGTCATTACCTTGCAAACTACAAGTTCGATGGTGTTTGTAAATAGCATGGTGGAAGCTTGAAATCATTGAGCTCTTAAAGCAACACTGTCAACACCGTCAAAATTAAAGTTCTTTCATTCCTCTTATTTCCGTCGATGGTAAATCCCCTTTCCTACGTCATAGTCAGCGTTCGGCCAATCGTGGAAGGCCGACCACAGCGACGCTTTCGGTCGCGCACGGGGCTAATAGTACTGAAAAATGCTGCGACCGCACGTGAAAACCGAAGTGCTGAGCCTACTCTCTCGTTTTTTTTTTCCTTCTTTTTTTTTAATTTTTATGTTGTTTATGGATGTTTTGGGTAAAGGACGGCGATTCGCCAGTCCTGATCCAAGATTCTTAGGGTTTAGGAAGCAGACTGATTTGCTTGAATGTCCAAACTAAATTTCCAACAAGTATAAAAAAAAAAAAAAAGAAACCTCGGCAGAGAGAGGATAGAAATGGGGGGAGGAGAAGCAGAAAGGAGACTTTAAGGGCAGCTCCGTTTCAATTTTGTTCCTAAAAAAAAAAAAAAAAAAAAAAAAAAAAAATTACACCAATGCAGTCACTTTTAGTATCACCTAGGAAAACCACACGTCCGATGTTACGACGTAGTTCTTTCTAGATGTTAAAAGGGTTGATAACTGGGCTAGTTGGTAGTTAGACATATTAACGGCATTAGCGCACACGTATGAGGAAGAGAGAAGGGACAGAAAAGAGCGCTACTCAGAACTGTATTTACAAAGATGAAGAAAAGAAAGAACATCGTCCAGCTCCCCATAAAGATGAAAGAGGAAGAAGAGGAAGTAGAAATATAAAACAGGAATGTAAAACACAAAGTCAACCAACCAACCAGCCAACAAAGGTTTTAGGGTTTAATCAAAGAACCAGTGTATCAAGCCTGTGCGCGCGAGGGAACACCCGACTTTGTGTTTTACATTCCTGTTTTATATTTCTACTTCCTCTTCTTCCTCTTTCATCTTTATGGGGAGCTGGACGATGTTCTTTCTTTTCTTCATCTTTGTAAATACAGTTGTGAGTAGCGCTCTTTTCTGTCCCTTCTCTCTTCCTCATACGTGTGCGCTAATGCCGTTAATATGTCTAGATGTTCCTTAAAGACCGACGACCAGTTCGCGCTTTCTCATTTTCTCCCGCTTCCTCCTCTCCCCCTTCTACCCTGTCCACTGTTACCTGTTTCCTCCTCCCCCAGGGTGAGGAGGATCTTCTGCCTTGCAGAATCTCCAGTCTGGTCGTCGGCCTTTAAACGGTTCGGCACACTGCAACTGGACAAGTTGCCGAAATCGGCTCACTCGAGCCGGGCGATTTGAGTGGGGCGCAACCGACAGCGCAGTCAAGGCCACGGCGTGGGCGTGACCAGCCTTGAGCTAAACGTCATGCCGATTGGCCCCTTTTGCTGGTTCTTACTTCTCCGGGCAAGCGTCATGGGTGACGTTAGCAACTTTTCCTCTCGGCGCTCAGCGGTGTCCACGTGATTGGCGCAACGCGCCTGCGCAGCGCGGTTCTGGGGAGCCGGCTCCCGCCGTTGCCGCCGTCTCCAGCGTCTCAACCGCCGTCGTCGTCTCGCCGTTTGTGAATATTGTCTCTCGGGGGTTTCTTCACACCGCGGACAGTACGTACGCAGACTTATACCGCAGTTGAGCGGACGTCGTCGAATGTCGTAGACACCAAAACATGGTGAAGAGTGCGCTGCAGACGACACTTGTGACTGGCCCCAATCCCGCCCGTCGTTGCGTTGAAGATCACGTGACATCTCGTACCACGTGATAGCCATGTTCTTGGCGGCCCTAGGCCAATGTTGCCGGGCCGCCGAAGTTTCGTTTTCGATTTCTGCTCGTGTTTGAAATGTCCCTTTTTTCGCGAAGCAAATTACGGAATGTCTTTTAGCATAAGTCGGTTAGAAGTCAAAAAGGTAGGAGAAGCTCGCCTGCCACAATCGTGATGCGCCCGTTTCAAATCCCTTCGCAGTCGAAGGAAGAGTTCACTGGAAACTCTCCTTGTTCCGCTTCAATGGATAGGTATTGGCTACAGAGTGGTGCCAACTTGTCTTCGACCCCCACTTTTTAAGAAAGCGACCTTTGTATTCATTGGAGGGGGAACCGAGCCCCTGAAAGCAGCCTTTGTATCTATCAGAGGGGGAAGCCAATCCCCGAAAGTCGTATTTGTTTCCATCGGAGGGGGAAAACTTTAATCTCCCTCTCGTGGCTGCCACGATGCTAAGTCAAAGTCGAAAGATAAAGTAGATATGTACAGAAAGGCAAAACCCTTCTCGCGGGTTGGCCGCGACGTCACGGAAACGATGGGACGCTATTGGATGCGGAGGTTGTAGAGGGGTATATGATTCCCTTTGAGGGGCATATTTGCCGCTACCTTCTTAACCTGTACCTTACTATAATGCTTTTTAACGCGAAATCACTCATTATCCCGAAATCTTCGGAATTGAGCGGAGTTTCCCTTTAAGTAAAGAGCCGCCAGTGTTTCCCGCACAGACGGCGGATGTCGGCTCAAATATTTGCTTACGGCCCCCTATCGAAACCGCGCATCTTTACAAGTGCTCCTCCGTGCGATTAATTTCCCAGGCCGGGGCGCTTTCAGCGCGCACGCGGTGTTGTTTATGCCTCCAAAACTTGTTTGCCTCCAATATCGCCAGCCATCGGGTTGCGTCGCGTGAATGCCATATTCGCGCATTCGATTTATTCCTCGGGAGGTTTGAGTTCACTGCTCGGTTTACTGCCTCTAGCCGGCGTATCTAGCTGGAACGAGCGCGAAGGTCACGGTCGTCTGCTGCTTCCTAAAGGGCGGGACGTCCGAAGAGGCAAATCAGGGCCCCGGGATTGTGCCCGCGGTTTCCCTTCTTAAGGAAATCCCGACACGTCCAGCGTCAGTGGGTTCTCCTTCCCAGGGCGCCATGTTCGTGACCTAGCGAGCAGGCGCACCACGCGCCGTGCTCAGTTTTGGGCCTCAACATCGCCGGATTCCTTGGCAAGACTGGCTTCTTCCTTTCCGTCCTTTTTCGTGGTTTCAAACGCAGCGGCTTCAACGTCTTGGGTCACAGTCGAGGATGGGCAAAATACTTCCGAGAAATGTGTAGAAATACAAATACAAAATACTTCGACAAATGTATTTAAATACAAATCCAATCACAGTTACAAACGTATTTAAATACAAGAGAGGAAGAGAACGAGAGTATTTGGTCATCTTCAAATGCTTTTGAAAATAGGCGTTGCTCCCATAGTCTGACATCTTGAACTTAAATTACCTCAAAATAGAGAAGAAGAACGAAAAAAGTGCTCTATTAAAGATTGGGCGCTATATACAGGGTGTTTCACGAGTACACAAATTCGATGTCGCGAAAACTACGTATCGCACCAAAAAAAAAAAAAAGGCTTGTGTCCTTTTGATTTTAGGCCAGAAGCCTATTTAGGAAAACGATTAAAGTTCGGGATAATTAAGTTGTTAATTATTTTCGCGTAATTATTATTTTAAATATTGAGTTTAAGGGCGTGGTTTTCATTAGAATCTTGCTAAGCATCATCGAAAAACACTAAATGAACAAATCGCAGAACGATAGAAGGCACTCGCGGTATTTTACGGCTTTCGGAAAAACCGCACAATCTCGACGGGTTTTTAAGTTTCGGCTTGCAATCGGAGCGCTTCTCGCAGCACCGACGGCAGCGCACCCCGTGGAGAAATCGTGCCTCTGCTGCGTTGGGCGAGGACAGCGCTGCAGAGGTCGTTGCGTGAGAAGGACTTAAAAACGACGGACATTTGCATGTATTCTTATGGGGCTTCGAGGTGCGCCCCTTCTCTATGTCGAAGATATTCCTGAAGGTGGACCGCGGAAACATAAGAACCCGCAACCAAGAGCCGAAGTTTATTAGTGGGACTGAACAACAAGACGGTTGTCGCATTGCGAAATTTAGGTTCTCGCGAAGATTAAGCTACTGACAACGAGTCGCTTTTTGCGGTATTCGTGCATCTATTTTTTCTCTATAAAAATCCGAACCCGGAAACGGCTTTTCCATAGCCGGGCGTTGCTTCCCCGACCGCTTTTCCGGTTCGCCAAGAGCGAGGTGCGCTAGATTGACGGCTGGAAGCGCGGTGCCTCTCGCTGCGGTGGTGCGTGGCGTTTGACTGACAGCGATAAAGCGGGGTTTCCTGTCGGGCACCGAAGAGGGCGCCTGGCTGCCTTGTCGAGCTGCTGAACGAGCCACTCGGCATCGGCCTGGGAAGAGCGCGCGCGCGCGAGCCAACCTAGAGGGCAGTACATCTGTTGCCTGCCATTTTCTCCTCCCAACACCCGGGGAATTGGGTCTGGTGCGCCGATCGATTGCGTCGCCGCCTTCTCGGGTTCGGGCTGCGGTGACAAACACTCGGACGGGGAGGAAGGCTCTCCCCTCTCTCGTCCATATTCATGCGTTGCCGGCCTCCTAATCGAATCTGCCCCGACAGGCGCAGCCTACCGCTGCTTTCGGCCGCTTCGGACGTGTTTCGGAAATGAGGAAGAGGGTGCAACTCCCGCTTTGTTCCGAGTGTTTGTAGGGATGGGCTCCGCCCTCCTTTTTGTCGTCTTTTATCGTATTGTTCTTAATTTATTTCTGGAGTTAATGGAGTTGGGGAGCCACAGTTGAGTACAGTGTCTCTCCCCCGGGAGTGGCTCGGAGAAGAGGATCGAAAAGCGGCTCAAGAGGGATTTCCGGTCACGGCGGTTTCGATATTTTGTGCGGCCGGGTTCTGGTCTGCTCTTTCAATCGACATTTGGAGAGCGGCGCGCGCCGGTTACGTCACGAACCCTTCGAGATCTGCAGCGGATGTCTAGTTTTGGTTTAGTCGGCGATACCAAACACAGAAACAGAAAGGCGATGCTCGCCGTGACGATGCACTTCTCCTGCTGTTTGTTGGGCTGCATCATCGGCTGCTGTGGGACATCAAGCAAGCGAAACGAAGTACAGCTTGCTGCGGTCCGCGTAAAGGAAGAAAAATACCTGGTTCTCGCTAAAGCCCCTCGATACTTCTTTTGCAAGCAATGACAACCAATCCAAATGACGGAAGTACATTAAGCTGGAACAAAATGGCGGCGTTTAGGTCAGACCTGTGCTGCGCGCCGCCATTCGCTTCCCTAAACCTGCACCGTCACGCAGTCAGCGCTTCAAAGAATGTCGTTACTTCTAGGAAGCTCTTATTCAGGGACTTTAGTTCTCGCTGATTGTATATGTCGACTCTCTTGGCTCCGTAATCGGTGTAATCGGACACCGCTCGTCTTCAAGAAGATACCCGAAAAAGATAAGTGGCAGTGACAAGGTATCTGTCGAAGTTGGTTCGTCTCGACAATTAAACACATTTCTCTCCGGCTACTCAAAAACTTTTTTTTTTGTGTGTGTGTTTGTGTGTGTGTGTGTATTTTTAGGTGTTTTTGTTCGAAGCACTTTTTGTCCGACGCAAGAACCGGACGGTTAGGTAACGGCGGCGTACTGATGATCTCGGCGCTTCTGGGTTGTTGACTCGGCCCCCGAGCCAAGGTCTCGGTCCCGCGGTTGCGCAAACATCGGCCCGGCGGGAGCGAGTGAGCGCTGCAGGCTCGACGCGAGAAGTGCCAATATTTCGACACAGGTTCGTTCCCGACGTGCGGGAGGCGTCTTTTGTAATCCAGGCTTGCCTAACAACGTCTGCGAGAAAAGCTCCGATGAACGAAATTTCTCGGCCGCTTTTATGATTCGCTTTGCTTTTTCTCGCCGTTCTGCGCCGGTGTGGGGGCAGTTTCTCCGGCGCGTGGGTGGGAAGCCATTTCGCGAGCTGCTGACTGATGAGTGCAGTACCGCTACGCCGAGTTGGCTGCTCGTTGCACGATGCGCACGTGCCTTGAACGCGGTTATTATCATTTTTTTTTTCGAGATTTGTGGGATCGCGGTGGTGACAACCGCGATTCCACAAATCTCGAAAAATATCTGCGTTCGGCCGGGCGCCGACTGATTAGCACGACCACTGACGTGATTACTTTTTGTACCTTGTCTCGCTATCTCTAACGCGCAATTCGGGTCGAGTTTTCATTCGATGACTATGTTGGAGTATATAGTTGCTCGCTGTCGGAGGTTTGCCGTATAAACGGCGGTCGGAGAATATAAACTTATAAAGCATCGAGTGTGTTCATAAGGGTACCGGCAGCGAAGGGTGTTACCATAAAATTCTCGCGTTCGAAAGCGCCTCGTTCGCGTACACTACACGTACGTACCAGCAAAGCACTTAACAATGTCATTGACCGCTGGTCACAATTAGTGCGAGACGGAGTGGTAGAGCGTGGTGCATGCTGGACACGGGTAATTCGACCTACGAACAAAGACCCGTTGCCACGTTCTTTTTAGGCCGGACAGACGCCGCCCATTTGTGCGGTTTTGTACGCGCAAAGGCACAATAGTCACCCACTTTGTCAAATATTTGACATGGAAAATTGTCCATTGTAGCGCCGTAATGATCTTTCTTCGTCATATGTCGTCGTTCCGTTCTTCTAATTAAGTTGTCGGTCGCCCGGCCTCAAACCCGTGTGGTCGTGCTCTGTTCTTTGGCGTGCCTCTTTAGTGGCCGTCGCGGCGACTGGTTTCGCCGACCAGATGGGGACGCCCGATAAGCGGCTCGAATGCGGGACGCTGCATTTGTGGATCGACACTGAGAGCAGCGAGAGAGGAGGGAAGGAGGGGAGTGCGCTGAGCATTTAGCTGCCATATCTTCTCTCCCGCTATTCTGTCGTTCATTTGTGCGCGCGACTGACGGGCGCTCATGTCGCCGGTGACGAGTATTCTCGCGTAATCGAGCCCCCTTCCTTTCCCGCAGTCGTGCTGTATGGCACGACTGCGGAGACGGTCGCCAAAAGAAAAAGAACAAAGCTTATAGTTTTACTTTTGAGCAGTGCTATGTTTTCCACTGTTTCTCTCTTTCTCTGACGTGTTTTCGGTCGAGCGTTTTCCTTCCTCATGATTCCGATTTACAGCCGGTGCTCACAAAAATACCAACAAAAAAAAGATTTGTTTTTGTTTTGTTACCTCTGTTTATCACTTGTGTTGAGTAAATTTTTTCTTTCCTCTGTTTTGATTCTTTCTCCTTCTCGAAAGGCTGCCCTTTCTTTGCTGGGTTTGCCCTTCTCTTTCCCATCGCTTTGTGTTGATACACACACACACACACGCAAAAAAAAAAAAAAAAAAAAACAACAAAAAAAACATAGACGCATGCCAGTGCTACCTTCACCTCTGTTTTGTTTTTCTTCCGCCTTTTCCTTGCGGTTGCTTCTCGCTTCTCTCTACCTTTTGTTCCGCTCGAATTTTATTACTTTGTCGACTCGCTTCCTCGGGTTTCTCTTTGAATGTCCCTGGACGCTTTTTTTCACTCTCTCCCTCTCTTTCTTTTTGGTTTAAGGCTTCATTTTTCTGGCTTTTATCGGGCGGCGCTGTTTGGGAGCGAGTATTATGTCTGGGTGTCGCGAGGGAGAGCTCCGAGCAGCGATACAGAAAGCAATTCCAGCTCCATTCTTCGGCGTGCTGCTCTTGCTTCTTGCCGATCGCTTTCTTCTTCTTTTCTTTTTTTTTTTTTTTTTTGTTTCCCGGGGCTTTTTGTCGTTTCTTCCATTTATCCATTTCCTTAGATCCCGAGGTTCGCCTTTATTCGTTCTGGGGAGGAGCATAATGCCGAAACGTGTATGCCTGCCTTTTTTTCCCCCCTTTTGATTGTTTTTCGAGAGGCCACTACGTTCGGTATAAAGAGCTGGCCTCTCTTCTTGCGAGCGATGACAGGAAATAAAAGGAGTACTTACTACAGGACACCAATACGTGAAGGGTTGTACTCCAGCTGTGTACTTATTTCCGAGTCTCTTTGGCGCTCGAGTGGCTCGCACCGCGTTCGATGACGGCGTCGTCGATATTTAGCGGCGATAAACGCGGGCCGCTGTTCTCTCGTAACTTAGCACACGAAGGTTTTTTTTTTTTTTTTTTCCTTCTCTTTTTGTTGTTTCGGGGCAAACATTCAATTAGAGAGGGGCAGAGATGCCTACTTGGTTGTTTAATCGTTGATACGCAAACGGGGCTTTGGTGATCAGGTGTTATCATTTGTCTTCTTTTTTTTTTTTTTTTTTTTATGGACAATTATATTGACACGCGTGTTTGCCGTTCGCTGTGCACCTTCAATAGCGATAACATGCCGTGTGTACGGCCTCGGCAACGGTGAAGGGAGCTGGAGACAGGATTAAATTATAGCCATAGGGAACCGTTTTTGCATATCCGATAAGGTACGATGGGCTCTCCGGTACGCACTGCGCAGTTCGTACCGGGGACCCATCGTACCCTATGGAACGTGCAAACACCGTGTAGAGGTGGTCGCCTTTATTTATTCCTTTTTTTCGACCGACAGGACGGCATACCCCGCCCTTTTTTGTTTAGCCGCCTGTGGGCGCTTCGGTCGGGAATGGGGAGGCGCTTTGGGAGTCCAGTGTCGCGTTTCAAGGGGTCCCGCGCCGTCACAAGTTGGAATTCTGCTTGTTTACGAGCTTTCCCCGGTATCGGGGAAATGTCCGCGGGCATGTCGCCCTCTAGGTTGCATTTCATGCGGAACCCCGGTTTTCGAACGCACGTGAAAACATTTGCCGACGAGAGGCTGCTGTCTCAGCGCCGCGTGCGTCTACCCCTTGACCCTCAGACGCGGGGCCAGACGTAAAGGTTTGCCGGAGAACTCACGGCCGAGACATTAACACGTCACCGGTCGCCAGGTCGTTTGCTGGGAAACAAAGTTCTTCAGAGCTCTCGAAGTCGTGTGTCGGAACTCTTCCGTGACGCCCGGGAACCAGGCGCTCCCTATATGTTCTGCATATGCCTGGCGTGTCTTTCTTTTTGCTTTGTTGCCAACGGCCTCTAGCGGTGCCATCGACGTGCCCCAGCCGACATGTCTCGGTGGTTCTCGCCGTTCCCGAATGTGTATCTTCTGTGGCAGATAGGAAAGCCATAAGTTGTATTTTATCCTCGGCTTCTGAGAACCAAGGCTTGGCTTTTGTTTCACTCCCGGAACAATGACCTCTCACCCGATTGGTCGGAAGTGCGTCGTGTGTAGGCGTCGTAGTTTGGCTCCTCTAGCCAATGGGACCAGGGTCGAACCCTGATTGAGCACGCTGTTTTAGACCCGGGCCAGACAGGGTAATCTTGGAGTTTTGGAACGGGCCCGTGAGCGACCCCACTGACGTTCAGCTCCCGCGGTGCGCCGCGTTACCTGTCGTGCGCGACAGCGTCTTCGTCTTCGCGGCTACAAGGTAGTCGCCGTCCTTACCGTGCGCGGTAGGACCATCCGACGGCGAGGCGTCTGTGTAGTCTGTAAGCTGCGCGCGGCAGTTTATTACAGTTCGCACTTGTATTTTATGTAATTGTTTGATTCTTTTTTTTTATCGAAGTAAAGTTTCGTTCATCTCGTTAACCGTCCGAGTTGTCGATCGCCTCTGCATCACCACCGACGCATCCAGCCCTCCAGCAACTATAGCTTCATCCACGATGCGCCGGTCCTCGACGGCAACTTCAAGGTGGTCCATCGAGGTCGGGGAAAACAACCTTTACCGAACATCTACTCACCGGTTCCCGAAAACCTTCTAGTAGCTACTTTTAGCGAACCGTTAGCGTGTTCCGCGTACCGCCCGGAGCTTTTGAAGCATGATACCGTGACCGCAGGGCTCGCGTTTAAAAACATGCTTCAAAGGCTCCGGCAGGGATGTGTGTGGAACACGGTAACGGTTTGCTAAAAGTCCCTATTGTCGAGGTGAGTGAATAGAAGTGATTGTAGTGATCGCAAGTCGCGGCTGACGATACAGCCACACTCACGATACAGCGATCGTGGCTGCTATGTCAGAGTCAACAGTTTGGCGCAGTCTTGATTGAATGAAGCGGCGGCGCATAAGAACACACGACCGTTTGGACCGGACCTCTCTCCCTCCGGGACCAACGAAGATAGCTCGGTTGCATAGCGCGATTTATCTATCTCGAGATGGTAGGTTGAATGAAGGATTTTGGAGATCTTTCAGGTTTCTTTATGCGCTCAAAAAATAAAAATAGTTCTGCTTAAAAAAAAAATAAAGGTTATATGGTGATTATTTATAGTTTGCGAGTGACCGCGTGCGTTTTTCAACATTGCGTGTTTTTGAGAGCATCCTGTTCTCGTCGAGGCAGTGAATGTTTGTTTGTTTATGGATTGGAGGCAATTTCTTTATTCATTTATAGGGCCCGGCACTTGATCGATTCACCTACCGATTATCCAATTAATGCTTTAATCGCGATGAGTTTTTAACCTGTTAATTGTTAAGTTTTGACAAACGAAACGAACGTAAAACTTGTACGCTTTCACCACGCTGACGTGGACGGGCACACCTGTGTCAAGGCGAACTTGAGGGGAAATTTCGACCTAAAAGTAAACTGTGGGGGCGAGATTTGTAACTCCCAAGAAGTAGAGAAGGTCATGCGTTTCCCAGCCACTTGAATGCCGTGCGAGTGTCCGTTTAACGCAGCAGGGACTATTGCGAACAATCCGAGGAGTTCGCTATTGCCGGAGAATATCGACGAACCTCTTTGCCTCTGCCGCTGAAGTAATAATTTGGGAGTGTGGGCATATCTTTTGACTGTTCTCAACTAAGCATCAGGGTTAATTTAAAATCCGAAATTGTATATCGCGGCGTTTATAACTTATTCAATAAAGAAAAAAAAAAAAAAAGATAAACAGTAACAAAAAAAATTATTATAATAGGGAATGAAGAAAACCGGTTCATTGATTCCTTAATCGACTATGGCGTGGCGATGGATCGGGTTATATTTTTAATCGACGCCCAGCCTTATTTATTTGCGGAGGCGTTTTCTCTTTTGCACATTCTTCGCGACCCCTATCAGGTTCCGTCGCATAGCGGTTTCGGCCTGGGGTCACCGTTTGTTTGTTGGCGCGATAGCGAAAAGGACTTGGCAAGGTCTCCCTGCTCGCTAATGCTCCTGCAGCTTCCTTCCACCGTGCTTCTGGGTCCGAGCGACTGCACGAGAAAGGGCACCCTCTGCGCATGTCATCGGCCTCCTCGATAGACGAAAGTCCGGCGGCCTGTCGCGACGTATCGCCCACGAATGAATATGTTACCACCACCACGGCGTCCCGCAGACCGCGCCGGGCCGTTCCTCGCCTTTTTGTTTTCTCGTTCCTTTATCTTTTTTTTTGCGACTATCGGCAGCTTTCTTTTTTTATATAGATTCGTGTTTGCCGTTGGAGCTTGGCCGGCCAAATGTTGACATCGGGGACATTAAGTTACAGCGCATAAATCGGGAAGGAAAAAAGAAATGACGTAAAGAAAGCGGCGCGCCGAGAGGTTTCCTAAACGCCTGTCGTTTTGATCAATTGCGCTCGTAAATTTCGACTTGTCGTGTCGTTAATCTTTCTAGCTTCGCTCGGCAGTCCAAAAGGGCTACGAGGGAAGAGTAGGCAGAAACAAAAGTTTGCTCGCGTGTTGGTCTGCAAGAATATTTGTCTGGGTGTATGTGTGTGGGAGACAGAGAGAAAGAGAGAAGGGGGGATTCGATTTGGGAGGGACTCAACGGTCGCGTCACCCTCTATGTTGTCAGGCGTGTAACAACGGCGCTCTGAAGGGAAACTTTCTTGTTTACTTGAGTCGCCGGAAGGGAAGCCTCTCAGCGCCGTAATAAATGTCAGACTGCATTTTGTTCTAGGGTTGTTTTCGTTGAAGCGGAAGGTGCATGTACCGCGCATTCAGTCTTGTACACGTTACTGGGAACAAAAAGTGAGCAATGATAATTGCTCTTGATTAAAAGGTACCCAATTAGACTACTCGATTACTTAAAAAAATAAATTGCCCGTTATCTAAAAAAAAAGTATATATATATAATAACCGTTACTTTGCCGACTACCTGAAATTTTAAAAACAGGTCTTTCGTACTAATTATTGTATTAAAATCACCGAGTTATAAGTTACTTATCTTAATCTCCACAAGTTTTGGTAAACCTTCTTCTTGTTGGAGACTTCGTTCCGGGATTCCTCGATAAGAAACTTGTACAAATAAAAAAAACGCCATCAGAAAAATTAAAAAAAAAAAGGAGGGGGGAGGGGGATAGCGACGTTGAGTAATTTTAGTACTTCCAGAAGTAATCAGCTTACTCTTGCGATTACTTCCGAATAAATATAATCACAAAATCACTCATAAAAGTAATGGATGACAAGTAATTACTAGTAATGAGTAGCGTACAAGTCTGCGCGCAGTAGACGAGCCACTTTATAGAAACATTCCGGATGACTGCGCCAGTTTTTGAAGGTCTCACTTTATCAACAACTGTAGCCTGTTCGTTGGTGCAGCTGTAGATTTAGTTGTTATACGCAACTCCAACGCCCTATAGGTGGCAGGGCGGTAGTTCCAAGATGGCGGAAGAGACGGGGATAGATTCTTCAGGGTTTCCCGTGCGCCTGCTCGCTGACGCTGGTCAGCGCGCTAAAAATGATTTATTTATCTGCAAACGGCGAAGTGGTTAGGGCAGGATCATATTATAGGTGACGGAGATGTTGATGTTCGTTAGCAAAATGAGCATGCTGATATTTAAAAGTTGCAGAAACCTCGACTTGCGAAGCTTTTTAATGGGCGTGCGCGTTTTACGTACCGGCCATGTCACTGTTTGTGGCAGAATATTTTTGAGGGTGATGAAGATATCGTATTTGCGCCTTGCCTGGCCATTGGTGCTCTAAAAAGTGAGCCGAGCACGGTGACCGTCAAGCTTCGGGAGAACAGCGTTCACAGCATTGATGCCTTCGTGTCACGGGCTCGCAGCTCACAGCTCACCGTCTCGGTTTCAGTGTATTGCAACACGTGATCAAACTGCTCTATCGTTATTGGTAGGAAGTTTGTTACCGCAGACTACCGTGCGGTGTAGCATTACAACCGGAGGCTCGCGCTGCGCCTCTGAAGCACAATTTTCATCGCGTGCCAGGAGTGTTGCCTTGCTCACGGTATAGCCATCGGTAGCCTGCGGTAACACTATGCTAAAACTGCCTATTACCATAATCGGCGTGTTTAGGTGTTTAGGGGTTTTATTCATTGCTCTACCAAAATGCATATTTTTGGTAGAGCATATACCGTATTTTTTTTTTCTTTTTGTATAGTGTTATTTGCAACGTTGTGGCCCTTCTTACCAAAACTGAGCTCTCGTCACGAACGGCTCGCTAACACAGACGCGCTTAAAATGCTTCGGGAATTTCTTTATTTGTTTTGTAATTACCTGAAAGCAAGTGCGCGTATTCTATCTTTTAAAAGTGCTTGGAATAAATGGTCATGTTCCTAAGACCTTGAAACGCAAACCCATTCCGGACGTGTATTGCTCGACATATCGTTGCGCGACCAGTTTTCTCTAGTAGGGCAAAGAATAGACTTTTCATAGACCGAACGCTAGAGCTCTACATTATTAGCGGGAACGTTTGCCGTCACGTTCAGCACAGATAGAGTTGGCGACCATGCACAAGACCAGAAATCCGCAGCGTATGCGATACACGAAAAGTCCCTGATGAAATTGGACATCCCGGTCCTTCGTGCAACGCTGTTGTGAGGTGGAGCACAAGAATTCCTATTTTAACGCGCTCACTTTTTTCGTTACAACGGCTTCACGCATCAAGGCCGACAGCCCCTGCCACCTTTTCCGCGCCGCCGCCGCCGCTGCCGTCCCCGTTCCTCTAGTTCTCCGCTCGTCCGCGGGAGGGCGAGCGGCGCGCTGGAGTTGCGAATATTGTACGCGTGTTCGGGCGCTTAGACCTTTTTTGTTTATTGTGTTTGGTTCTTTCTCCCCTATTAAAAACGCGTGTAAACATGGCGTTACGCCCATGTTTTTAGGTATATTTCGGAAGGATGCTTAGTACAAGGGAGGTAAGGGCAACATTTTGGTTGCTTTGCACGTGCTTAGCTCTATTCTCACTCGGCGGAACTCGTGAATACTTTATAGTCCCGCGTTCCTGCTTAGGGCCGTGTCAAACTTGGCCGACAAACAAACAACACTGTTTGTCGTCATAACGAGGCATCCTTAAAAAAAAAAAAAAGAAAGGCAGCATAACGGCGGGTTGAGCAATGTTCCGTCGTCGCGATCGTGTCGACATCTCGCTCCCCGTTTCCCCGACACCCGTTTGAAACGCGACACGAGGCTTTGGGTTATTCAGAGTCGGCATATTTAAATTTCGCGTGTATTTTTTTTTTTTCGCGGTGTTGTCGAAACGACCTGGGAACGATGGGACGCGGACCACGACGGCGCGCGATATCTCTTTCGACGGCGACGAAGCGCGGAAGGTGAATCGGGGGGACAGTTTACGACGTGTGGCCGCTGTCTCGGCTCGTTTCGGGCTGTTTGGGAAACGGGACGGGGGATAAAGACGCGGCGGCGGCGCCGTGGGAAAACATTTACGAGCGCCAATTGACTGCGGCGTCTCCCCAGGGCGCGCACCTTGGCGACTGAGAGCTCCTTTGATAGCGTCTCCTCCGCCCGCGTACACAGAATAGAGATCCCGAGCGCAGCTCGCGAAAGCTTCGCCTTCGGGTGAAAAGGGAATTTTGGAGTATTTTTTATCGTGTGAATCTGAATATCAGGTTCGTTTTCCCCGAAGATGTAGCTGAACGCGAGAACAAACCGAAAAGCCTCCGACCAGTCGCTACGTCGTAAAATGATATTTCGGCAGCCAGGCGCGTGTCGCTCGTGTGGGCAGCCCGTGCAATGGATTGCGAGCTTGCCAGGTATATTCCCCCTAGTGTCACTAAATCAGCTACGCTTCAGAGTAACTTCACTTGGCCATATTGTGTCTTAAAATCATGCTTGCCAGTTATCTGAAGCTTTATCGGAAATCACAGGGAGCGCTTTTCCGCCTTCCACAAATGTTTAAACAGTTCGCGACGGAGCGAAGCAATGTTACAGGACCTTTCTAACACCGAACCTAACGTTGAGGAAGTCGCACTTTTCAATCATGACGATCGGCAGTTGCGTCTGCTCTGCATACGAGCCAAAATGGCGGCGCCCTCAACAATGTCGGGGAACGGAGTGTCGATACCCTAAGCGCAGCTCATTTAGTGGCTCTATTCCTCCCCACTGACACCAGTCGTAAAGTCTTTTTCTGGCCTTTTTTTTTTTTTTTTAAATAGCGAGACTGCGCGTGCATATCTTTGATAGGGGCTGAAGATGCGCGAGAGGGGAAATTCCGAAACCTCCTTTTATAACGTCACGATCCGGGAAAGAGGGGCTTCAGAAGTGCTTCGAAAATAATTTTCTGCAACCCGCTTAAACCAAATTGAAAAAAAAAAAAAAAAAAAATCTCGGAATTCGTGATCCTGAAGGCCAAATGAAGACGATTTCAGTGTTTTTACTTAAACACAGAACCTCTTCAGTTTCCCTTTAAAGGGGTACGGAACGGAAATGACGTGAGCGCGAGCTCTCTACCGCTCGTTTGAAAGTCGGCCGCTGCTTTGAAGCGTTGCTCCGCTGAACGATGGAGCGCTCGCGCTGGAAATGCGTGTCTCAAAGCCAGGAGCGCGGGCTAGCTCGAGCTTTGGCTGCAGTCTCAGCTTAGGAGCGTTCCCCGCCAAGCCTCATTCAGGACTAAGGAAGTCTACGAGAGAACCACACCGCCGCGAACTCGCCCTGCTTCGTAGGAACTCGTGACGTTACTTGACGTCACTTGACTCGTGACGTTACGGCATTCCAACGGAGCTTTACAAACCGCCACTAGACGTAATTTGGAAATCTCTTCATTTGTTTTACAATCACATTTCTTGACTTCTCTCCTCTGCCTGCTGCCTAGAAACACTAGTCTACGCTAGTGTTTCTGGGCGGCCGGCGCAACATGGACCACATCTAAACGAAGACATAAAAAGTGCGAACATTTAGCTTCCGTACCCCTTAAAACATGTACTACTTGAGCGTGGCGGTGCTTTTTAAACATCTAGAGAGTGGAGACACAAAAGGGACGATGCAGACAGGACAACCTTTCGACTTCAGCAACATTTAATTTCGGCTTCAAGCTCAAAGCCCACCCGCTCCGTGGGAGTACGGGAAAGGGAAAGCTTGGGGGAAGGAGAGGAAGCGGAGGAAAGTGAGGAGGTTGCCAAACGAGGAAGGGAGAGGAGGGAAGGGGGGCTGCACTGGAGGTTTGGGATAACTAAATGAAAGGCCGCTTCTGCTGGTGACCTTGTCGCCTTGCCGAGTCTGTCAACGTTCAGCCTCAGAAAGATAAGCTCCTTTCTTGGGAGCGAAATGGAAGGGGTGCTTACGTTTTGCTTGCTCGTCGCCATCCGATATCTCTCCCGACTCGCTCGCAGTGGCCTCCCATGGCTGTCGTCCCGGCGAAATTAGGAGTGCAGCCGGGACGTTTTCTCCCGTACATGGCGATCGGGTGCTGGGAATCCGAAGCAGCTTTTTCGGCGTCCATCTGATGTTCCCGGAGTCGGTCGTTGAGGCATCACCCCGTTTGCTCGATGTACCTGGCCCCGCAGGACAGGGGGATAGCGCACAGTACATATTCTCGGTCATGCAGGCGGTGAACTTGCTTGCGTGTTTTTTGGTGCACCTGGGTTGTAGGGGTCCTTCTCTGTTGACGGCCCTACACATGTCGCCGAGCCTCGATTTGCACGTGAGAACCACCTTTGTGTCGTTCTTTCAGGCTAGAGCTTTTAGGCGGTGAGATGTTGTGTGGATGTATAGAATAGGAGGTGGGTCTTCTGGGTAACGAGTGAAGTCTCGGCGGTTGGCCTGGCCCGGGGTTTCGTATCCAATTCTTGCGACATAGCCTTGAAACAAGCTGCCGGAAAAGCCACTCGGAGCTTTTGGGTTCGAATACCAAACATTAAAAAAAGATAGATCTTGTTTGTATGTGTTGCTTGCTTTTTGTTTGGTTGCCTGTGTATCTGCCCGCTAAACATTAAACGGGAACGGTTTTTTTTTGTGTTTTGAGATTATGAAAGTTTCGTGTCTCGTCAGGGTATGCATGTTTGAGCAACTTTCCGATCGAATCGTGTGCGTCGCGGCGGATATGGGATTTGTCCGAATTTTGTGTACCCCTTCGTGTTCCGTTTTGCGTCGACCCCGCCCCGACTCTACGCGTCCATATGTAGCCCCGCGATAGAACTGGTACTCGAAAGTGTCATCGAACACTTTCTACAGCACGAGCCTCGCCACAAGCGTCCCAGCGCGAGCTCCGCGCCGTTGACACGTGTCCCGACAGCCCGTCGTTTCGGAACAACGCGCGTCCTCTCGGTTCATGTTGTTTCCGTTCGTCCCTTTCTTTATCTTTTTTATAGCTACTTCTGTTTGTTCTTTGAAATACCCCCAGCCACCCAGCGCGGACGGGAAGAGAGCACCGATTACGACACGTTCCGACCAAACGTGATCTCGGGTTACGTAAGCCGAGCTACGTGGGTTGGTGAACTGCGTGGACAGGGACGCCTGCCTGCCTCCACGTGCCTTTCAACTGCTCTCGAGCCATTAGTCATTCGTGGCTCTTTCCCTCTATTTCTCTCTCACCGCCCCCTATTCTTTTTTTCCTTTGTTTCTCCGTTCCTTCTCTCTTTTTCCATTCCCGCGTTTTTCTCGATTGTGTGTGTAGCCTGTACGCGCGGACGCTCGTAAATTGTCCTAATCTCTAAGCGTGGGTGTTTGCCCGCCTTTTCGTATTTTCCGCCGCTTTTGTCTCGCTCGAATTGTTTTTTTTTTTTTTTTTCGTCTCGCTTTTTGAATTGGCTGCCCTGGCTTTAATTGTTTGCGCTCGGGTTAATTGCCGAGGAACAAGTTGCTCTGATTGAATTTGCAGTTGGCGTTAATGGATTCTAATTTTTTTATTTGTGCGTTATCTGTTATGTATTTCTTTTTTATCGGCCCTTTCGAGTTGTATTTTTGAAACACTGTCTCGTTTGTTCTACTTTATTTTTTTTGTCAACGGTGAAGTTTTCTTTTGTGTGTGTGTGTGCGGGCCTGTGTGGTGGAGGTCGGCGTCGTTGTTAATGCGAGAAAAATGCGGTCTCCTGGGGCGCCGAGATACCGCTGGAACGCCGAATACGCTCAGTTTGCCTTTCGCGAATTCTTCCTAAAAGTAGTAATAATAATATTAATAATAAAAAAAAGATGAAGGTTCAGATGGACGAAAATCACCTTTATCTAGCGCTTTGACACCTCGCAAGTGGTACGCGTCATTGCGCGTGTTACAGATAAAAACAGCGGACCAGAAAGTGTGCAGTAGCGCGTATTGTTCTTTTATGCTCGAAACAGGCCGAGGTTGGGGTAGAAATGGTCGTTTCCGTTGAAGTAAATGTAACAACTCCTTAGAGACCGGCGAAGCCTTTAGATATCGAAATATGTTTACATTCATTGTACACACCGTCCAGAACACATTGGTGCAAATAAAGCACATTAACTGCGAGAGACGCTGTTTTCGTCTTTAATCGCGAGTTTAATGCGGTTCCGCAAGCATGGTCGCGGCTCGAGCCCTGCCCGCCAGAGTGGGATGGCTTGGCGGACGCAAACTATTTGGACAGATTAGATGTTTTGGCTTGCCAGACTATAGGTTTGTCGTATATTTTTTTTTTTACCCCATTGGATCTCTACTCTCTTTAGGGCCGGTTGCACCAACGTCGCTTAGCGCAAAGCGGAGCTTAGCCGGGAACTTAAGCTTAGTTTCGGTTTCGTTCGGTTGCACCAAACTGGCTTATCGCTAAACCTAGCACTAAACTACGCTTAACTTAAGCGCCCAACATTGGGCGCTTTGCTTCTGGTTGTTTCTTAATCCTGGATTAAAAACATGGCGGCTGGTTTGTCACGGTCGACGCGGTGGACGAAATTGGTTGTGCAAAGTGTTTTAGGCTACATCAGCGTGAAAGTTTCGTCAAAATGACTTTCGATTGTGACAAGGATGCAAAATATTGTCGTGTGAAGTGTTTATCGACCCCTGTTTTCAAGTTGGCTCTCCACTTTCAGGGCGTGTTAGCCCTAACCGAGAAACGTACGGAGCTGTGGGGCTCACGTCTGTATTCCCGCTGGTTCTTCTGTCAACGAGCTTATTCGTATGTACTTCCTAATTTTCGCATAGCTGTAACGTATTGTTATTTACCACCTTGTTTATTTACACTTGCAGCGCGTATCCTTCAATCTGATCAGCGCGTTGAATAGTGGCAGTACATGATCTCGGCGATCAGCTGATTGTCGACACCTCTGCCGTTTGCATTAGATTGCGGCGCTTTTAAGTAATAAAACAGCGAAAATTCAATTTCTTTCGTTTTCTGAGTTTTGAGACAATCTTCAGTGAATTTTCCTTATCTCGCGAGTAGAATCTTGGCTTCAGAAAACTGTATCGTTCCATAACTGTAACTTTTTTGGTGATCGCATTTTTTTTTTATATACTTTGCTTTATATCTTTCATTCGTTTCCCGAGAACGAGATACTGTTGTTTCCGAGTTGTGCTCTGTGATGGTGTTTTTCCTTTACTTTTGTCGTTTGTTGTCATTGTGACGATGGTTGAGACTATATACCGGAACACGTTTTCAATAAAATTCAGTTGAAAGTTGCGCCTTGTTGTGTCCTCCGTAACTTTTTTGGTGATCGCGATTTTTTAGGAATATTTTGCTTATATCTTTCATTCGTGGTGACGACAAATCGTAACGACTACTATGTTAGATTCGTTCATTGCTGTATCGGGGCAGGTTGGGGCAGGTGATGCGAAGTGACGGCCGTTCTTATCGGCACGATGTGATGTACTAGTGGGAGTTTTTTTTGTTTTTTTTTTTCTGAACTCGATAGTGTGAAACTGAAGTCCGTTTGAGGCTGCAGCGGATGTTCAACGACGGTACAGTGCAGTTCTGTCACCTTGCTGATAGCAACGAGTACCGTCGATGCAAGGACTCTTGACCTGGCCTCTCGACGACTTCTATTCGAAGATTTCCGGGCATTTTCGCAGCTGCCGTGGCTAGTTCGTCACTGTTTTGAACTTCATCGGTCTCAGGCTTGACTTGGTTTTAGTAGTCATCTTACCTGCCTACTTATATCCATGATGTTTTGTCTTCAGCGATGTAGCGAGTAGAGTGTCCTTCTCGCGTTCGGTGAGATTTGGGGCCCCCGATGGCTCCTTCGCCTCAAAATGTGAGCACGGAAACTACTACCACTGTCAAAATATCCTGTTATCAACCGATATTAAACACACAATCAAAGATGTAAAGAGCATTCGTGTTTATTTGAAGCTTTGACTTCTGTTATTGAAAGTTAAACGAAAAAATGATTGAATTTGGAGGCCTTTGGTTTGTTACTCACCGAAGAAATACAGCGAAAAGCAGACGCCGACGACGACTACTACGGCAGTTTTTTTTTCTTTTTGTTTACATCACGTGATTCCTCTCCGCCAATCGTATTCGTCGCTCTGAGCGTTCCCTAGTTTGCTCTGTTTGTCCCTAGATTCCCTACGCAAATCCAGCGTTTAGCTAGGGGCGCGTCTGTAAAGCCGGCTTAACGTTGGTGCAACCGGAATTTAAACCCGTGCTTACCTAAGCTCGGTTTAGGGCGCTAAGCCGGCTTAGGAAAGCGCCGCTTTGGGTTAAGGTAAGCGGCGTTGGTGCAACCGGCCCTAAGCCATTCATATTCAGTGTCCCCCCAAAATTTAAGTGTTGTTGGATAGTGGAACGTTAAGTCGGAAAGGATTAAGGATGGTACGAGTGATTTTTTTTCGCGGAGTCTATTGAGCACAGCCGTATTGTCAGATAGTTAGCCGTTTCTTTTCCTCTATTTATTGTCGGTACGGTCCGCCTTTGTGAGGTATTTGCAGACTGTGTCATAGGGCCGGTCTCCACGAAATGAACGTAACGTCACGAAAGAGTCAGGAAAAACCGTTACAAGGCCGCTGTATCTTGCAAACTTAACTCCTTCTCGTTAATCGTGTATTTTGAAATGATTTAAGGTAATAAATTTTAAGGAAACAAATATGCGCGTCCTTCCGCTGAACATGTCTCAGCCGACTTTATTCGTATGATTCATACGCATTTATTCTTCACTCGTATCTCATGTGACGGAAGAAAAAAAAAAAAAGAAAGTAACGCTTATTTAAGGTTTTTGCTTGAGCCCGCAAATGTTACTCAAATGCCAGATTTTTTTTTTTTCGAATTTTTTTTTACGTTGTAAATTGTCATTTTTGACAGTTTGTGAGTCTGACGCAGTCATGTAAGAACTTCCTTTATTAGACCTTTACAGACAATGCGCATCTCGACTGCCGAAAGAGCACTCGCCCTTTTGACGAGATGAATGTTTACATCGAGGAAACTAAACCGATTTCAAGTCCCTCGTGCAAGACAAAACGCACATCTTCTTTCAGTGCCGCTTATCGTCACTGCAAAAGAAATGGGAAAAAAAAACGCTTATTAAAAGGGAGTGGAAGGCGATTATCATAACACGTTGTGCGGGCCGCGCGTCAGCGAGTCGCTACAGTGTGGGGCGCCTTGTCGGGAGCTCGTTTTCTTTTCCCTGCTTTCGGTCTTGTCCCCGGTTCGTTCGCGCTTAATCTGTACTCCCTTCGCGGTTAATCTGCGCTCGTAATTCCCCGGAAAGCATCTTCCTCTCGTCGTCCGATGGGCATTGCCCCGTACGCGTTGATGGATGACCCTAGACTGCGCGCCCCTTCCGAGGATTAGCTCGCGCGGAGAAAGCGGCCCTCGCCGGCTGGCGCCAGGAGCCGAATGCAAGTCCGTAATGGAAGTGCTGTTCTTGAGCCTCGGGCGTTGTGCACGGGAGAAGCTGTGAAAGTGGCTTAGTAGATCGTCCCGATGCCTCCGATAACGATACCTGTCGACGAGACGCTGCAATGCGCAAAGGTGGCGGGCCGAGTATCGCTATTGGAGTTGCCGGAACGGTCTCCTAAAAGTCCCCGTTATATTAGGGAATTTTCGTAGATTGTTTCCGCTGTCCCGCAGTGCTCTCCGCAACCAGTTACGCTAGCCGGAACTCCGCAGTCAAGGCCATCGGCGCGCCGGCGCAGTAGCGGCTGCTTCATTGCGGAGGGCTTAGCGGAGGGGGAAACGCGGTCAACGAAAACTCCCTATTACATCAGACAATAGGCATATATATATATATATATATATATATATATATATATATATATATATATATATATATATATACACACACACTTAACATCGCTTCTTCTTGTATTATGATGTGTAACCTTTCTGTGGTTTTGTTTGAGACGGGCATTTGAGAACGAAAGTTTGGCTAGTGCTATTCTTTTGGGGATTTGGGGATGTTTTGGGCTCACTCTCAGACGCGGAACGGGGTAATTGTATCTGTAACTAATGTCACTGAAACGCCGGAAGTTGCATCAACTCCTCGCGCGGTTGCGGGACGGAAACAGTCTAAGGACACGTCGTTCTTATGTTTCATCGCTGTTCATATCCTGTCGCACAATCTCTGCAACCCCTTATTTTTGTTATAAAAAATATTAAAAAAATGATATAGATATTACTCGTCGTATGGTAAAATAAATTAATAACCTACCAGTGGCTCCTATAATGCTAAGCTATGCAATGTTTACGTCGATAATAAGGCGTGTAAATCACGCCTACTTTGGCATCACGTGGCTCTTGCCACATGATCCCTGAATTGGTGTGACGTGGGACGTGGCGGGGCCGAGGGCGCAGTTCTCAGTCGAATGCTATCATTATTTGAGCATCAATAATGCACGTTGTATCTCGTGATCTTCAGCTCTGTAAGACATCCATGCGGAGATACACTCGCTAATGGCCGATTCACTCTACGGACTGATCCGCGGACGGATTGATCACGTGACGACAGATCCGCGGTTCGTCCGTCTCCTAAGTGCGTCCACACGAGAGAGACGACGAGCAGACATCAGCGAGGACGGACCGACCCTGTTTGCCACCCCACGCGCCGCGAAACTCCCAAGATACCGCACCGTGGCACCGTTGTCCGAGAAAGAAATCGACGTTTGCTACCGCGATAAAGAATCGTGCGCCACTGTTACATACAGATCGAGACAGAACACCTGATAGGCTTCGCGCGAAGCGCCACTGGCTTGATTAACTCGAGGCATGACAGTGACACAGGCACGGTCCTGCTCGAGAAGGCTTCGGCGTAGAACCGACGAAGTTCTAGGCTGGCGGAGGGCCGTTTGGAGATTCCTTCACGCTCTCCGCGCTCGTGCACAACGCTTACGTGCACCAGAGCCACCAGAGAGGTCGTTGAAAGGCTGATTGGACGTGCAAGAATTGTCGCGGCGTGCTAGACGAGTTTTGACGGAAGGTTCTTGACACGGACCCGAAGGAGTACCAGAACCCGCGTCGCGTCAGCCGGACAAAGTTTCTGCAGTTCTTTTTCACGCGTGGGGCCAAGAATGGCTGGCGGAAGATTGAACCAGCGAACGAAAACACACATCCATCCGCCAAATCTGTTTTAATCGCCCCGAAAACAACAACAACAAGAAATCATTGTATTGTTGCCAGATTAAACGCTTTTAAAGACAACCTTCTGCCAAAAATCCGCTATTGAAAAGGCGCTGGACTGTATCAGTCGGATTCAGTCCGCGGACGAGGCGCGGATAGCGGGAATCGGTGACGTGACGGTCACGTGGCACGCGGTCCGCGGACGAAGCTCGAGGTTCGGTTCGTCGCGTTTGCCATTTCAACAGAAAACCGCGACGCGTGTGGTCTGGCCGCCCCGGAGTCGGAACCCGCCGAGTGTGCCGGAGTGGAAGGAGCGCTGGGCGTCGTCTGCCGACGAGAGGCGCGGATGAAGGGAGACGACGCGATGGATTCCGGCCGAGCCCCGCTGCCGAGGCCGTAAATCTGGCCGCCGACCAGCTGCACGCCCGCAGGTCAGCCCGATCGAGAGTGCTCACACGTCCGCCGTGTACACCACTTAGGCCGCCGATGTCGGGAGCCGATAAAGGCCCCTTTTCTCGTCGATTAGCAGCTGCTTGGAGCCGAACGGGTAACGCGATCGGCATTTCTTCTTCTTTCTTTTTTAATCCGTCGATGCGGCCGTGATCTGTTCGACCTGGTTAGTGTTTAGTGGCCTTCTTTGGGGCGGTTCTACGGCACGCGACGTCGAAGGCGGCTTATACACTTTCGCGGCCGCAGGGCTGACACGTGTTCGCAGCGTATGCCGCGAGACAGCGCTAGATTCACAACGTGACAGAGGCTGCGTTTACATGGATCCGACCGTAGCCCAGCGAATCGAGATTCGGCTATTTTGACTGGTGGCAGAGAAGAGGGAGAAGTAAGGAGACAGGCCGCGTGTGACTCGTCCCTGCTCGATTGGATGCGCTACGATCGCATTCATTATACGTGTCGGTCTGTCAGTCATGTTCTATCGTGTACCTACATTTAAAGGCTATAAATAGCGGGGGAAAATAAAAAGGCGGTACTCGTGGCGTCCTGTATATAGGATGTTTTCTTTAAAGCTTTACCGATATCTATATATTAAAGTTAAAGCAACGTGAATGCAGTCTGTGCAGGTGAGTTATACGACTATTGGGGCATAAAATCAGCACGATTGGACGGCTGATGATCTAAATACGTTTTAGTGAAAAGAAACACGTGGTTCTAATTAGAAACTTGCTGAGCGGTATTGAAAAGCGCTAAATCGTTTTTTTCTTTTGGAAAAGGTGAGAGGCGCGTGGAGCCCTGAAGTTCCCACTCTTGCAGCAGGCGCGAGGCTGCCGATCTAATAACCGCCAGCCTTGTGCCGGTTGCACGAGAGGCGCGAAGCCTCGGCGCACTCCTGTGCTTCCCGCCTGCTCAATACTACTTAGAGTCTCTCCATAACGTTAATAACTGAATAAACTTGCCTTACATTTTTCCCTCTAAGCAACAACAGTCGCAAAAAAAAAAAAAATGAAAGCCGCTTACAACTCCCTGTAACGCCGAATTAGAGCGCAGCTCTTGAGGAGGAGGAGGGAAGGGCACTGGGGGGGGGGGTTAAACTAACCAGGGGGGGGTCACGTGACCCCCAATGCCGATGACGTCATCACTGACGTCACTGATGACGTCATCAGTGACGATGACGATGCGGGTACCGATGACGTCATTAGTGACGTCACTGATGACTTCACCAGTGATGATGACGATGACGATGCGAATGTCGGTGACGTCATCAGTGATGATGACGATGCGGATGCCGGTGACGACATCAGTGACGTCACTGATGACGTCATCAGTGATGATGACGATGACAATGCGGATGTCGGTGACGTCATCAGTGATGATGACGATGACGATGTGGATGCCGGTGACGTCATCAGTGATGATGACGATGTGGATGCCGGTGACGTCATCAGTGATGATGACGATGACGATGTGGATGCCGGTGACGTCATCAGTGATGATGATGATGCGGATGCCGGTGACGTCATCAGTGATGATGACGATGACGATGTGGATGCCGGTGACGTCATCAGTGATGATGACGATGACGATGTGGATGCCGGTGACGTCATCAGTGATGATGACGATGACGATGCGGATGCCGGTGACGTCATCAGTGATGACGATGACGATGTGGATGCCGGTGACGTCATCAGTGTTGATGACGATGGCGATGTGGATGCCGGTGACGTCATCAGTGATGATGACGATGACGATGTGGATGCCGGTGACGTCATCAGTGATGATGACGATGACGATGTGGATGCCGGTGACGTCATCAGTGACGATGACGTCATCGGGGGGTCACGCGACATCGGCGGGGGTCACGTGACCTCGAGGAGGGGGCCACGTGACCTCAGGGGAGTCACGTGACTTCGGGGGGTCACGTGACCCCCCACGAGGTCACGTGACCTTGGTGGGGGGCTCGCGCGGTGCATTATGGGACATTTCCCATGATGCACCGCGCGGTTACGCCGACGGCGACGGCGACGGCGACGCCGACGCCGACGGCGACGCCGCTCAAGCCGGAAACGGGCCCCTAAGAGCTGCGCTCTAAAAAAAAAATCGATAATTAGGACCATTGATTGTTACTAGCCGAAGTCGAGTGCTCACGCAGTTCTCGTGTCCAATCCATGAGCCGCGCTAGACTGTTGTCAGGTGGGTGCTTTCGATCCCACAATTACAACATCGATCTTTGCGAAGGCAAGACTGAAATAGTCCCCCTTGTATCCTCGCAATTTCACCGCGACAAAGAAGCTTCTGAATCGGTGGCGGTCCGTGCGAGTACACTTGGCCCAGACTAGGACCAGCACGACTCTGCAAAGTCACGAACATTCCAACCCGATATCGTTTCATGACCCTTTTGATGTGCCCGTCTGAGATAACAGATAACAGGGGTATAAACGCACCTGCGCAGACCGCATTAATGAGCTTTTACGGCTTTTATAAAACAAATGTGTAAAACCTAAAAAAAGAAGAAAAAAATTGTTGCTTAGTATAGAATACCATACAATACAATTTATTTTCTTTTTTTAATACATTTCGCTCTGTACCCACGTAATCCAAGAAGGCTTGTGTGGGACGCGGCCGGTGACTAACAACCAGAATTTTTACAGCTTTAACTCATTCCGTGAGTTAAAAAAATATAATGACAAGAAGAGAAGCGGTTCATACGCAGGTACACTATAACCGGTGGAACGGGCCTCTATTAGGTACATACTCCTATTTACTAATATTTCTCAAAGCGTTGTTTTAATAATCAATATAATTCATACAGTGGTTACGGTGGTATGTGGGTACGTTTTATTAATTCACACTTTTTTTAATTCCTCTGTTCATTGATCCATATTCTTGCTATTTTTTCACTCCATGCGGATGTTTGCAGTCAATCAGCTCCTCAGGTAGTTGGTTAAAATGTTTAGGCACGTAATGTTTTCTTGTAGGCTCTTCATACTTTGTCTTTATTAATGGTTCAAAATATTTCCTATTTGGCCGTAATGTTCTTTCTTTAACAATTTCTATTTTGTGGTAGTTGATAAAAAAATAATTTTGTGATTATGTCATATTTCAATTGATCACTAAAGTAAAATACGCCTATTTCTTTATGTATACCATCTATTAAATCGTTCGTTTTTTTGTTGTTTTTTTTTATTTGGCAACCCATTCTTCTGAGTATCTGTTTTTGGAGAGTTTCAACTTTTCTTTGTAGGTATTTGGCACAGTGACCATAAACAGTTATTCCATATTGTATTACAGATTTTCTAATGAGTTATAAATCATTTTAAGTACAGAATGGCGGACCATATCTTGAATGTGAAACATATAAGCCATCAGCGTCCTTAATTTTTTGCAAACTTGCTCTATGTGAGAGTCCCATTTAAGATGTTGGTCTATGTACATTCCAAGGTATTTTACATTTTTTTACATATTGAATTGCTAGGCATGAACAGTTATTACAGTTTTTATCGTGTATTTTAATGGGTAATTCACCTAATATTTTTTTTCTAGAGTCTCTAAAGTACATTATTTGATTTTCTGAAGTGTTTACGATAATTTGATTTTTACAGTACCACTGAAAAATATTGTGAATGCCTTCGTGTACTTCTCGAACGGCGACTTCATAATTTTTGTGGGCGTACACAATTACTGTATCATCTGCGAACTGGAATAATTTGCTTGTTAGTTTTACCTGAGCAATCTCATTGATATGTAAATTAAACAGTAGAGGGCCTAGGACTGTACCTTGCGGTACTCCTTGTCTTACCCTAATCGTCCTACTATATTTCGTTCCTGTACTTCGTTTCAACTTCGGTCCGAGCGCCGCCGATGTTATTAGCCGAAGGCCCAATCAGACAGCGAAACAGGCACAGCGTCATGGCGTGCTCTCTGCAGTTGATAGGACCAGCCGGTATTCGCCGTCTCTCTGTGCGTGCTCCTCCGCCGGCTAGTCCTATGAAGCACAGAGGGCACGTCATAACGCTGCGCTTTTTGCGCTGTTTGATTGGTCCTTCGGCTCATAACATCGGCCGCGCTCGGACCGAAGCTGAAGCGAATTATAGTCGCACTATTTGATATCTGCCTAGAAGATAATTTTTTAACAACTCATGTACTTTCCCCCGAATCCCAATGTTGTGCAATATATCTAATAAAATAGAGTAATTTCTCGTTTAAATGCCCGTGTAAAATCTATAAAAACAGCTAATCCATATTTTGCACAGTCTAGGTTTTCATATACATAATAAAAACAAATCTCCCAAAAGATCTGAAGTTCCCATTTTTTCCCCTGAAACCATAATGCGTGTCAATTAATATATTATGTTTCGCGATAAAACTTCGAAGTGTTTTATTGATGTATTTTTCCATTATGTAATTAACTACCGAGAGTATACAAACGGGTTTATAACTAAGTAATTAATTTTTCTCGCCCTTCTTATATATTGGCCGAACAATAGCAGTCTTAAGTTTTTCAGGAATGATACCACTTGAGAAGATGCAGTTATATAGCTGAACCAGAACTGGTTTTATTATGTGGATGCGGCATTTAATGTCCCTTGCCCTTATTTGATCGTGTCCCACTGCTTTATTAGTTTTCATTTGGCCCACGATTTCGTTTAGGTCGTTCTCAGTCTGGAAGAAGAAGTGAATCACAAATTCTGATTTGATTAGGTTGCCTTTCTGGTGGCATAGAGCAAAGTTTTTCAATTGACTGAACACATTCTGTATTGAATTCATTTGCAAGCGTTTCCATATCGCGATAATTTCCAAAGTTAACTTTAATTACGTCTTCTATCGATTTTTTCTTTTTTCCTCCTAGCAGTTGATTGGCTAGTGACCAGCGTTGTGCAATGTTTTCTGTTTCTGAAAATTTGGTCCAGTAGTAATTTCTTTTCGTACATCTTATGATGGAAGTCACTTTGTTCCTAATTGCTCGATAATCTGTTTTTGTATGTTCCATATTATTCGGAAAACGCTTCAAGAGCTGCCAGGCCTTCGTTTTTTCCTTTATTAGGTCGTCAATCTCGTCAGTTATCCATTCATTTTGCTCGTTACCTCTTTTTATATTACTTTTTTTGTGTTGACTTTTCATAAATCTGTTTAAACATGTCTATAAGTTAATCGTATAGTTTTTATGGATTTTTTTTTTAGAAATTTCTTTCCAGTTGATTTCCTGTATGTATGTATCTACTTTGTTATTACTATTAAAGGAACTCTCAACATATGCTTGTCGTGTAGTTTTAAAAAAGTTTAAAATAGTTGCTGCCACAAAGTAGTGGTCGGCTACTTTCTCTGTGGTAACTTGTCCCTCAGGTTTCCCTTTTTTTTCTTCGTGTATTTAAATAGTCTACGCATGATTGCGTTAGTCTCCCTCTATATTTCCTCTTGTGCAATCTTGTATAACCGGCTCTAGACCGGATAGTACCATGCTATCAAGGTAATTATTTGTCATCGGATTCGAACTATGTGTGTCAATGCTTATGTCACCCACTGCAATCATATCATTGTCTTTATCCTCGTTTAATCATTTATTGATGTCATCTATGAATTCACCTATATTTCCTTGTGGTGCTCGATACAGACTTAATACTGAAAATAGTTTTCCCTTTTTTTTTTCAAGTTCGACGTGAAGAGCCTCTGTTGAGAAGAATTTCATCTTTTTGCTTTTATTTCTTTTTAATTTTGGATTTATTATGACCATAGTTCCACCTCCTTTTCGGCCGTCGCTACTATGTAACAACACTTCAATGTTACCAAGAACAAACAGCGTCTCTTCCTCAGGCCTTATATTTGTTTCCGAAAATACAAGAACACCTAACTTGTCTAGGTAAGGTTCCATTAAACCGTTAATTTCATTCCAGTGCTTCTTCAGACTGCGGACAGTGGCGTCTAATCAAACAAAACAACAGTCATCAATAGTAGCGGATACACTTGTCCACCACTTTGTAAAAGAGGAATACGTCTGTTTTCCATCCATTTTGGTTTTATCTTATTTTATCGGTATCATTGCGCGTCTCGATACGAATCGCGCGATCACCGTCTTCTTTCCTTACATAGGTGCAGAGTTTCAGTGTTAAGCAGGGGGATTCCCACTGCTTAACATTGAGAGTTAAGCAGTGGGAATGTGTTTATTGGGAAACGTATCACTGAATGATGTCGCTGGATGAAGTTACGGGTTACTCACGCAGGTGCTGGATTGAATTTAGTCGGTATTTAAGTAACGAAGTTGTGACGAATTGCAAAATGAGTTACAGTCGCTCGTGTTTTTATGTTAGCATTTTTACAGTTGATGAAGCTAATCATTAACTCTAATACGTGTAGTTAATATCTCTACTGCGGGCGCCCGCGTCGCCTTTTCACTTAGTGGTGCGCGAGTGCCATTGATACTTGAACGAGTGTGCAGTAGAGCGCAGTTGAGCGGACGTCCCAGTTGCCTGTTTTCCTATCGAGGCCCACGTAAGCTGCCGTTTTCGTCTCTCCACGGGGGCGCGGTCCGGCAGAAGACAGCGGGCTCTCTGTGCTCCCAGAATATCGACGCACCCAATGCGGCGACCCGCTCGCTCCGGTCCAACGCGATCCTGACGCTACAATCAGACTCGCAGCGAAAAAAAAGAAAGGAACAAGCAAACAAACCAGAAGCCGAATCGGGCTCATGGCGTGCGCGTCGTACATCGAGCGAGCCGACGTGGACTGAGGTGTCGACGAATGGGGCTTTGTCACGGGAACGCGGTCGTCACAACCGCGCGGGGTGGCGCCCTGCGTCGTCCAGCGCCGCCGTGGACGCCTCACGTAACCACGCGCCTTATCACGAAGGTCGCGTGACGCTTACGCGGCGTTGGACTGGCTGGGATGGCTCGTAGCGTCCGCTGCGGTCCATCGTATGGTGGAACGGTGTATCATATCCTTTCCCTCGAACAGGGAGAGGAACGGCGACCGACGATCTCGGAACGCCGATTCGACGCGCGGGGGTTCGCGGTTGGACGATCGGTGCGCGGGCGGCCTTCTCTCGGATGTGCCTCGCTCATCGTGTGGTTCCAAGGCTGCGCAAGCCGCCGGTGCCCCTTGGCTTTCCCTGGAATTCGTTGCCATTGTCTCTGGAGGATAGCGTCGACTGAGGCTGTATTCCTCGCTGGCCGCGTCACACTGTGACCTCCGCTTCGCGCGCGGAGATTTTGTGGGACGCCGCCGAGCGCTGTGTCTGCACTGTTGAGTCAGCACTCGGGATAATAGCTAGGCGTACAATACCAGCGACAGCAGCGTTTCCCCGCTCCTTGGTGGGACGTTTCTTCTGCGACAGGTACAAGGATAGTTGCTCGTTGCAAAGTTGACGCTGCTCTTGGAGGCAGTGGTGTGAGGATGGGAACTTTGAACATTTTTCCGCCCATACCAATGAGAGTTGTGAATGATGAAAGTCATAGCCGCTACAAAATAATTCGGATTTAGCGATAGTAAACTATGGAACATGCATAGAAGTTATGAATAGATTTCTGTAGTTGGATGCAGTCGTGGAGTGTGGTTGGGTTCCGGAGAGTGATGAGGGAAGACGTTGGTGCAGGTTCTCCGTGTGTATTTTCTTTATCGTCTTCCGCGGGACGTGGAAACAATCTTGAAATAACGCTTCCACCTGTAAAGAGGTGGAGTTGTGCACCTTGGGAGGAGGGGGGGGGGGGGGGGGGGGGGGGTTGGGGCTGCGGCAACGGGACGGCGTTCGCGTGCTGTCTCGGGGCCGCTTCTGCAAGCGACTCACCCCTCGCACCCTCAGTGACTCAGTCCTGCCGTCTTCTTGATCGGACTTGGCTTCTCAAGGCCATATGATATCACGTTGAGCGGACGTTGCTGGTCTGTTGAGTCTCGGTGGATGTCAGTAATCGGGAGCGAACGGCGTGACTTCACTGTCTTATAATTCTCATGCACTTCGAGGACAGAAAGCCCCCCGGTGTACGACTCTTGGATTTTCCGGGTCGTTCCCGCCGAAGATTGGATTGTTAAGGTTGAAGCTTGGGTTGTTGGCTCGTCGACATAGTTTAACGTCTTTCCAGACTTTCTTGGCTCAAAATAAAGAAGGAAAAAAAAAGAATCTACAGGGACAGAAACTGGGGAGTTTGACGAGGTCTTTGCAATACAGTCCACCTCACACGAGGTAACTCGTGGGTCGTGGTTTCGTTGAGAAGGACAGTCCCGTCGCTTCGAAATCGAAAACGGCAACGTCCTTTCGGAACTGCGCTGCCCGGCGCGCCGATTCCGACGGCGATGGCAGCGTCGTCGGAGTGGAGTCCATCCGCACTTGGCCCGCGGCTCTAAACACCCGAGGCCGGTGGCGACCAGCGTTGGGCCAGCGCGGCTCTATCTCTCCCGCTCTGTTTGCGGAAGACTCGACAGACTATCGACCGTCGAGCCCCCCGCCGGGCCCGCCCTGCTCCCGTATTCAAGCAGTCGCTTTGCCGCCTTGTCGATCCCGGGTCGATCGGTGCACGGATGGCCGGATTGCGAGCAAGAATTCCCTCGCCCCTCGGCTCTCCTTGCCGCCGTCTTTCACCTCTCTGCCTTCTTCCTCTGAAGGAAAGCCTCGTCTCTTATTCTTACTTTGTAAATATATACTATGTCAGCACCCCTATGCGTTTCCTCGTTTATTTAGTTTTTAAAATCTCACTTTGTTGGGTTTTACTTCGATGTTCATATTATACAGTTGTCCAAATCCCCTTACCGGGGGGCGAAGAAAGACGTCGTTTTCTGCTTGCTTCGGAGCGGAGACGTTTCTGAGTTCAACTTTAGCGTTTCAGTGGAAATTGCATCCTGCGGGGTGGACGGAATACGCTCTTCTTTCTGTTGTTTGTTTTGGCCTTTGTCGGGTGTCGTGCATATGCTTTGCATGAAGCCTCGGGTCGTGCGGTGCTTTTTTTTTCTTTTCTATTATTGCCAGTGGTCCCTAAATGTTTCCCCAACGAAAAGGTCGGAATGTATTCTTTTTGAGCGCTGCTCCATCTAGTTTATGACCTTCGCTAACTGTTCTTGCCTCGCGTAAGTATTCTGCTTCCCTTGTACTCCAGCATGAAGGGGCAACGCGACAAAACTGACACATATCCCGGCTTAGTGAGTGACCTTGTGCTGTACTGGGCAGGTTTTTCGTCGACAGCGGTGAACTAGGCTTCGATATTATGTGATAAACTAACATTTTTATGTTGCGTTAATGCCCATAGAGCTAACCCATTGTTAATGTGTGAAATATTACGGTATTAATGTTGTGCGAACGAATTTTGAGGCGTTTGTGGTTTTGACGTATCCTACGTCAGTACGAAACCGCGGTGTAGCCCCGAAGAAGACGCGAATTTTGATCGTCTCAGACGGGATTGAATCACTTTTGAGTTTCAGCCTTATCTTTCTGTTTGACGTTATCCGTGTCAACATATTGGGTCAAAGTTGTTTTGCTATACAAATCATGCGAAGTTGTGCTTCGGAGGAAACCGCTGGTGTCACATTGGGAGAGCCGCCCAATCTTCGCCATCTAAAGCAGCTTCAGAGCTGACACCGCAGCCGAGTAATGGAACTTGCTTTTCTCTGGCCTCCTTCGCGCGTCTGCTTCGCGCCCCCTTTCGAGCTTTCAAGTGGCTAGTGTGCGCGTAGTGGCCTAACATCAACCTCGTTTACGGTCAACTACTCTTTGCACCGCCGCTGCAGCCGATGACGGGTCGTCGTTGAGGTCTCGTTAGAATGGCCGTCGGGTTGGTGGCCACCGCGGAACAGCTCAGCTCCGCGCAATTTTCCCCCCTCGCTTTTTTTTTTCCCCCTCTGTTCTCCCTCTTATGCCGGTCTTTTTATTCCCCTCTCCGGCCGTTCCTTTATGCGTTTCCGCCTAATGATCTCGATCGTTCACGCCTCCATCTCTCTTCGGACGTGATGGAAAAGAAGGAGCAGCCCAGCTTCACTTTCATGATCTGTATTGTTCCCCTTTTTTTTGTTGAGATGTTTCCTTCGCTGTCGATGCGCATCGTCTGCTGTAGTCCCTCGAAATTGCTCGTAAATTGTCGTCTCTGCTTTAGATGTCGTACTCTCTCTTTCTTATTTGTTCCGCTCTCGAAAATAATAATAATAAAAAACTGCGCGTGAGAGAAAGAGAAGAAAAAACGAGGCAAATGAAAGCGTGCGCGCGCGCCGCCTTTTCCGGTTCAAGCTCGTTTTGCGCTTCCTGTTTTTTCTTTTATATTTGTTTTGGTTTTTGTTTGACGGCGCGCGAAATGCTCCTTGATTTGTCTCCTCTCCGCTCCGCTTCATTTCTTTTCGCCGAAGATTTCTCCCAGGCTCAAGACATTGCGCGCTTCCTGAACTCTTTTTTCGAGTTCGCCCGCGTCTTTATTCGTGCGACAACCTTCGTTCGGTGGGGCAAAGTAGGACGCGGAAGAAACAATTGGAACATCTTTTTGTCGTGACAGTATCTGTCGTCGTTTCGTTCGATCCAAATTCCAATTTTCGCGGAGGTTCGTGAATCCGCACAAGCGGACACGACAAAGGGTGGGCAAAAGTTGCCGATACTTTTTTTTCTCTCGATTTGCCACACAAATGCACGCACTGTGTTTCATTTTGTCTTTCTTAATAGTTTTCAATTTTCCTTTCCTCATCTACGGCGTGTAACAACGTCGCCATAGCCCCAAAAGGCGCACTAAACTCGAGGCATTAAAACGTGTAACGTCGCATTTTTTTTTTTCTTTGGCTCTTTGAGGTTTTAACGAGATTTGGGCGATCCACGTGAAAGAGAGGGTGCTTTCTCTCTCTCTCCCTTTCTCTGTTTATCTAAAATACTCCGGCTACATCGATGCGACATTCCCACAATATCATTACGGTATCACCGACTATTTCGTTCCATCGATCTGTCGGCGTTAAATTGATTGCGGGACACTCGGCACTTTCGGATCCTTTTTATTTCTTTACCCTCCTTTCTTTTTTTCAACCTAGGCGATACTTTTTTTCTTTTTTTTTTCATAGCGCGAAGAAGGAAAGGCAGCGCACGCGGCGTTGTGTTTTACCGCACAATGGAGACGAAGAGATAGCAGGCGGTCGCAATTACCGCCACTACGAGACCGGGAAGAAAAAGCGGGTGTTTAAATGAACAGCTGTCCGAATGCAATTTGAACAAACGGCGATTTAATCGCTTCCACGGGATCCGCCATTACGATCGCGCTCGGGGCCGGGAAGGTGGCCGGCTAATCTCCAGATTTATTGACTCTTCTGGGCCGCTGTTTGCGTACGCTGCTTTCATTTTTTCTTCTTTTCCCCGCTGCCGGCGGTCCTTTTTTGTTCGTGTTTTTCTTTTTCTCTCTTCCGGAGCGACGTGTGTGTGTGTGTGCCGAAAGGAGGAGAGTCCTCGGTCCGAGTGTTTGGGAGCGCGCCGCTTGATGGTTGCGTCACGAAGCGGAGATAAGCGACCTCTGACCCGCAAAGAAAGCCTTCTTCCTGAAGCTTTTTTTCTTTTTTGGGAGGAGGGAGGGAGGGAGGGAAGGTTTGTTTCGTTTTTTTTTTTTCTGCTTTTTTGTCCCTGGGCACGTAGTGCTGTGGGCTCCGTTTGAGTGTATCACTGGCGTCCCTCTCTTCCTCTCTCCCTCTAGCCGGGTTTGTCGTAAGTATTAAGAATCTAAAGCAGATTTGTTTTTCTAGATATTTGCGGGTGTTTTTTTTTAATGTTTACATCTTTTATTATTGCTCCAGCCTGGATATTTAATCCGGATTTGCGACCGAGAGAACGGATTCTATTATTTCATAGAGCGTGGCAGAAGGAAGAGTGTGATCGTCTCCCCTTCGTGTTTTCAATTCTTCCAATTTGAAGTAATTCGCAACACGCTCGCATCGATACATGTTGCTGAAATTTTTTTTTTTTTTTTATTATAACTTTTTTTATGATCGCCTCGCGTGACAAGCTTTTTCTAAAAAAAGTGATGCCTCACAATCTTCGCGACTATTGGTTCCTAGAAATAGTAATGATTACATTACCATACCGGTTTCGTTGCGAAATATCGCACCATTTAGAGCGTTCCGGTCGAATCGGGGCTCCTCTTTATCATCGGCGTTTTTATCTTGCGGGTATGCATCCGGATGGGATGGCAGGGGCAGGAGCCTGCAGGGCCTTACGAGGTCTCCGACCGTTCATAACTCGGCCAGTTATTTCTTGCGAGTCAGCCAGTAATCCCTGACCATTGACGTTCCTTGAAGGTCCAGACCAGTAAGCACACTGAGCATGTTCGGGTCCCTGGATGTCTCCTCAAAAAACGCTCATAAGGCGATGACTCGGAGCAGTGCGAGCCCACCGTTCTTCGAGTGGCGGGTTTTGTTCCCGCAACGCGACGTTTTCGTCGACGGCACAGCGATAGATTAGACGAGTCTGTGACTCTGTCGTTCGGTAAGAAATCGAGATGGTCGGTGCTTGTCATTCGAAGCTGTCGCCAAAAGCAACTTCGGGCGCGTCGCGCGTCGGGTATTTGCATACGAGGCGTGACGTGTGCGCACGTGCATGTGCACCGCGCGTGCCGCTCGAACACTTTCGGTATGAGAAAGAACACGACGGTTTAGCGGAGAGGAAGGCTGGAAGCGGCGTTCCGTGCAGAAACAAAAAAAGAATAATTTTTTTTTTTTTTGAGCGAGAAGACGAGACAGTTGGAGTGAATAACCCGACGCAAATAAAGCGACGAAAAAAAGGGATTGTTCTCGAACCCCCGAAGTTTCTCCATTTGCCAGGACGAAGCAAAACGGGAGCGTTTGCCGGGCACCCTTTCTTCGGCCCTAAGCCTCGGATCGGGAGAAGGGGGCCGAGTACAAAGGGAGGATGCCGCGGAAACCGCTAAATAATTTATGCGCCCGTCCCGGCCGCTCGCTCCCCGCGCCGAGTGTACGGCCGAGTCAAAAATTATGGCGGGGATCTAAAGGCCGCCGGAGGGGGCTCTGCCGAACCATGGCACGAGGGGAGAGCGATAAAGAGACGCGAATGAGTGTTGCACGCGGGGACCACCCAGCGGGGGATTAGCTAACAAATGGCCGCGGAGCATCATCCGAGGAGGGCTTCGAGAGCGAAAGGGGGCTCTCCCCGGAATGCGGGAGCCGCTTTCTTGGGCGCTCATGTCGCTTTCTCTGTCTGGGCCCGCCGAGCTGCTCGAGCGACTGCTGGCGCGTTCACACGTTTGCACCGACCGCCTTGCGCTGCGTTACGTTGTGCAGCGTAGCGGCTCCCTATTGGCTGGTCGTACGGGTCACACCATAGCAACAGCTGGACGCAAGCAGTCTTACCGCTCATTCACACTGGAAGCGGATCCGCGTTCGCAAAGCGGTTGCGAACGCGGTTGTACAAAGATCCAGTGCCATTGCACGCTCAGTCGAGGACATCCAGTGCGCGTACAATTGTACTGGATCTTTGTACAACCGCGTTCGCAACCGCTTTGCGAACGCGGATCCGCTTCCAGTGTGAATGAGCGGTTAACGCAGTCAAAAGCAATCGTGTGAACATGCAGCCTTAATGTTATTTGCGACTTGCGCGCGTGCGTACGTTTGTGTATGCACAGCGTGAAAGTGTTTGTGCGAACGAGTGATCGCAGTTGTTTTTTTTTTTTCTTCCTTATGTCGTTCAGAAGATTAGGCGGTCACAAGCGCTATTAGTGTGCTGGAAAGTGCTCATTTCTTTCTTACGGTGGGAAAGGTTACGCTCAAGTCACCGGGACATCTGTGCTTCGTATTGAGCGTGGCCACGAGTTCAAGGAGATGGTTTCGCACGCGACACTCGACACACGAAGGTTTCGGTGAACACAGCGTAAGAAAAGGCAAAGGAGCTTGGCAGCCCCCTGTAGCCAATATACTCCATATGTCATCTGTCTATAGGCGTCCATTAATTTAATTCTTCGCCTGTCTGCAAAGAAAAAAAAGAAGAAGGCACGAAGGAATTGCGTTAAATACACCGAATGAATACGCATGCCGATTCTTTAAGGGCGCCTTTCATTCCTGCGTGTTAGGCAGATCGTTGCGTAAGTTCTCTACAGGTTATTGAGCCGCGGGAAAACGACAAGGGACTCGTTTTCCCGCGGCTCAATTTAGTCTGAGGTGTCTGCTTGTTGTCCGCTGGAGGAGGACAAAGCCGCCCGGCAGGATGCTGTGGCGGAGGGGCGCTTCCGTCAAGCTCGCGTGGCTCCTCGACGGCACCCAGAATGGGTCGTTCCGGAGGGTAGCGGGGGCACCACCGCCGGAGGACCGTGAACGCTGTCCGCGTTTCCGCTGCCATCTTTCGGGGTCTCCTCTCGGACCGTCTTTCCAGGCCGGCTTTCTCTTTCGTCTTCTTGGGAGGCCCCTCGCTCCATGAGGGTCGAAGGTGGCTGCCTGTTTCGGGTTTGACTAATTTTTTGGTGCGCCTTTGAACGCGCAGAGTACGAGACACGGCTGGCTCGACTTCTCGAACCTCGATTTCCCGAATGCGTGTTGGGATATGCGCGCGATGCCGTGATTGGGCAGTCTCCGCACGAGTAGCTCTCTCGTTGCGACGCCTTCTGATCGGCAAGTAAGGCAGTTTGGTATTTGCTCCGTCCTAGCTACGCGTCGCTATTAAACCGCTCTGTGGCGCGCTCCTCCAGCCCTTCTTTGTGGGTGCACGTACGTGTGTGCCGTTATCTTCATACTGCGGTTCATTGTGGTTATCAGTCCGCAATCGAGTCATACTTTAGGTATAGCACCGCGTCGATCGTCCCGTTTTTAGGCGTCGTAACACCTGCGGATACCTTTCCTTTTCGTTCTATAGGCGCACGCGCCAGACAAGACGACAGAAGGCCAGCATTGCTGACTTTCTGTTGTCTTGCCCAGATGCCGAGCCACCAAAACGGCCGTTGACGAGCCTCCGTAAAAGCAGTGTTATACGGAACGGCGTTCCTGGAACGCGTTCCTTTTAGGAGGAACGAAGGAACATCGGCGTTCCATTTTCCAGCGCTGGAACGGGAACGCGTTACATTTTTACTGGAACGGAAAGAGTAACGGCGTTCCTTTTTTCGTCCAGTGGGGTAATTTTTATTTTGTTTCTAACGGGGAAATTCGGAAAGTACAAAAACAATATCTTTACGAAGTGCAGGATCTCGTTACCTTTTTGGCTTCTAATCTTGTGGATTATTTTGTGTGTTCCTCGCTTGCTAAACTTTGGGTGCAGGAGAGCTGGTGGACATTGATTCTTTTTTGAGTGCCCGAAACTGCGGTACAAAAAGTCCTAGGAAAAGACAAAGAAAGAGGGTTGTTTCAAGCTCAGCTACTTTCTTTGGTTCCACGAATCCTCATACACCCAGAAATCTAAAGCCGACTACAGCCACTTGTGAACTGACATAACGAGACCTACAGTTACAACAAGATCACAGACTGCCAGACATCGAACGCACCCTTGTATCCTGAACATTGGTCACTTAAAAGATACACAAAAGAAAATAGCCATTATTTCTTCTCTTGTCGCCCCCACCTTCAAAACGAACAACAAAGCCAACCTTACAAAGAAGTATTTGTAGTTTTTAAGACTGACCTTCCAAAAGCCCTACCCTCTCCTCGACTTGCCCGTCTTGCGGACAGCAACATCGAGAAGCAACTGTTGCTAAGTTCGAACAAGGGACTTTGCTCAATTTAAACGTGTGAGGTTGCTGTAAAACGCTCGTACAATGTTGGGTAAAAGTACATTCGGCTCGTCTGAATCGTCCTCTACAAACATGAATATGGTTAAAAGCTGAGATTTTTAACTTGAATATATCAACAAATGAAACCCTGCTTCCGCTTGTTTTCTTCTCCTGTTGCCCTTCCATAACGACATACAAACTCGTATGTTGACTACTAATGGGGTAAATAAAAAAATAAATAAAAAAACTGCTTGATTAATCTAAATATAGTAATTAGCGAAATACAAATGTAACGTATATGTAACGATACGTTCCATTTTTTAAACTGTAACGGGAACGAGTTCCTTTTTCACAGATGTAACTTGTAACGGGAACGCGTTCCGAAAATCAGAAGGAACGAGGAACGAGCTTTCGTTCATTTTATTGAGGAACGTGTACAACACTGCATAAAAGGCCAATGCTGGGGAGAAGGATGCACGTGAATTAAATTGCGACGTTTCTTTTGCTCTTCTTGAAAACTTCTAATAAATGAACGCACTCAATTTCCCTTTTAAACGGAGAGGATTAATTTTGCGAAGACATCGTTGCTCTCCTTTGTCGATCTATCTCGGAGACCCCGCACCTTGATGATATTCACTCTTCTCCCGCCGATGTTTCAGATTCCCTTTCGTGTCCGCACCGCCTTTCGGTTCACCCCAGACGGCTCTTGCGATGCGGGCGGCAGCCATCTACTCTCGCTGCAGATCGCCCGAGCTGGCGTAGACATCGCGTGAGGCCACGGTGGAAGCTCAGTCCGTCAGAACATGCTCGTGCTCGTCTCTTTGCGTTCTTCCTTACGTACTTATTTTCGTCCCGTTCAAAATCACATTTTACGACGAAGGACAGAGTAGAACCTAAGATGGCAGTAACGTGTCCAGCTGTGGTAATGATAGACCGAAGAGGTCCAAGTAAGAAGGAAGAAAAAGGGAAGGTCGATAACGGTGGCGCCCATGGCGGAGCGTCTATAAAGGCCAATGCATCGTACAGCAGGTGGCCTGTAGACACCGCCTGAGGCATTCCCCGTACAAGAACTGTCGGCAGATATAGCTTCGAAGCATAGGTAACGCAAACGTACTGCGAAGATGCTTGACATCGCTGCAGACCGTTTCTTTTGTAATACGCACGAATCGTCCGTCTGAGGCTTGAGAGGCTGATCCTTCAGCCCACCCCGGCCTACCTCACAGTGGCGCAATGCGAGGCGCTTAAGGCCCGCGTTTAATCTCAATTAATTCGAGCGGCGGCGTTTCAGCGTTTCAGGCGGCCCTGGCCGTAGGCGATGGATGTGCAATGGCGGATCGGGGGGCGTGCTGGACCCGACTCTCCGGCAGCTTCTCGCGAGGGCGTCGGTGCGCGGCTCCGGGGTTCCCGACGTGTCGTCGCTCGTTCCGCCTGCCCAGCGTCGTGGATTCGGCGCCGCGCGCGGGGGGCTCCGCTTTCGAGCTCCGGGGGCCCATCGACGCCGGCGCCGAGGGGTCGTTTGTCACCCATCGCGCTCCGCTCGGCCGCTGCGCGTGTCCGTGCCAATATCCTTCTCTCGGGGCAGGGCTTTCCTCTTTCGTTCCTTTTTGTGGTCGTTTATTTCTTTTTCTTTTTTTTTCTTTTTTTTTTTCGCGCTGCCCTTTGCTCGGGTTCGTGAGAAGTGCTCGTCTGACTCCTATTTCAGTTTTATCCCCTCGAGATTTGTTTTACGGTTTATTTATTTATCGACCGACGTGCGCGGCACGAGGTTTGGCACGCGTGCTTGTTCGCTTGTTTTCAACAAGGGGCGAGTCAACAGCAGGTATTTGGGAGCGGCGAGGTGCTTCGCTGGTGTAGAGAGTAATAGCGCGTCGGTTGACGCGGTACTCCTCATCGTGGCGTGAGCACTGGGCTTTTGGTTCCCCGCTTTGAAAACCGACTGTCTCAGCGTCGCAACGCTGTTGGGGCCGGTTATGGCGCAGTCATTCAACGCGTCGCCGGGGCTGAACGCGTCGTTTATTCCCACTTCAGAATACTTAACCTCCGAACATAACAGCGCTCTTGGAAACATTTTTTTTTTTTTATTTAAATCCGTTTTTAGAGTAGGCAACGTAGCAACTGAAAGTCGCCGCCGGAGTGGGGTCGGCGTAAGCGTACACGGGCTACGGTTCCGTTCTTTGGTCGGACACGCCGTTCTTGTCGCGCAGTCGTCTTACCGCGTCACCGAGCCATAAGCGTACGCTGTCGTCGCCCATGTATGCGCAACGTGTGTGAACAACAATAAAATCTCTCTGTCGCTTTCCTGCAAATCGCGCGCACGTCCTTCACGCCTGCACTGAGTGATTTGATCTGCCTGCATCAGGCAGGAGACGGGTTTCGGGAGTGTACACCCCGCGGAAAAGTGCTGACAGGCTGCATTCACCATGCTTCGTTGTATATAAGCACTGCGCGAAGTGTTAAAAAGCATTTCTTCGAGAACCGGCCTGGCGGCAGCAACAACTTTGACCTTTTTTTTTTTCTTCTTACAAAGGGAGAGATCGTACGTAAGATAAAAGTTAAATGGCCTCTAAGTTATTTAAGGACAGTAAAGACGATAACGCGAGCGTCCGACGTGTCTAGTTTTCCGGGTCCCCTTTCTATTTAGCCCCGTGCAAAGCCGATCCAGCCCAACAGCCGTCAGCGCGTTGTTGTGCCGTCCCGGCCGACAAAATGCAGATCGCCCCCCTGCGCGCACAAACAGACCGGGCGCCTCTCGCACGCTCGCCTGGCCGCGGTGACTCGCACGAAGAGCCGCCTCCGCCTGTCTCAGGTTTCAGCGGTTGACGGCTCGGAGCGACAGCTGGTTTGCGTTGCGGGAGCGCGCCCTGACGTCAGGGCCTCTACATCTTCCTCTGCCCCCGTCGCGCTCTGACAAGTTATTCACCGCGCTGCACCGGAGAAGGACTCCCCGATAATATACAAGCCGTTGTGTCTTCTATCAACGAGTGTCAGGACGGAGACAAGAGGCTTCTCTTTTCGTCCGTTTCTTTTCTATTTCTGTGTATCCAGCCTCGTCGTTTTTTCAGACCTTTTGGGGTTTGCCGTCTGGTAGTCTGCCAGGCTAAACGATGAAGCTAAGGCCGCCCTGTACTGTTTTATTCCGACGCCACCTTTGTCTCGTACCTGTTGCTCGAGGTAGGCTAACATCTCCCTTCCTTTCTGAGGACTATACACACCATCTATAATCGGTGAGAGTTCAGGGGCAGCTCCTCCCACCCCTTACCACTTTAGCAGAGCGAACGCTGGAGAGGAGGCGACCTCCTCTCCAGCGTTCGCTCTGCTAAGGAGGAAACAGAAAGTGCCAACTCTGTTTCGCGTTGCAATGGACCGCCGCGGGCTCTATGAGCCATCCGATCCAATCAGGTGACATTCCGCAGGGGCGCAGCAACGCACGCAGGGTCACGTGACACGCTCACAGCGCTGGATTGGTTAGCATCAGTCTTGTACGTGGCAATGAAAAAGAAAAAAAAGTAACCGAGTACAAGAACTTTATTGAAAGACGTAACTGATTGCAGTAATCCATTGGCGCACTATGGCCCCGATGCTGCTGCGACAAAAAAACCCGTACAACAACAGCAGTAATCCATTACTGGGTCAAAAAAGTAATTGAAAAGTTAGCTAAAATAATTGATTTTCAGATTATTGTTTTCAAACTTTTTAGTACGAAAACAAAAATGCGTACATATGTTCAAAGCGGTCACATTTTGTTTGTTTTTGTCCTTCACACCTCGTTAAACGCCAACGGCGGTTGTTGCTCCAAGTTCTCGTCAGTCATCTTCCCACGTTTTCTGTCGAAGATGTCTGCCTCGACGCTGTAGAACTCCTCGACGGATGCGGTTCGAGGAAGAGCGGTGTTGTAGCGCCCAAACACTTTGCCGATACCATTGCGCAAAATTGACGCCTGGTGCTTCGACGGACGCTTCCGAGTCTTGGGAAACGAGGCACTGTCCACAGCTCCACAGTCAAAGCATCCCTGAGGGCGTTGACATTCTAATCCCTGGTATCTTGGTAACTTTTTTTTTTTTTTTTTTTTTGGGGGGGGGGGGGGGGGGGGGTAAAAAAAGGAAGTGTCCGACGTTGATGCAACATAGACGAGTGATGCGCAGTGTTATTTTTTACGTACACAAGCTCAACTCAATAACTTCAGCTCTTTCGGGAACGTATAATCGATTACTTGTAATTGATTAAAGAAAATTAGTAATTGAATTACAGCGAACGTTACCGAAAAAATAAAGGAATTGAAGCGTTAAAAGTTACAATAAAACGTAATTGATTTACAAGTAATCGGTTACATGTAACCCGTTACGTAGAAGTCTGGTTAGCACAGAGTACCTGCGAAGCTGAGTATCGCGACGATCTCAAATACGTTACCTCAAGTATTGCGGGAGAAGCGAACGTCGCTCTTGCAGAGGACGCGACGGGCGAGACGACGCGACCCGCAGTTCACCGGCGGTGTCGAGCGTCTCCCAAATCCCCTGGAAGCGCGTGCGCGCGCCTTGTCCCGATTGTTGTGTCAGCTGCTCGAACACGGCCGCTTTGAAGCGGCGCTCGCGTTGTAAAAAAAGAACGCCATTACGCGTGTCTGTGTAACCCACAATGTCCGAATGTTCAGGAAGCCTCCAACTCGTCAGACTCGAGTGTACGATGTACATTTCGCGAACGCGGAGCGAAACTTACGTTCTGCCCCAGAGAGGGCGCTCCGCAGGTCAGCTTCCCCGCGAGCGCCGAGGTAAACAATTGACGCGTGTGACCCCGCGGAGGCGTGTGAGAAGGCGACACTCTGGCTCCGCCATGTAGTTTCTCTTACATGTTAGCTGCGCTCCTCCGTCAGGTGAAACGGATTCTAGTTCCAACGAACCCTCTCCAGGCGATGTCCACTCGAGGGGAGGTGGGACGGGCGCTTTTCCGGAGCGTCTCGAACCGCGGTAGCGCGTGGTGTGCTGCACCGGCGGCCGTCCGATCGCAGCGGTCAGTCGACCGCGACTTCCCATGGCGTTGTGAGGCAGAACCAGCTTCCACTTCCGGAGACCCCTTTCCCTCTCGTGCGGGATCCCTTCCCTGCCGGTCGATATACGCCGCCTCGCGATGGACCGCGAAGGACGCTACGACACATCTTGGCCAATCCGATGCCGCGTGAGCGTCACCCGACCACCAGGACGGACGCAGCGATGCGCGGCCGGGGCTTCTGCCATTTATTCCAATTCTTACAAACGCAAACTTGTAGTGCTCGAAAGAAAAAAAAAAAGAATGCGCACATAGCGTTGTATGGGCTCGGGGATGGATCGTAGCCTTCTCCGTGATCCGTGGTTCGGTGAAGCAGAGTATCTTTTCGGCGAGCCGGTGATTTAGCGCGACTTTGGCCCGGCAGCGGCATCCTTCTGGCGCTTATATAACGGACACCCTTGGCACCCCGTCGAGGGAGGGGGGCGCTGCGGCCGCGCCAGCTGGCCGTCCTTTCCCCGCGGTGGCTTCAGACCCCGGGCTCTGGCTCTTGTCGGGGTGTCCTGGGAGTCCCCGCGATCCGGAGATTAGACCGTGTCGCCGACCGCCCGAAAGCTCTCTTCGACGCCGGGGATGCGAGCGGCGGCCCGCGAGAGGAATGGAAATCCCTTTCTGTCTTTCATCATTGCGTTTGTTTTTTCTTTGAGTTTCGCTCGTTTTTATCCTTGCTTTTATTTGCGTCCCGCGACGGAGATTAAGGAGCTCGACAGAGTGGCCGCGTGTGTGCGTGCGTATACCTCGTCCGGTGTCGGAGGGCAGGGTCCGCCCGATGCTGAATGCTCGCCGTGGCTCGTTGGCTTCGGTGTCCTTCCTCGTGCTCGCGGGTATTGCCCCGAATGTTTGTTTAGTTTTCATCCGGTCGAGTGCCTGGATAGGAGAAACACCAAAGTAGGCAAATGCGGGATGCTCCAATACTTTGTTCTCCAGAGAAGGAAGAGCAATGATTCTGCTTCCCCAGACGCCTGAATTTCGGATCTTGTGACTAGCTCAATTCGAAACGGGAAGACAGTTTGGGAACCAATGCTTTTGCAAACGAATACACAATAAGCCCCGTCGACGCGCACCAGCCAATGGAACCGAAGGCGAATCGCTTCTATTGGGATCGCCGAAACCAGGAGCCGTTTTCGCGCTTCCAACTGATGACATCGACTCGCTCCATGAGACAGTTAATACTTTCGCATTAAAAACGAATTTGGCGCCCCGAGATATTATGCGTCCTGCAAGAGGTATACAGTTTGAGCAGCAAGCACAGCAGGGTGGCCGCTGATGCGACGTGGACACAAACGAAGTGGGTGCCCGCCGTGCGTCACGTAAAGAAGTGGGAAGGAACCAGACGGTTAATCCCCGCAAGAACCGTTTCATACAGGGTGTGAAAGTATAGCCAACTACGCGTATACGCTCTGAGGTACGTCTCGCCTAGAAGGACAGCTCCGTCACTTTAAAGGGACAATGAAGGCAATTTCGGACATCTTTTTGGCGATTGAACTGGGTTCCAGGCACGTCTCAAGCCACGTTGCCCAAATTTCAGCCGAAACCGGCGCTTGTGTGCCGCGCAAATCAATTGAACACTCGCGCTAATAATCGTACCGGGACCGATTGGGGCGACGCCCCGAGAGTTGCGGGAGAAGCCGGGAGAAGCGGAGCTCACGTGACCGATGCGGGGCCAAGAAGCGCGACGTCGCAAGAGACGAGTCAGCGATTGGTCTAAACGAGAGACGTGCCCTCGGTCACGTTTTGATTCGCGATTTTTAGAAATACTGTTCTAATTCCCGCTTGAATAACCATGAAAAGTATAAATCGGACCAGCAATTATTACTAAATCGTAAATAAAGCAGCATAATTGTTTTTTTTCTTTGCTCGAAAGCTCGAACTCGCTCGCGAGAGCGGCATTGCCGTCCACGTTGACAGATTCGACGAAGCGACCGCGCCACCGCGCTGCTATAACCCACCGCGGTAACCAGAGTCTCGACGCCCTAAATGCTGCCCGTACCGACAATTCACATGTGGCATCACTTCCTACGTCACGTCCATTTTCGGAGGCCCAGAAACGAGAATGGAGATTGTTCAGTTTCGGTTTCTTTACTTCTTTCGTAGGCACAAAAATACGCGTAACAAATGTCTACAAAAAATTGGGCAGCATGCTATGTTCCCAAGAAGCATAAAAACACCATTTAAAAAAATTAAATAAAATCGTCTTCATTGTGCCTTTAATTCACGATGCCTGTCGGAATTCGGCCGATGTTCGAAGCTTGCAGACGATTTAGTATCGCGAATGAAGTTCCTTCGATCCTCTTTTAGCCCCTGACAGGAACAGGTTCGCTGCCGGAATATCGCCAACCACTCGTCGCTCTTTCCGGACGGCTGTCACAGGCTGCGTGCTTCCCTGAATAGCACGGGTACACATAACGGAGATCGATCACGTTTTGCGATTATGTAGCATCGGCGGAAAAGTGCGGCGGCATTGCGAATCTGGAGTTTGTTTGGTGCTTTTACGCAGGCGTCCGCTCTTTCCAGTCGACGGTATCTCAGCGGGCAGGAAAACGAGTAAAGGCCGGGCCATCTCGTTTTCTGACTCTTTCCACGCCAGCTCGTTTGACGTTGGCTTTTTTATCCGACCGACGTTCTGCAGTGGTGGCGCAGGGATTCCTTTCTCTGTATTTAAGCTATATCTGCTAGCCAGTTTATTTTGAGTGCAATGTGCTCGCGCACGTTGCATACCTAAGATGGCTGTATAGAGCGCCAAGGCCGCTGCGCCCGTCGGTGCCCGCGGTCATTCGAATCGGACCCGATGAACTGGGTGCGCAAGAGCGGCCAAGTGGGTCATGGCGAGTCCGTGCAGCGCTCCGGTAGCCTCACCTCGGGAAGGAGGCTGGCGTCCAGCTGGGGGCCGAAGGGGGGACCCGCTCCTCGCGTGGCGGGAGGAACGGGGGCGGCACACGCCGTTCCAGTAATGAAAGATGCTTGCCTCGCGGCAATGCACGCGCTGCACCGCCCCGCCGCCACACATCGCTCGGGGGGGCAGCCGTCACACGCGCATCATTCCGCACGCCGCTCACGCGCCGGCACGGATCAAGTCTTTGGGCGTGACAAGGGTGGGCGGTGCATGGCGGGGCGCTTCTTTCTTGACGTTCTCCCGCTGTTGGACCCATCTTCCCCGCCGCGCCCCATTGACAGTGTCGTTACTGTACTCCGTTTCACCGCATACGATGGAGCGCAGCGGATGTTACGAGCCACTCCAGGCAATCCAGCGCGTCGAGCGTGTCACGTGACACTCGCGCGGCTTATGATTGGCTTCGATGACTCGTATCGTTCTTTGCGGTACATCCTGCGAAACGGAGCCCATATGATCCGGAAGGTCAGCCCCCTTTCTCTCGCTGGGTAGTTTTTTTTTTTTACCTCGTTTATTATCGCAGCTCTTTGGTCGATGTTGCTGCAAACTTTAAAATGACGGGGATCAGTTTTTAATGCCGTTCCACGACGTCTAAAAAAAAAAAAAGAGGTAAAAAACCGTTTGCGTTGTATTTGCTAGCGCTCGACTCGGTAAATGTGGGAGATAAAAATCTCGTCACGCGCTGCTGGTGGAATGACTTGGTTTGCATGTTGGCGGCGGCACATAGTCGGTTCTGGCTTTCCGAGTCCGGTCACGTTGCACCGCTTGAACCGGTCCGCATAAGTCGGTGCCGTCGCCCCTGTCCAGCCTCGGCCGTCCCCGCTGCGCCAAACCTCTCATCGCGAGCAAGTGGTGGACATCGAGTGAATCGGGAAGAAGAAGGGACCGTACGTTTTCATCGGACACCACGACCAAGTTTGCCGCAAGAACACAAATGAGGGGACCTATTCGCCTTTTCCACACGGGCGCCGCCATCTTGAATGTCGTCACTTTTGGTATAGGTGAAAACGTTGTTGTTTTTTTCGTTGCCACGCCAATAGAAGACATCCAGTGTATAAGCGTAAAGGCCCGTTCACACTCTTGCGACCGAGTAAGACCGAGAGGGACCAGACCGGTTTTTAAGCCTCTTGCGATCTCTTAGGACCAGCTCCGATGCATCGCATCCGATCCTAAGAGTCGCAAAAGGCTTAAAAACCGGTTTGGTCTCTCTCGGTCTTAAGGCCCGTTCACACTCTTGCGACTGCTTGCGACCTCTTAAACCTGGGTTCCTTAAAACTTCTTAAACCAGAGAACACACTGGCGCCATCTATTGGGAAGCAGTGTAAACTCGGCGGTCCGGCATATTTTTTTTTTTTTTATTTCTGGCGCAATATCCTTTCTTTCTTGGCTCGAAAAGCTTTTGTCAATGTTATAAACGAGCCTTTCTATGGGTATTACGCACATTTGACCTCGGAAATCCCGCAAAACCTTCGCTTTTGTGAAATGCAGTTCTAGGGTCACCGCATAGATGGCGCCACAATGTCAGTGTGTTCCCTCATTCTAGAAACATTTAAGAAGTTGTAAGAGATCTCGTCTCTCTCAGTCGTACTCGGTCGCAAGAGTGTGAACGGGCCTTTACTCGGTCGCAAGAGTGTGAACGGCGCTTAACCGTTACCCATTCTCGTTTTGCCTCCCCTCTATAGTTTTACCTTTTGCTGGTTGGAACGTTTTATTAGGGAGTTTTAGTAGACCGTGTTTCCCCCTCCGCTACCCGGAAGTCTACAGCCAAGGCCATCGGCGCGCAGGCGCAGTGGCGGTCTACTAAAACTCGCTATTATTTTCGTTGCCTATACCGGATAGGTCTACCAGGTGGCTGCGGCAACGGGGGTAATCGCATACCGGTAGGAACCTGGTAGAGAGGAGGAGACGAGAGCGGGAGGACGTCAGGCTGCCCAAACCTTGCCGAGACCTATTTGGTTGCCTCTGTATTTGTTACATCACCTACAGCTAAGCGTTTAACTGGTGTATATCAATCTTGTAATTAAAAAAGAAACCTTACCCTGAAGGCTTAAAAGAACAATCGCCCCCCCCCCCCCTCCCCTCCTTTTTTTTCCCCCCTTCCTCCTAAGTTACTAAACACAGTAACTCACGTCCCTTACGCCTACATCGAAATTAACACGTATTGTTTATGAGGTTTGCGCTGCTTACCTGTTTTCTTCATGTGCACTCAAAATTGACAGTTTTCTATTTTTTTTTTTAACGAGTAAAAAGTAAAGGCGGAGGTTATTTACGAATGTTCACGCGTTATCCAATCTGAAAAGAAAAACGTATTTTTTTTTTTTTTTGTGCCGTTTTTTTTTTTTTTTTGGTCACTGTCGCTTTCACGTCCGCAGACTCGGTCCCGCGGGCGCGGTAACAAAGCGCGGTTTGTCGGCTCGTCATAAGAGAAGGCGCGTGTGGTTCGGAGGGAGGTTTGTGAAGGCTTTGCCACGGCTGTGTGCGCCCGCCCTCTTGGAACACCTCCGGCGCACGCCCAGAAGGGAGAGAAAAGATCCGAGCAGCATATTTACGAAGGAAGGAACCGAGCGAGCGTCGAATGACCGCCGCACCGCTCGTAAATTCGCCCCGAGAGCTTTACGAGTGACGAAGCCCTCCGCGAGAAAGAACTGCCAGAGAGGTCGCCCGAGCGTCTCGCTGCGATACGACGAGAACGAGCGAGAGCGGGAAAAAAGAAGGACCGTCGGTGAAGATGAAGAAGGCGGCCAACTCCTTCACCCGCGACGAACGAAAGAAGCCGCGGGTGACTGCAAGAAGGAACGAAGAATTTCGAAGGACAGGGAATAAAAAGAAAGTCAAGGACGATGGAAGTAACGCGGGAAAATGAGAAGCGTTAGGGACTGGCCCTTTTGACCTCTGCTGGCGGATGATGAAGTCATCGAGATGAGCCCCGGGAAGACCAAAACGGAGAGTTCTTGGAGAGGCAGAAAGAAAGAGAGGAAACTAAAATGTTTCCGGAGGCCGTTGGGGTAGTAGAGATGAACGAAGGAGCGAGCAGGTAGAGGAAGGCGCGGGCGGGGTGCCGCTATTGCTCGCGGGTTTGTTTTGATGACGGCCGACCCCGTGGCTATGTGTGGACGGAATCATCGCGTAATTGGCGTCGTAATTGGCCGCCGGGAACAAATAGGCCGGGCAAGGGAGCGTGCCCCGCGAAGGGAGAACGCAGCCTCCTTTCCCGCACCCCCGGGAGGCCGACAAGCGAGCGCGCGTGCACGCGCCACCACGACACACTAATGTTCGCTCATTTGTTCCGTTTTCTTTTCGCTCGTTTTCGGAGTTAACCTACTGCTCTGTGATGTTTGGAGAGTGCTCCCTTGTCGCCCTTCTCGTCGTGCGGATGCGCCCAGGAATCGGAAATGTCTTGCCTCCATGCACTCACTTTGGGGTCAGGCAAGTTTAAGGCGTGGTTGCGCCTTCCAAAAACCGGACTGTCCCAACTGTGTGAATGGAAATACGGAGGCTTACGTGCCAAACCAACTGAATGATACGTTGCAGGACACATCGCGGGACCGACGGTTAACACTCCTACCACCCGGGAATCTTTAACGGGCTGCCGTGATCTCAGTCATAAACGTGGCAATGCACCGCAGTATAGGGCTGCGCCTGATTGCGGTCGCAGCGACCGGGTTTCGAGCTCGCGAACCGCAGTGACCCGAAGGCTGGCCTGTCGGTTTGAGAGACGCCAAATCCTGCGCAAATCTATATAGTCTTGCCAGGTATGGTGCTTCAGTAAACATCACTTTCCACTATAGTTGTCGGGGCAAGTGGCAAATCAGATCTCGCGATGTAGGGCAATTTTTACGCTTTGTTTCAAAGGAAACAAGGAGACCTAGGAAAAAGGGGCATGCTGCCGTTTAAATTTCGAGGTCGCCGTTGATCTCTTTTTCCAAGTAACCCCCGGAATTAGGTGGCACGGATCCGAAAGGGTGTTCGTCCATGCATCTTTGTTCGGGCGTTCCACAGAGAGTTCGAGCAGCCACCAAACCGCGACGAGAACAGACCGAACAGCCCCAACTTCCACTCGCGTCGGTCGGCACTGCGTCGTGAACCCGGAAACACAAAGCGTCGTCGTAACCGGGGATGTAACTTGTCGGGTGAAAGTTGTCCCTCCGAGTTCATTTAACGGCGGCGGCTGCTCGGATGCGGAGGGTCGGTGCGACAAAAGGGCGTCGGAGATAGTACGCGAGACCGGAGGCGAGCCTGCGTCTCCCGCACGAAGGGAGGGGGGCTTCCCCGAGGGACAATAGCTCCCGGTTAGCCGGAGAATGCGGGCCCCAGCTGCGGGACCGGGGGCTCCGCTCCCCGCGCGCAGGGGACGACGCGCGGGGGAATGGATAATGGATGGAGGCGTCGTCGGTGCCTGACAGACGAGGGTCGACTGCGTTAATGGATGGCGACAGTGGAGCAATTCGGACCGCTCCGTCGGCCACTGCACGGCGCTGCTGCTGCCGCTCGGGGTCCCGGCTGTTTTGTGCGAGCCGGTGCGTCGTGCGTGCTTGTCGACAATGGGCCGGAAGGATGGGTCTTCGGACCCGAAAAGAAATAAAATGTATATATAAAGGAGGAGAAACATGGTGCTCGCTTTCACCGGGATTCGGGGCGATTGTTAGCCGGCAGAGTGGTCGACAGGTGAATTTCGGCGGAGGTGTTTCTCGGGACGGGCCGATTGTTGTTAACCGAATTACGCCGTGTTCCGTGCGTTCTCGCGGAATTGGTGAGCCGTTGTTGTCGGAATTTGGAAGGGACTGCAGGGGCCTCGCGAAGGCGAAGTGCGTTCCCCCCATACCTAATACGCGTTTGTCGCAGGTACGAATGTTCCAGATACTCTTGATCGACACGAGTTGGTTAGCAGAATACGATGATGTCAATCGGTCTCGGAGATGTGGTTTCTATTTGGTGCGCTCTTGCGAGAACTAAACGATATAGAACTCTATATGGAGCTTTATGTAAAAGAGAGTTCGATCTGCTTTTTATATGGCTACCCTGGTTCAACGCCGTGATGGAGCAATTTAGCGGCGCCGTATGACTACTAACGTGGGATATTTAACGCGCATCACGCGTTGGGGATGCGCGCACGCATTCGGATCAAAACGGGAACTGAATCCACGAATGGTGACTGGACTCTCCAGCCTGAGCGTTCGCTCCGCTTGTTCCGAGCTTTGAAGCCCTCAGATTCCCTGAGGTGTCGCGGAACCGATGAAAACCGGGCCAATTTAAAGCTCGGAATTTTTTTCCGCGCTTATTGAGAAAGCAAATTGAGCCTTTGTAGCTTTCATGCTTCGGAGAGCGTCCGGTTAATTTACCGACTTTTTCAGCCGCCATTTGGGAATTGAGGAAGTAACCTACCGCGGGCCATCCGTGTTCCTTCGCTCTTACAGTGAAGCAGGAAGTAGAAGTACCGCTAAGCGTATACCGTGAAGTACTGCGCTACGATGCATAAGACGCGCCCTCTACACTTTATCATCGCTCATTAAGAAGAAACCTCGTCACATTTTTGACAGCAAAAGGTGGAAAGGTCACTTTATTTTACAGGAACGAAGTCGAAGTAGTCACTTCCGAAACACGCCATATTTAGGTGTGCTGTTTAGGGCGCATGCTCGGACCGAGCTCACATTAAAGGGATACCGAACGAAAACATTTAGTGCGCATAAGTGGCGCACGTTCTTTCCACGAGCCAGCAGCCGCCGGTGTGCGCGAGCGCGCGCAACGAAAATGATGTCAAAGACCTCCATACGCGCTTAAAGGCCGACGACCAGACTTGAGATTCTGCAAGGCAGAAGACCCTCCTCTCCACGCCTTCGGGCGAGGGAAGCGAAGGATGGAAAGAAGGGACCAAGAGGGGCGGGCGTGGGTGGAAAGGGTAGGAGGGAGAGGAGGAAGCGGGCGAAAAGTGGAAAGCGCGAACTGGTCGTCGGTCTTTAAGAGGACAGTGAAATGCATGGGCTTGGGGCCAAAGGAGAATAAAGACAGGCTTTTCATTTCTACAAGTGAAAGCTACGTGCTTTTTAGACCAATTATTCGCTTACATTTTGCACCAGACACCACTATGAAAAACTTGTTTTTATTCTTCTTTGGCACCAAGCCCCTACATTTCACTGTCATCTTAGCCGAGAATGGAGGCCTTTGACGTCATTTTCGTTGCGTGTGCTCGCGCACACCGGCGGCTGCTGGCTCGTGGAAAGAACGTGCGCCACTTATTATGGACACTAAATTCCTTGGTTCAGTATCCCTTTAATAGGCTGCTACGACCGGCAATCTTGATGGTTTCTACGGCACGTTGCAAAATAACCGTGGCTGCTCGCCGTCAGCACGCGCTCGGCCAGTCCGGACTTCCTGTCTTCCTGTAATAATGTTTCCGCGCTCGCTCGCGCGCACCCGTGCGTGCCTGAGCGCGTACGTGCGTGCGTGCGTGTGTTTGTGTTTGTGTGCGCGCGCATGTGTGTTTGTGAAGTGCGTGCGTGCTTTTGTGCGCGTGCGCACACGCACAAAAGTGACTGGGTGCTCCGACCGTCCACGCTCGTAGCGCCGTAGTGACCTCACCAGCGTGGGAGGCCCTTCGCGGGTGGGCCGCCCGCCGCTGTGCCAGGCCGGCCCGCGACCTATCTGGCATGTCGCCACACACGCGATCGACGTGGGAAGCGGGCCTCGTGGCAAAACGTAAAACACTAAAATTATGCTAATCTTGCGCTTTTATGAAACATGGTGCAAAGTATACTTCAGATTGCTTTTAGGTGACGAATACTGCCCATCTTGGTTGCCAGACGGGTTGAGGCATGGACAGCATCGCACCGATAAAACACGCAATACACTAAAAGTACTTTATCATCATTAATAGCGTGCACCTTGGTGCTGCTAAGATACAGGCCTCGCACCTTGAAAAGGAGGCAGCGTGCTTGAGGTGCTTCAAATACACGGAGTCGGCCACATCCAGATGTAACGATCGCTTATCGATTTGCCGGAGCGAGCGGGGGGAGGGGTGCGTATGGGTCGGGCCATCTCCCCCTCCTGCATATAACAGCCCGCAATCGACTTTGCAGGCCACTCCATTAGGCGCCTTCCTGAATCGATTCCAAAACCGCGGTCGGTTGGGGAGGTCACGATTGCCATGTTTGGGAACGCGAAGCTGAGAGTCGTGGCAGAGCGCAGCGCAGGCGCACGTGTTCAGGATGCCATTATTTTACTGTCTTGTCGCGTAGTAACTGGCAGCGTGATGAATTAGGCACCGATAGGACTTCTTCCCCGTGGGACCGTGCCTTTTATCGGGGTAAAGAATTCTACGCACGAATTGCGTAGAAGAATGCACGCTTGGAACCAATGTCAGCGAGGTAGCATGCAAGGCCGCCGGACTTGTTACCTCACCTGCTGAGGGCCAGAGCAGGTCACGCCATGGACGCGAGTGGTCTTCGAGCCTACGGCTAGGACTCGTGCTCCGACGAGTTGAGCGCGAGTTTTGGTCAAACGCTGACGCAGAGCTGTTGCCCAAAACCGTACGTGACCGGCGCTCGCCCTCAGTAGGTGACTCAGAACATTCAGCACTACTTTCTTCGATGTAAGTAATGTTGCTCGAACCTATACAGTTGAACGTCGGAAAATGAATTGAGCGGTTTCTTTCATCTGGGGACTGTCTCCACGATGTCGTGGTCCTAACCCTGGGCCCGGGACGTCTTCCTTTGGGCGACACGGGTGGCCCGTGCCGCGGCGGGTCGTCCCTGCCGCGAACGGCGGGCGAGCGGCCGTGACTCGACTGCGCTCGGGCGGGTTCGTTGGCCGGCCTTGTCGGGGTCGAGGTCGTCGACGCTCCTCGGCGCAGGGAGCAATGCTCGAGTGCATAAACATGCGGGGGGTGGAGCGTCTGCCGCGAGGGCTCGCTGTCCGAGGATGCGTTTGCAGCGTTCCCACCGACCGTCTCCCGCTCTGCGAAGCCTGTGCTGCTCGCAGCGTTGTTGGCATCTCCTGTACGCTCGATGGCAGCTGTTTTTACACGTACAAGCCGCGTAAGGTTACTGGCGGACAACGAAACGGTAACGTCAACATCGGGTTATTTCAAGCTGTGATCGTAGTATATTTCTCGATTAAGTAGCGTTTTTTTTATTTCATATATAAGCCGCGGCTCGTATGGAGACCCTATATCGATCGCCGATTAGTGTGTCGAATGGTTGTTGCACTGCATGACAGCGCGCGACAATCGTCAGGCGCTGCGGCTCGCTACGCTGGAGAGATGTGCTCAAAATCAAAGACTGGCGCAAGAGACTCGTCTTTCTTGCGCGAGGCTTGCGCCAGGCTCCAGCCCACGTGGTTCAGAGTGCGAGCTACAAAAAGGCAGATTTTGATCGTTCTTGACCAAAAGCGTCGCTGCAGTTGCTTCTTCATATCGCTGATCGATTTCTTGCCGGTATCTTGTGGCGAAAGCCCACAATCACTTGGAAAGCTGCGAAACTAATGTCTGCAAGCATACGCGGGAGATGGGGTCACTGCAGCTTTGTATGCTGTACGCGTCGACGCTTAGCGACCTTATTAGTTAGTACCCCGGCGGGATATTAAAGATTTATCGCACACATGGCGATTTTTTTTATCATGAAGTTCTGCATATAAAATGTCGCTAATGTTTATAACCAAGTGACAAAAGGATTGTTTGTATCTTATTTAAGAATTTGTTTTAAATAAGCTTTAGAACTTCAATGAAACATCAGTGTTGTTTGACATTATTGTGATAACATCATTTCCGTGGAGTATAATATTTTGTTTACTTTTAACTCCATAACTAAAGCAACTATACACAGCAGCTTATACTGTCGTTCATCAATGAACAACCTCTTGCTGTGCCCAATGTTTTAGATTGACAACTCAACAACTAGTTCAATGTTTTTGTGGCGAATCTAACCTGCCGTGCAATTGATGTTGGAGAGGCCAACACATAAATCTTAACGTATAATTTGCAATGGTAGGAGTGAAAATGAAGCATGTACTAATGCTCCAAAAGTTATTTTTGCTGCTCCAAAATAGACTTTTGGCTGCTCCAAAAGATGCTCTAAAGGGGTTTAGACCAATCCCATCACTGCAATTGTACCAGCAACTGGCTCGTGAAACGTGATCCGCTTCACGTGCACGAAAGACAGTGGGTAGGAGGAGGAGAAGAAGAAGAAGGGAGGGGGCGTTTGCCGGATGTGACGTTTTTAGTGGCGTTTGGTTTTTTTGAAACGTTCTGGTTACGTCAAAGATATATAATCCCATTGGTCTCTAAAAGGTTTTTACAAGAAGGCCCCCTCTCTTTTATTTGCTTGACGAGTGCTCGAAAACGTCTGAAAACGTCGCATCGGCATCCGTGTTTTTGCCGTGCACAAGTCGAAGGTCGGGCGACACAGAGCACGCGTGGCGCGTGCACGTCTTGTTACGCGGGGGCGGATATGTTTCTTGCTACGTCCGGCGCTTTTGTTAAACACCATCGAATGCATAGGGGAAGATTTTGCGTTGCCCGCGGAAACGGCCTATAACCAAGGCCATCGAAACTTTGCCGCACGACTTTATATTTTATAGTCATCGAAAGAACAGATACAGGCGAGCTGAAAAACACTCCGCGCCAAATGTGGACGCGCAACGCGAGCTCTCTGTGGACAGGCCTGAAAGCGGATCCCGCCTTGTTACCGAGCTCTCTGGTTATCTGCCTCGACGAAGCGGAGCGCATTGCTCGAGCGGCGTTCGGAATCAACCGCTTCATGCAGCGCCTTCGCGCCGCCTCGTCCTAATCGGCGCAAGATCGATGGGCACGAGTCCAGCCGCGCAGCCCTAAAAACGCGGGCCCTTGCACGACGGGGCGTTCACGACGCGTGTCCCGAGGCCTCGAGAGCCGCGGGGGAGGCGCGGCTAAGTGGTCTGGGAAGTCCTCGCTCCGTCTGCCCTTTGGGTATCGCGTTTCGCGCCTGCAGCGGCGTAATTCGGGCAGCGGGGAAACGTCATGGAGCCATCTTGCTCCTGCCTCGAGAGAAACAGTCAGTCGAAACCTGTCGAGATATGAGCAGAAATGAATGTCGGTTCTTCACACTCCCTCCCTACCTCCTTCCCCGCGTGTAAGGACCTTTCGATAGAGATGTCTCTGAGGCACAGGAAGCAGAGCTGGAGGAGGCGGTAGCGCGGTACTGACAGGCGCCTGTCATTCACACGGCGTGTTTCGCTTTTATTACCAGCTTCTTTTTGGGCGCTTTCTTTTTGTACGTCGTGTGTACGGCACGAACGTGTTTTTCTTTTTTTCTTTTTATTGGGGGGGGGGGGGGGGGGGGGGGTCGATGCTGTTTTTCGATGTGTCGCTATGTGGCTATCGACAGTCTTGAGAGGATCTAATGGGAGGTGTGCTTTGTGCGATGCAGGGGCGGATTTATGCGTCAGGCCAGGGAGGGGCGGTAGGCATTCGGCTGGCCGAGGGGGGGTAGTCTGTTGAGGACGTTACAGTCGAAACGTTGCCCAGATTAATTTTGTTAACCCAATATTTGCTATGTCACCAAAATCTAAACTTTTGGTTGGTGTATCTCAATGATTTTATTACAACAAAGTTGACCTTGAAGAGCTTGGGAGGGGGGGTCGCCCCTTCCTCCGCCCCCCCCCTAAATCGGCCCCTGGATCGATGTACACTCTTTCCTTTCTCTTTTAACTCGTGCCTTTCGGTAGTTGAGGGTCAACTCGTTTTTGCGCTTGTGACCTGAAATGCCCAACGCTCGTTGTAACTTGACGCTCAATGCAAACGTGACGCTTTGATCGCTTCTATCTGTTAGCTTGTGTAAACAGATGCGATTACGAGAACGTCGAAGTTACTTTTCTCTGTGAGCTGCACGTGCTTGTGGACAAGGACCATCAGTCGTAAGTTACACAAGGTGGCACGAACCGCCAACCACTACACCAGCACGCGTGAGGCCGCCGTGCTTTGGGATGAGCCAGAGCCGTAAATGGATAAGGATGGCTATTTGGTTTTGCATCATGGTGTAATACGCCAAAACAACAGGGACAAACAACGAAGGGAGAACTAGACAGGACGCGGCGTAGCTTTCAACTGAATTGTTCATTTGGATGACAGAATTAAAAAAAAAAAAAATAAATAAAATATAAAAGCAGGCACACTTGGCAGAACACCAAAGATATGGTCTAAAAACACCCCCCCCCCCCCCCTCCTCTCAAATGCCAGCGTCATTGGTTCTAAATAGTAGAATTCTTTATCATTCAACGACGAAGAGGGAGCGCTTATACAAGTATTGTCGTGGTGGGACCTAGTCAGGAAGGCTTCGTGAATTTCTCTTGCCGTTTTTGTTTTGTAATGGCCCATGACACAAGTGTCACCAAAGATGGGGCTGCACTTTTCAGAGCTGGGCCCCCAATCGCAACGGTCACAGTGGACCGCTAAGTGGCCAGACGGGGACTGCCTGATTGCCAACGCATGCTCTCTGACCCTATCATTAATGCACCTCCCCGTCTGGCCAACGTACACCTTACCACATGACAGGGAGATTTTGTACGTGACACTAGTGGCGCACTCGCGGAACTTAGTGACATGTCGTTTTTTGCACGACTCTTGTCGCACATCCGATTCCTCTCCTAATCTGCTTATCCTCTTACACAGTGAAGATAGTTTATTCGGTGCTGAAAAAACGACTGGTATGTCAAAGCGATGGGCCACCTTCTTCAGATTGTGGGACATCAGTCTATGATCTCGCCGCCGTAACGCTCTCCTCCCAAGTGAGCCAATCAGCACGCGGCGTAGAGCGAGAGGCATGAGCGCATGCGCGTGAACTCCCGGCTGCTTCCACCTGAGTGGGGAGGGCCGCCATCTTCGATCATTCTCCCGGCGGATCGGCTTCTAGATCTCGATTATTGCCTTTTATATCGCTGGCTCTGGCAAGAAAACGACATTCTGTTATTCCTCGGTGAATTAAAAAGCTAAAAAATGAAGATTTTTCGGCGCATGGCCACAAACTTATATTCAGGCGAAAAAGAAGTCGGCCCGTAGCAGACGACGCGTAGCCTCAGCAGTGCTCTTCTCCGACCAGTCTCCGACAGCGTTGCTGAAAAATGGCGGTCGTCTCCTCTCTGCTCCCTTCTTTCTCTCTCGCTCCTTCGGCGCTCTCCTCCCTTTCATTTACTTTTCTCCTCTCCGGCACCTTCGTCGCCACACTCCACTGACCAAACTCTACCAATATACGGCTCTGGGATGAGCTGGAAACACGCACGAAAAGAAGCCACTGACTGCGCCTCGTGCTCCGATCAGGCGGCGGTGTATCCGAAAACTTTTTTTTTTCTTTTGTTAGCGAGAATTTCGGTGACATATGCCCTTGTAAACTATGATGTGCTTTTAGTTACACGAGCGGTGTACGAATTATCCACCAGTTTTTGCATATATGTCCACGTACGTCATCTAATAATGTTTGCCCGTCACCACTATTGGCGTTCTTTCTGCCTTCTCGTTTTTAATGTACAGCTTCGCTTTGTTGTCCGGATGGCAATGACCAGTCTGCTTTAATGCCTGTTCAAGTAGATCCAGGTAATTACGTGACTCAGCGCTCAACCTCGTCCCTAGACAGTTCTTTGACGGCGTAGTGTTTTCGAAAGCATCCAGTGTTCTTAGTGAAAGTCTGGCGGCTGAATCGTTCGTAGACAGACGACAAGATTAACAATTTTCTCGTTTCCATCTTCACGCACTTGGGACCTCGCACGTGTTCACATTCTCCCTTTATTCCTTCTAAATGTCCACCGGAGCAACCGGAGTCCCCTTACGCAGAGAACGAAGAAAGACGACGGTAAGAGCAGAGGCAGAACTATGATATACCAAGAACCGGACGGACAACCAGGTTTTCGACGTGGACCGGCGCCGGCGTAGAGGGCTCTTTTCTCACTTTTTTTGCCCGCTCTTTTCCGCGGGGCTCGTTTCGGGCCGGTATAATGAGGCTCCATTAGGGCCCCATTACGCGGGGCCCGTTACAAGGGACGCCGCGCACACGCACGCACTGCCTGCGCGCTCCGAGCTCGGCGCGATTTGGCCGACTTGCCCGCACTCCCGCTCGAGTTCCTCCCGAAAGCGATGGCGCTGGATGTTTCACCCTGTCAGGTCGCGGAAGCAGTTGGCTCTCCTCCGCTGACAGCTTGCCGTCGTGTCGAGGGATTGCCCCGCCTCCTCCGCGATGCGATGAGCCGAGCTCCGGCACTCGGGGTTCCGAGCGCAAGGCGCCACATAACCAAGTGGGATCTGCGTTCGTTTTCCTTCCGAGTTGGACGAGGGTGACACAGGCGCGATTGCGGGTGCTGCTTGAGGGAAACATACGAAGGGAGAAATGATGCGAGCGGCTGAACGACAATCAACACGGTGCCCGACCTTTGGAGTGGATGGCGTCATTAAGACCTCATCCACTGTTATATTAAAAGAGAGAGAGAAAAAAAAAAGAGGCTGAACTATGCGAACAGCTGTGTAACTTGGATGCCTCTTGAAGACAGACAAGTGTAGATGCACACGCAAGTGTTTGCGTTGGGAATGATTCGCAGTAAATCGGCCGAGTGCCACATTTCCTGTGATTTGACCAACTTTTCCCGAAGAGGAAAAAGAAAATATTAGAGAAGTAACTTCTTTGGTGCACCTCCCTGGACGCTGCGAAGTGTTCTGGTCTTGTTTCTGACCATCGTTCGTTGTTTGAATGTTCGCTCGGTGCAGATGGGTTCCGTAACGCCCATAATTAAATCTCCATATAGCTAGCGTACCCGTGCCGGGTGAAGGAGAAGCGCTACTCTAGAACTGAGCTTTTGCAGCAGGAACAGAGGCGCCAAACTCAAAAACGAGAGCAGGTGGTGGTAGAGGGACATGATTGACTATCCATCTCTGCAGCCAAAATGTACTCTCAACGTAGGAGTAATCGAGCGTTTTAGTAGATCGTTCCGATATTACGATACCCGATAACGACACGACGCATGCGCAAAGGTGGCGTCTGAGCATCGGCTATCGTTGTCGGACTCACCCAAACGGTCAACTTTCTGTGGCAATCCGAAGAGAGGAGCAAAGCGCGTGTACGGCGGTTGGTGCACCCTCTCCCCTAGCATTGACTGCATTGCCACAGAAAGCTGACCGCGAGTACCCTCTAATTTTGTTCCCAACGGTTTCTCGGCCTTTTTTTATTTCCTATCGTATGCGCGTGTTCATTGATATATATAGATGCACTTTAAAATCATAAAAACAGAAAGAGAATGCCACGCCGGAGACGGACTGGTCAGTAAGTGCTCGCCGCCTAGGTTTCTTCTCACGGTAGACAGACCAACCATTAGCGTCTGAATTCCTCAAATTCCTCGTCTGTTGGTTCGCAAGGACAGCATGCACTAACCGCCTACTTTTCCCAGTGGATACAGGTACAGGGAAAGCAACGAACCTCTATTTCGAAGGGCCCACAACTCCCTCTTTCTCTCTTTTTAAAGGTATTTTCTTCCCGCCGCTGTTAGCCCTTGAATCCACTTCCTGCCTCCCTACGCTGCCGGGCGAGGGGACCCACCGGCGGCCTTCCTTTGCGCATGTCTCTCTCTCGGCCTGCGCCCTTCCCTGTTCTCGCAGGCTGTCGGTGATCGGTGAAAGCCCTCGGCGTGAAGGATGCGCCGCTGTTTGCAAACGTCCCTTTCGCGCCTGGTTTGATACGCCCCTTGTTCATCCTTCCTCTCGGCATTTTCCCCTCCGCCCTTTTTGTCTCTTTCTATTTGATACTTGCGTGCTCCATCTTTTTTCTCTTCTTCCTACTCTACAAATTCTCCTTCCGTCGTTTGTTTTCTCTTCCCGAGTGGGGGTTCTCGAAAGCATTTGCTCGGCTTGGGTTTCAGTCTGGCCCTTTTATTCTTTCGGCTGCGAGGAATAAAACGGAGCCGATCTTCCGTGTACTACCTCTCTGGCCTTTCTTTGTCTTTTCCTCGCCGTTGTTAACCGAGACGAACGTTTGTTTGTTTTCTTTCGATATTGCGGTCCTTCTACCGATTTGGCTTTTTCGTTTGGTTTTGTTTTCATTTTTTCGCGGGTACTGTCTGCGGGATGTTTGTACTCTCGTTTGTTTTTCTGACTCGCTTCGCGTGGTCTTCGGTAAAGGAACACTGTTGTTTGTAGCTGCGCCGGCTTTCGATGATTCTCGTATAAACGACTGGAAAATAATAATAAAAAAAAAAAAAAAAGAGATGGAAATTGTTTCAATATCTCCCGATTTTTCCCACCGAAAATATGTGTCTCTCTCTCTCACCCTCTGGTTTCACGCGCCTGTTTGTCTTGGAGCTGTTCCTTCTCGGCGCCGTTTCTTCGCACCCTGTTCCGTCGTATTTTTATCGCGACTGCCAACGCGTTGATAACCTTCTTCCCCCCCCCCCCCCCCCCTTCCCCTTTCATCGCACCCGTGGAGGCTAAAGAAGACGCGCCACGCCTACCACTTTCTTTTTATTTCTTTCACCGTTTTCTTCCCACTTTCTTCTTTTTCTTCACGCTACATTGAGCGCATCTTGGCGCACTGCCTGTCGGCTGCGGAAGATTTTTCTCGGCTTACTTTCCTGGCACGTTTTGTTTTGTACGCTTTTTTCGTTCTTCGCAGCCCGCCTCGAGTGTAAAGGAGGAACAGACTGTCTGAAGAGAGCACTTTGTGTTGCCCGGTTGTTTCGGAGCTGGGAACGGAATGTCTCTCCCTCCGTGTCTCTCGACTGCCGCTCCTTGATCGCTAATTAAAAGTCGACCGATTAGCGGCCTATCATTTTTTTTCTTCCGCGGCTCGTTTAGCGTTCAGTGGTTGTAATACTTGCTCCCGCGTGTGTGTGTCCCCCTCGCTGGGACGAGTAATACAAAAGGGGGCGGGGCAATTGACGCTGGGTTGCCTTCCGGCATCGCGTGTCTGACGTGACACACCGTAGCCAGATGTCGGCACGCGATACAAGTAATTATAATGGCGTTGGGAGTGATTATTGTATCAGCGTCGCAGGTAGGAATCAGTTTGCGCTAATATTGACGACCGGTTATTAAAAAAAAACAAAAAAAAACATGTTTGCATTTTTAGCATAATGTACGTTAGTGATTTTTATCTGCGTACGAACTTTTGAGCCACAACCAATCCGAGTCTTGCATATACGCACGGTCGCTCAATATTGGCTTGACTTGTTCCGTCTTTTCTTCTCGGGAGCTCAGTTTTTATCCGGGCAGTGACGGGTAAAAATCTCAGAATGCGCGCGTTCTGTGATGGTAGCTTGTTGAAGTTTTGATTGTTTTCTTTTTTTTTTTTTTTGGTTTGCTTGATTTTGTGTTTGACCGAAATCATAGCACTCGAAAACTATTTAGACTTGGAGTGCTGCGAAAAATTTTAGTCAGTCGAAATTGAGACGGAAGAGTGCCCCGCCCAATATGGAGCCTCTGGCCCTGCGGAAGTGGTGTTTGACGACTGCTCCGCAATGGTATAGTCTGGGACCAGTTGCGCCAAGCTCAAGAAATAGATAGGATGTACAATAGGCCTCCTACAAATATGAAGTCCGTACACAGTGAGCAATGTCCGTTTATCCACCTTTATTTTTGATGAGCCACGGGGCTGCGAATGTCAGTGTACGGTAACAGCTCTGCAGGCGACATTGGCCAGTGCATGCCGTCACTTGCCCGTCGGAAACCTCGTTAAAATATGCTCCTGTTTTTTTCTTTCTTCTTTTTCTTAAATGTTATCGAATATTATGAACGAGCGAATAAAGGCTAATTCACAGACATTCGTCTGCTTACGACCGTTTGCGTAGCGGTCGCGAGGGGCTCAAAAAGCGTTGTTAAGCATTTCCGATGGTCGCAGATGGGTGAACCGCCCTTTGAGAGCGGAACTTGCCCGGGAGGAGGGGAGAAAGACGGGTATCTGCATCCATCTCACATTAACCGAGGGGAGAACGTGACAGGGGTAATGATTGCTCGACAGTGGCGATCCGTTAGGTGATAGGGGCGGCCATTTTGAAGCCCGCTATCGCGCGCTCTCTCGCCGCGAGGGCCGCTTGCAAATCGTCCCCCCAGTTCACGTCCCGCACGTTAAGTGCGGGCCAGAGGAAATGCGAATGGCCATAAATTACATCACCGGTTACCCACGTGTTCTCTGAATGTTTTGCGACGAAAAGAAAAGACGTTCGGTGCTTCTTTGGGTTTCCCTTTCTTGTTGGACCGCAGCGTTTTTCCCAGCGTCGAAAACACCCCCAAAATTTTGCTTGTTTTGCACGCCTCCTATGTTTTGTCTCGGATCTAGTTTCTGGTTTGATCTCTCAACTTTAAAAGAATGTTGCCGTTCTCCTTGATGTGGAGCTGCTCTTTAAAGAAAACTGCTTCTCCTTCTAACGAGTTACTAAAATAAATGGCGAAGCATGGCAATCCCCTGCTGAGGAAATATGTTCGTGAAAAACAACCGCGTGATTTTTTGCATGTGTGTTTGTGTTTGTGAGAGAGACAGAGAGAGAGAAAATGAATGAATGAAACAGACGAGCAGAGAAGCGTGTGCTACACAACCCCCGAGGTAGACTGTTTACCCCCTTGCTCGCACCGTTATGCTCCGTCAGAGCTTGAGAAAAGCGGAACACGTTTCTCCCTTTCCTCTCCTCTACTCCAGCTCCTCTCATTTGCCCTGTCCAGAGTTTAAAGTACACAAGGTAAAGGGCTTTGGTGGGCGGAGCTTGTACCGCCTTCTCCCCACGGACTACACTAGCAGGCTAACGCGCGTTCGGAGGTGTGCGCACTGCGCGTCTGTAAGATCCAGATTCGCGTGAGACGAAGCGCCATCGCACTGACATCGCTTTAGGGAAATGGGGAGCAGTATTAGGGAGTTTTCGTAGACCTCGTTTCCTCCTCCGGTAAGCCCTCCGCAACGAAGAAGCCGCTACTGCGCCTGCGCGCCCATGGCTTTGACTGTAGAGCTCCGGGTATCGTAGCGGGTTGCGGAGAGCTTAGCGGAGGGGGAAACGCGGTCTACGAAGACTCCCTATGGTCTGTATTTCGCTCGGGTCTATTCCGTGAGTATCACTTGGTTTCACGAGCGCAGCCGCTCGAAGCAGTCTTTAGATGCGCCTTTCGATGTCACTTCCCGGTCGGCGCGACAGGTCGCGACACCTCCCCGTGGCTCGCTTGTGCCCCGGCACCTCGGTGGGACTCGGGGAAGGGGGGTTGGGTGGGGTGGAACAATACGCGTTAACTAGGTGCGCCCGGACACGGGCGGCAGGAGCCGCTTCGGTCGGCGTGCCACGGCTGCCGCTGATTAATGAAAGTGCGCGTAACGAGTCCCCAGGGACCCTTCCTCTTCGAGGAGGGCTAGAACGTCCCGCGCACGTCCGCATCGATCCCCGACTCCGCGGCGACTTGGGATGGACCGCGGCGGACGCTGTAGGTGCGAGCCGCCCCGGCCAACCCAAGTTCCAACGATGCGAACGCATCGCGCGACTGCGTAGAAGTCAGGAGGATCGGGTTGGTGGTGCCGTACGCACATTGAAGCCGCAGCCACACTGCGCACACGTCAAACAAAAGACACTATGAGAGAGTTTCTTCCTGTGGACACTACTCGAGCAGGCTCCGATCATGTTTGCTTCAAGCGTGCTTCGAACTTGTCTGCGGGCAGTTGTCGTGCGGCCAATGGGACCGTCACGCGAGACTCGGACTCTGCCCGCACACTGTCTCGTATGAGCGCGGCTTTAGGGAAGCCATCTATGTCTCTCCTTCCGGTTCTCAAAAGTCACGTGACACCCTCGTGGCGAGGGATTGGCTTCAATGGCTCCTAGCGTTCCCCGTGGTCCATCGTAGAGGGAAACGGTGGAGTACGGGAAGGCGAGCAACAAAGGAGCGTCCCCCCTTCGGGCCTCTCGCCGTCGGCGTTCGCATTTTTTATTTTTCTCCTTCCCGTTGGCCGCACTGGACGTCCGTTCGGCCGGCGCGGGCTGCACGATTACATCGCGTGTATACGTTGGCAACGTGTGACTACCGTAATTAAGCCGTTCTCCACGTCTTGCGCTCTACCCCCGGGGAGGACTGTATCCACTGTTTATCGGCGGCAGATAAGTGGGTACACGAGATCGTGAACCCTAATGAGGACAAATACCGCGACGGAGCTCCCATCAACGGGAATGCTGGCTTTTCGTGTTTTGTTTTGCTTGGCCGGTGGGTTGGCCATCGGTTTCGGCTCTCTCTGCGCGACATATCTTTATATCGCCGTGACGCCCAATTTGGACCGCGTTTGCAGTGCCCGTTGGCTTTTCCAGCTTTCAGCTGGGATGGGTTTCTTTTTTCGCGAATTTGTGGTCGGGAGTAGGACCGATGTTTGGGACTGTTCGACTGGTGTGCTCGAACGGGTGGCAGCCGCGTTGGAGACTAAATGTATCGATAGAGCGCGAGTGAACTCTTGCCACTTATGATTTGTAAATTATCTATAAAAAAAAAAAAAAAAAAAAAAAACTATTAGAAGAAACATGTTTTTATAAGCATGCAATTTTTTTAGGGATGATTGGACGTCTAGGTAATGGGGCGGTTGTATCTCTTAAAGTGATATTTTGTAATGGGAAAATATTTGTTTGTCAAACCTACATTTTATCTCCGTTTTCATTCTTTCAACCTCTGGTGAAGGGGTTTTAATTTTTTCGCATAAAAAATACCTGGCGCTGCATTTCATTTTTTACAAATATTTTGGGCGTTATCTCATCACAATTAGCTCCTTTTTTTTTCCCAATTAAAAAAAAAGAAAAAATCGCATCACACAGGGGAAAAAATGCTGTTATCGATAGAGAGATCTCAGAAGCGAGGAATCAATATCGAATCGTTGCATTCATCCTGTGATTCTTTTCTATATTTGTAGAAACTTTCGTTACCCCCGAGTTGTTTAGGCGAGTTTCCGTATGCTTTGTTGGCTGCAGCGCAGTCGTCTCACGCATGCCCGTGCTTGAGGGATTAGCCGGAAGCTTACGCCGTGTAAACCGAGATTTTGGTCGCACGTCAAGGCTGGTTCACACATTCGCGTCGACCGCGTTGTGCTGCGTTGCATCTTGCAGCACGGCGCCTCCCCAATTGGCTCTCCGTAACGGTCGCCATAGCAACAGATCGACGCGAGCAGTCTTAACCAGACTCAAGTGGTTTCCGTTGCACTTGAACGCAACTTCGTGAACGGGCCTTTAAAGAGGCATCTGGAGGTCCAACTTGGAGCATCTGGACGGATTAAATTAAACCGCGTGCTGGGATATGCCTGAGGTTCTTCGCTTGTCGGGCACTCGAATCCCCGTGTGCTACTTAGTCGCTCGTAATAAATGTGTAATGTTTGCAACTTTTTTTTTTTTTTTTTTTAGTGGGCGTGTTTACATGGAGCGTTGTTTGACGCTTTCTCCGTGTTCTTTGTCGCAGAGTACGGTGAAGAGTCGGGAGCCCGAGACGCGTCCATCGTCGCCCGAGCTCCTGCTGAGCGCCAACAAGCTCAACTGCAACGACAAGCAGCCGTCGTCATCGCCAACGCCGCCCAGGACCAAGACCAAACCGGCCAGGACCAATGTCAACAAGGTGAGGGAGACGCACCCTCTTCTGCTCCGCAGCGAGGGGGCCTTTGAAGGCCCGCTCATGCCTCCTCCTTTCTCCGCCACGCTCGCATTGGCGTACAACTTTTATTGGCCGGTAAAGAGAGCCATATACTGGCTTGACACGTCGATGTGCAATACGCTTATTGAATGGTTGGGTAGGCGCCCAGGGGCTCTGACTCTAACGAGGCCCAGTTCGCCGAAGGGCAGGCGTGGAAATAACGCGTTACAACTTAGTAGCGAAATGACTCGCAATATGGTACTTCTATTTGTTGTAATTTAGAACTTCTATCGTTACTTTCGTGAAAATGTAATTTTAGTATATCTGGTTACCACCCATAACTTGCTCCATTTGTGCCATCTTGCCAAGAGAGAGGGAGAGAGAGAAACAGATAGAAAATTGTTTTATATGATCTGTGTTTTGCACGAACAACTTAAAAGAAACATATTGTTGCTACTGCCTTAGGGAAGCATTTATTCGTTTAGTGTTATGAATGTAAAAGCAACCACTAACTTGTGGCTATGGCTGCCTTGATCCTGAAACCAAACACGAGATGTAAGCTCGACACGGTTACATTAATTAACCGTCTGTGACTGCACGTATTGATGGGAGCATACTTCCCGTCTTTTTGCATTTTGTTGCAAAGCATGCAACAAAATCTACGTTTTACTCTTTTTGACTTAGAACGCGCGTGTGTAGTCTTTTGCTGCACTATGTCTTACTTGTGCGCGCCGAATCCCGTGGGACACCGGAGTGGAACGTGCTTTACTGCCAATAAAAGCTGTCCCCGAGGGCAACTTTTATTGGTCCGCTTCAATTTCGGCAAACGGCACTCCCGCGGCAGACTTTCTCTCTCGGAATGCTTGGACCGGCGGTAGGAGGTGGCGATTATCTTTGGCTCATAAAACACGTGTGCAGCGTAACGAGGTGCAAATGAACAGAACACAACCTTATTTTCAAAAATACAAATCCTTTATGCGGAGACCAACTCGTCTTCGTCTTGCGCAGGAGTTGCGGCGCCCAACTCTGATTGGTTTTGATCGGAACGATAGTGGATAGACCTCAATGCTGGATGCCTCGAGCTCTATCATACACTATCTTTTTTTTTTTCAATCAGCCAATAAGAGTTTGGCATTCTGGCAACCCTTGGACAGAAGCACACAAACTTGCTGTCCGTATGGGGCGGCTGTTCCGACGCTTTTGCCTTCGACATGTTTGAGGATATCGCAAATCGGAGTGCTTTAGAGGGGTACTCCACAGTTTTTTTTTACCTACCTCAACTAACTGTATGCTCTGACTCTCCGGCCTTTACCCTTTCCGGTATGCTATTTAGTATCGCGAAATTCATAATAGTTATTGCGAAATCGGCAAATGCAAATGATGCAAAAACCAGCATTCAAATATACCCGCACTTTTCAGTGCCGTGACGTCACTAGCTGGCTCGCGTTGCCAGTTGAGCAAGCAGTCTAAGCATAGGATATGACAATCATTTGTTCCGTCCGTGCTGGAGCGCGGGTACCGGAGCGAGCTTCCGAAGCATTCATTTGACACCTTGAAACTGCGTTGTATCAGTTGAAAACAGATTGTACAGTCAGAGTGAACCACTGTCTTCTACTGACATCACTTTTTCGTTGTTGTCCGGAGAGACTTTCAGTTTGAAAAACACGGCGAGGACCAAAACTGTAAATTCAATAACTTCGCGAAAAAAAGCAATTTTTTTTTAAATTTAATATTTGGGATACTTTTTAGCGATGTTTGTTGTTGAGTTTAGCAAAAGTTCAAGCGAATCCTAGACAATTAAAGATCCTGTGGAATAGCGCTTCAACTTTCGTAGCTCTTTGTCGCAACTGCGCAAAAAAGAAGGCTATCGCGATTCGCCAAATGCTCTGGCCTACTGAGTCTTCTCCATCTTCGTCCTTGCGTGATCCCCGTAATGGCAGAGCTGGCCACCTGCCAACCACCTTCGACGCTCCGTCGCTTCAGTGTGTGCATCCTCCGTGTCGTCGCAAGAAAGAGGACAGGTCGACGAGGCGACGCTTCGAACAGACGCCGCCTCTGTTCTAAAAGTCGCGTCGTCGACCTGTGAAAAACGCAGCGTCGGCTGCGTTTCTCACAAGCTTCAATTCTGCTTATGTCTGTTTCGCGGATAAATCAACATGCGGCTGCAGATCTATGTTTTCGTTAATTTCTAGTGACCAGCCGCTTAGGCAATGATTAGCAATACTGGCGCCTTCTCCGAGCATTTGGCGGCGCCCCTTGGCCACCGTTCTCGGGCCGCCTCGGTGGGGAACGGTAGCGGCGAGCGGTCGAGCCATCTCATTACACGGGCGGCCAGTTGTTGTCCGGGGAACGGGAATCGGCCGGGAGGAAAAGGGAGCCGACGGGCAGCCGCAGTCCGGCTCCGCGCTCAAATTGAAGACCTCCGGGACGCGCGAAGAAGGCGCCTCAATCGACTCGCTCTCGTTTTCCGGGCGAGGGAGACAACCGACACGCAGGGAGGAAGCAAGACATCGATTGGGCGAGGCCCTTGTCTAGCGGAATCCACCCCATCTGCCGGAGGGTTTCGCAGACTCGGGACGCTCGTCCTCGCAACTGCCTTTCCGGCATTGTTTCTCTCGGATTCCTTGGCGGCCGCCGCCACGCCTCTGCCGCTTTCCCGTTGTTTCTGGCTGCAATTAGTACATCTCGCCTTTGTTCCGGTGCTTGACCGTGGATCGAGGCGGCGAGGCGTGGCGCGCGCCGAGGGCGAGAGAAGGGGCCTCTCGCAAGCTCCTCTTTCCGGGCGTGTCCGATCTGATGGCTGTCTTTTTTCGCTGACCCCGTCTCCCGATTCGGTGCTTATCGGGGAAGCGAATCATTGTCCGCTTCCTCGGGGAAGTGGGATGCGGTGTCGGATGCCCGGACTGGCGGTTCCACCTGCCGGAGGGGGGGTTGCCCTAATTGGGTCTAACCGGCGCGGCGTTCTAATTGCGGGGATGGGCCCAACGACCGGTCTAATGGCGCGGGCTGATGGCTCGCTTTGCTGGACGCGTGGCTGGAGCACCCCCTTTCCCCGTGTTCATTTTCTTCTTCGAGCTCGAGGGCATTGGCTTTGACGCCTCGTCCAAGAGCCCGATTATTTCTCTTTAGGTGCCGCCGACTCGACTCTCGGAGAAACGGCGTCATTTTTTTTTTTCTTTTTGTGTGATGGACTTTCTTTTTTTTTTTTTTTTTGAAAGGTAGATTGGTAATGCGCACCTAGAAGTTCAATTGATCTGGCAGAATATTTTGTTTTTGTTTAATTTTGCTCGATTAATCCATAAGGGTCCGCTTTGTAGGGCGTTACACGAGGAGGGGAGGTTGCAATAAATCATACAATCAAGTAAAACCAAGAACAAAACTAACACGCACATTTGTAAAAAAAAAAAAAAAAAAAAAAAAAAATAAAAAGAAAACTGTAAGGCAGAATTGGTATCAAACATTATATACATAATTATGAGAAAAAAAAATGAAGACTCGTCGGTGTTTGACATTGTTAACTCTGGAGGACCGTTGCAGGATTGATAGTGAAGGCCGAACGTGGGTCGACTTTTATATGTGAACGAATAGCAGCTAGCATGGAAAGCACTTCCGTTAACGCGGTTCATTAACTTAAACGATTGTTTCTACCGATAAAAAGAAATCACCTAGAAGAGCATTGTGATTATATACCATTTTATCGCTCGGGCGTTAGGCTCAACAGCCGCGCTTAAATGGCTGAAAGTACTTTTTTGGGCGCAGCTGATGTATTAGGTGCGGTAAAACGCTAGTAATATTTGCGGCACTATGTGCCTGTTTCGTGCTCGATAATACGAGTTCCGCCAGTGCGGCGATACGTGCAACAGCGGCAGCGAACGGGCCAGCGGTCGAAATTGGAGGTGAGCACTCAAGACTGCTGCATCAGTTAACAGCGAAGGGATTTGCGGTTCCCTCGATGTTTTTCGTGGTTGTAGGTGCAGTACATTGAGAAAGCATTTTATCGTTCCACCACAGCAAGGAAACGAGGACGCGCAAATTAAGAGCATCGCGGAAATGATCGTAGACAGCCTCGGCCTGCTGGGCACCGATGTTTATACGCGTAAAAGTTCAATTGAGGATCCCGCGTCGACGGGCGTGTCTTTTGTCGAAACAAAAAATTCAATAGGGCAACGTCGAAATAGGCCCATTGCACGCGTGGCTCTATCAGCGGTTTAGCATTTTGCGACATTCGAAGTTGATGTTTATTACCGTCTACGTGGCCCACTCATCTGTAAAATCAAGAATGCAGTCGCGTTGTGACGGTCAACATAATTTCGCGCTTCTCTGCTCGGGACTAAGCGGCGGCACGTAGTTTGTTCTTTGCAAACGTCGTCGCGGAAGTACGACCTGCAACGAATGCCTAAAAGGAACTTTACAAACCGCAACAGCGAATCCCGTAGGAAGTTGTACTTAGCTCGCGAAATAGACCATTTGCGATATCCTCGAAGTGCCCCGGCCCGCGCTAAAAGAATCATGGGAACGATGTTCCTTCAGCCCTTTAGTGATCGGTAATTTCAACCGACCGAACTACGGAATCACCCTGAACAAGCGCCTGATATACCCCAATGACCTGTCATATCGCTTTTAAAGTTTCTCCTTAATATCAGCGTTTTTGATATTGTGCATGCTGTCCACCCTTCAACCTGGATGGGCTGCAGAAATCTCTTTTACATTATTATCATGCTGATATTAAGTTAGAAACGCTAACAATGCTATAAACAGCCCCGCGGACTCCTAGCTAAATCCTGCTTTTTGTTGTTGTGAATTATCGGCTTTTTAAGCAATCCCTGCTCGAAAAACAATCATGAGAATGATAATATTGTAAGAGATTCCTGCAGCTCAGCCAGGTTGAAAGGTGGACCGCATGCGCAGTATAAAAAAATGCTGACGTTGACGAGCAGATTTAAAAGTAATATGGCAGGTCTTTGGGGTATATCAGGTGCTTGTTTAGGGTGACCTCGAATTACGCTCCAGAACTGTGTAACCATGTAGTTGGTCGAAAATTAGCGATCATTAGGAAGCTGAAGGAACACCGTTCCCATGATTCCTTGAGTGCGGGCCGGGGCGCTTGGGAATACTGCAAATGGTCTATTGCGATCGTGACCCATGTTGAACGACGGTACGGCATCAAACTTGGAGCGCGCTCCAGTCACGAAATGTTGCGAGTACACTCGATAATTTGGCGAAGGGTCAAAGTATTTTCTGTTTATCGAAGCAAAGCACTGCCGTTGGAGGTGCTGGTCATGCGGGAAGCGACGAAACTTGAAAACATTGCAGCCGAACTCGCCTTGCCGGATTCCGTGCGCGGTGCAGAAGTCCCCCGATGTTGTTTTACGCTTTTGCTGGTGGTTCGCGCACCCTACAACCGAGGAATGGCACCCTGATGACGGTTTGGGGGCTGTCATCGAATGCATTAGCTTTTATAAGCTTTAGGCGCACATCCGGGGATTCTCCTCGCTTTTCACAGTTCAGTGAGGAGGAAAACGGGCCTGTAACCCTCTCCCTATTCTTCCTCGCCCTCTTTCAGTGTAACGGTCTATATATTCCTGCGATTCTCGAATATTCCAAGACAGATGTATTGGAATTTGTAACTATATCAGGGTTATACAGAGATCGTCGCAGCTCGGAGTTGTATACGGTGAAAGACAGAAGCTCGGAAAAATAAAGCTTTATGCGGTCCGCTAGATTCTAGGTGAAAGATCGAGTCGGAAGACACAAGACCCTCGAGTTCTTCCACTGAATCGGCCACATTGAAAGCATTACTCCATCCTTACTTACCCAGCACTGATACGTTCTCGGTCGTGCCGTCTGTCATGCTGCAACTGTTTGTAGCTTTCATGCATTATAGCCGCAGACAACCTAAGAAACGCTTTGACAACTTAACACATTTCATTGCTCCGCATCCAATGAGGTGGCGGCATTAGGAAGCCCAATGACCAATCACGAAGCAAGAAGGCTGGACGTAACGCGTTCTGAGCATGCGCAATAGCTCTCTTCTGCCGCACATCGGACGCTGAGCACGCGTTCATCGTAACCCAGTGACGCGGCGTTTTTTTTTTTTTTTTTTTTTTTTCCGCCAGGATAGCAGGCGCTGTAAAGGTGGTAGCGGGCTGGTGTTCGTCTGTCCTCTCTGTCCGTGTCGTTGCGCTGTTTGCGCTTCTGTTATGTTCATGCTTCGTTGTTTTTCGGCTCGCTTATCGGCGCCCATTCTCATGGGCTGCCGACCGATAATGAAATGCTCGCCACGCCCTGGATTTCTCGAGCTGTCGGCGACTGTGATGGCGCGTTTAAAAAAAGGGTGCAAACTGGAATGACTGCTCTCGTCGGCGGCGTCCGCGGATCGCGTTTGGTGGGTTTATTTGTGAGCGGTGTTCCGCGCAAGCTCTAGCGACGCCCGCTCTTTCGAATTTGTTTTCACGGGGGGCGTGCACTCACGGGCTAATTCGGTCAGCCACGGCGTGACTCAGACTGCCCGGCAACACGGTCGTCGTCCGCCCACCCCCGCGCTTCGCGGCGGCAGCGGCCCCTGCCGGAATTACGTCGGTGGTGGGGCCGAGTTCCGTAGAGCGGCGACGAAAACTTGGAGACGAACGGTGTCCCACTTCATTGAGAATTTTTGTGAGCCAATTTGACGCGGAATGTGGTATAGGGCTGTCTATACTGTGAGACGAGTGTGACGTTGCGAAAGAGCGCCACGAAAGGCTGTCACACGGCCAACAAATACAGAGTGAGATCTCGCGAGAGATCATAAATAAACATCCAGCGCAGCTGAAAATACGCCGCACATTGAGTCTACCGACCTTGTCCGCTGCAGTCAGTTTTTAATGCCAGAGCATTGAAGGGGCACTGAAGTCATTTTTGTAAAACGTCGTTTTTGATCTTATATTGTTTAAAATGTGTTAGTTCCCACATATACCGAGTCCTAAAATACAAAACCGCCTATTCATCTCAGGCAGGGCTGGGCAGCATTGCGATACAAATGTATCGCGATAGTATCTTAGAGATACTTTCTAGTATATGTATGTCCGTATCGGAGATACATTTGAAAAAAATGTATTTGTATCTCAGTAGTGAAATGCATTTACAATGTATCGCTTGTGTCGCGACACTTTGCCAGACTTAGGCATCTCGTTGCATTTGTTTCCCTTTTTTTAAGATAACTTTAAAAGATAAAAACATCTGTCCATTGCAAGTTGCTTCGAAATTTATAATATGAACCCGCGCCTTATAACAAGATTCAGCTCAGTCAACAACATAAAAAAAAAAAAAAAAAAAAAAAAAACTGTTGTTTAAAGCAGGATACTTGCAAGAATAACGAAATCAGCTCCTCTCACAAAGCCCTACACTATTTCCAGTTTAGCACAGCCAATGCCGTAAAGGCGTTTAATGGAGAAAAGGAACGGCTCTGTTGTCCAGTCCCCCACACTATGGGTGACTCAGAAGCACATACGACAGCAGTTTGAACACGGTTCATTTCGGGCAGACGTCTTTTGACGAGCATGGTACGCGGTCTTCACCGTTCTGTGACTACGTGGCTCAACTGGGGTGACGTGTATTTTTAGCGGCCATAATGATCGGTTAAGAGTTCGAGGTAAGGGATAGTGCATGTAATGAAACAAAAGGAGGGGCACAAGCATAAATTACCTTTCGCATTCGCCACGAACTATACCTTCGCATTCGCCACGAACTATATACCCTTAGCGTGTAGCAGCGTTCGGGAACAAATGAATTAATATGATATCTGTATCTGTATTCCGAAATACTTTTTCACCTTTTTCGCAGAAGTATCTCGGGGATATCCCGTTACATAAAAGACAAATGTATGTCAGTGTCTGTATTTAGGCCTTAAAACGCACGTATCTCGGCATTTCCATTCCTCAATACTTTTTGGAGTATTTGTGCCCAGCCTTGGGTACCTAACGACCCCTACCACTAAAAGAAAAAGACTTACGATAGTTCGTTGCCCCCCTCCTCCCCCCAACCACAAAGGCTCGACCATCCTTACAAAACTATGAGAAAGAAAGAGAGAGAGAAGGAAAGGAAGAAAGAAAGAAAGGAGGAAAGACAAAAGAGAGAGAAAGGAAGAGAAAAAAAAATAGAGAGAAAGAGAAAAAAAAGAGAGAAAGAGAAAGAAAAAGAGAGAAAAAAGGAAGAGAAAAAGAGAGAAAAAAAAACAAAGAGAAAGATAGAGAGAAAGATAGTTCAGTTCAGTTTATTGTATCTCAAAGGCATTTCAGATGAAATGCATTACATGAGCGGGGATCAAATGACATATAGACCTTTTCTGTGTACTCTCGTCCCCAGCCACCCAATAGGCGTATCCGGTATGGGCGACGAAAAAATAATCCAACGTTTCAACCTGCAAATAGTAAAAAAATAAAGGGGAGGAAAAACGAGAAAGTGTGACGGTTACGCTTATATCCTAAATGCCTTCTATTGGCGTGGCGACGGCAAAACAATGTTTTCGCTTATACTGGAAGTGACGTCAATTCAAGATGGCGGCGCACTTGCAGAAAAGGTCTACACAGATGGCAAAAGAGTGACGAGTGAGTGTGAGAAAAAGAGTGGGAAAGAAAGAGAGAGATAGAGAAAAAGAAAGAAAGAAAAAAGAGAAGAGAGAAAAAAAAGACAAAGAAAGAGAAAGAAAGAGAAAGAGCGACAACGAGAGAAAGAGAGAGAAAAAGAGAGAAAGAGAGAGAGAAAGAGAGATAGAAAGAGAGAGAGTAAGAAAGAGAGAGAGAAAGAGAGAGATAGATAGAAAGGGAGAAAGAGAGAGAGAAAGAAAAAGAGAGAGAGAAAGAGAAAGAGAGATAGAAAGAGAAAGAGAGATAGAAAGAGAAAGAGAGATAGAAAGAGAAAGAGAGATAGAAAGAGAGAGAAAGAGAGAAAGATAGAAAGAGAGAGAGGAAGAGAGAGAGAAAGAGAGAGATAGATAGAAAGAGAGATAGATAGAGAGATAGATAGAAAGAGAGATAGATAGAAAGAGAGATAGATAGATAGAAAGAGAGATAGATAGATAGAAAGAGAGATAGGTAGAAAGAGAGATAGATAGAAAGAGAGATAGATAGATAGATAGATAGATAGATAGATAGATAGATAGATAGATAGATAGATAGATAGATAGATAGATAGATAGATAGATAGATAGATAGATAGATAGATAGATAGATAGATAGATAGAAAAAAGAGTTAGTATTGCCGCTGTTTCAAATTTAAAGAACTCTAACAGATGGTATCAGCGAGGATATAGCAGTGAGACCAGAAAACGTTATTGATTTCTGCACTAGAAAACAAACATTCGTGTTTTTCTTTAAAAAAAAAAAAAAAAAAAAAAAAGTGTTGGAGGTGCGGGGTATCGATCCCCGTACCTCTCGCATGCTAAGCGAGCGCTCTACCATCTGAGCTACACCCCCAGAACAGGAACGCTGTAGTTGATGGCCGGAGAAATCGCTGTGAGGGATTTCACATCGTTCGATATCTGTGTTTGTGCGATCGTATTTAATGTAATTTCAGAATGCTGTACCTTTCTCATTTTTGCCGCGAACATTTTAGAACGACAATGTGAACTTAGGAATCGTCGTGATGCCGCTATGCTTCGTGTTCCGTACCACACATGGCACTCTCGTGGTTACCATCGAGTTTTGACAACATACCACAATTCTGTTGATAAGATCAACCTGGAGGTCAACATCTCGTAGGTCATCCCATTTCCGATCTTCGCCAACGCTTCCCGCCGCCGGCACGATGCGGCGCCACTGTCGCGTCCCCTTCCGCGTCGCGTCCGTCACGTGGCGGCGCTCGGCGGTCGATCGACGAACTGCGGACGGCCCGTCCGGAGCCCGAGTGGCAGACGAAGTTCCTCCGGGCCGGCCGCCTTCGTTCCCCGGAGGTCGTCGGCGTCGACCGACGGTGAACTGCGTGCTCGTGCCACCGACGTCGGTTTTCGGATTACGTGCTGCTGCGTCCAGGCTGTGTTGTTGCGTCTGCTGTGGGTGCGAGGGAGGCCCAGGATCGCCGTGCGACGTGCGCGAAGAGTGTGTTGAGTGAGTGAAGGCCCCTCGGACGAGACGGCCGATGCGGATGTGAGGATTCGGCGAGACAGGAGACCTCGGCTGCTCGTGGATTATTGATCACGCCGGGGGGGCTTCGCGCCGGTCGGCGGACGGGTGAGTCGTCCTTCCTGCTCCTCGCTGTTCGTGGCGGCGGCGGACGGCCTGCGGGTTGTGACGTCACTGCGTTGGTACCAGTTGTAAGAAAACGTGCGCACGCCTGTGTTTGGCAGACGGCCTGGGCTCGTTTCTGCGAGTTCTGTGATCTCTTCTTCGTGACCTCTCGCCGGATTAAGCTGTATCTTGTCGACCCTTTTGCTGATGCTCGCTGTTGATCGTCTAACCTCAGCGTACTTTAGACGTGCATTTGTTTCTCCGCGTAGCGGTGGTAGTCGTCATTGTGGCTGGCGAATCGTGCGTTGTCGAAGGCTCTGCATGCCCCGCGGATGAGGGAGGAAGGCTTCAAGTTCGATGCCGTCGTCGAGGGAGCTCGAGCGAGCGGAGGATGCGACGGCGGATCCGCTCGACCTTGCCGCCAGGGCTGCGTCCGTCCGGCGGGAACGGAGCCGGGCATTAGCATTCCCCGAAAGCCATCCGAAACAAAGCGGTGGAGAGGAACGGCCATTAAAAACGATAATGAAAGCAGCCGGCCAAAGGAGAGAGGGGAAAAGGCCATTACAGTGAAAGCGTCGCCGTTGCAGCCCGGCCAGAAAGCAAACATCCTGCGGGTGAGAAGCGACGGGTTGTCGAGAGGAGGCTGCGTGACCTTTTTCGGTCCGCCGCGTGCGTGCGCGGCCTGGGCGTGCCGGCCGCACGCGTGACGTTTGGCTAAACGATCTGTCGGCCGTTTGCTTGTTATGGCTGTATTACGGGCACGCTGTTCGGTTCCCCTCGAGCGGTTGTCGCCCCCCTTTTTTTGTGTGACTACCCGCCGCCGCCGTTCGTTTCCGGTGGGTGGCGCTGCCTCGCGTGACGTTGTCAGGTGTCGCTTCTCGGCCACGCTGCCTTGCGTTGTCGGCCGCCGTGTGTCGAGGTAAAGCCTCTCCTCCCGGACCTGTTTCTGTTCATTGTTTGCCCTCGGCAACCTTCGCGACTTCCTGGCCCTCGAAGCGGGGAGTGTGGCTTTTCTACGCGGCTGCGTTTGGCTCTCGCAACATCCCTCGGAAAGAGTAGTGGTCTACAACGAGTCCTGCCTACAGGTGCTGTGCGGATCACGGGATCGTTTTCCAAAACTTGACGGTTGCAGTGAGCGAGGCATCGCTTCTGCCCGTTCCTCACCTTTTCGTCTCTTTGTACATGTAGACACTCGTACGAGTCATCGAGGTCGGCACCTGTTCCACTTTCCACACAGTCCGGGCAGACACTACACATTCTGTTTACTTCTTTCACTGGGTGAATGTTGTCTAACCCTTCGATAAGCGAGAAGAAAATGAAACAAAAAAATGAAAGGGAGGCATATAAGGGGATGAAGATGAAAGGAGCATGCTTGTAATCGCATAATCTCCAAATAATAGTTTTAAAAAATAACTCTCGCCCATGACCGAATACGGATCAGATCGTCGTCAAGCTGCGTTATCGGTTGCTCCGGGCACGAGATAAAGAGCCTGCCGACGGACGTGAGGAAGGGAAGGCGGCCCCTAATCTCCCGAAAGTTGATTGCTGCTGGAATCGGAAATCGAAAGTTCGGACACGTTGGAGGTCGCTCGATGGTTCGAGTTAGCCATCAATCCCGCTCTGGCTCCATTGTCCTTAGCGATGCTTCGTTGTGGTGAACTGTATCTGAGCTCCATATACACTTGAGCAAAATAATGTTCGTTATTTTTGAGAAGTAAAGCGCCACTTTTGATCCCATAGTGACGCCAAAACAGGGTGTTACCCTGGGACTGCCCTGACACGATTCAATGCGTGGAGAGCTACAATAAATAGCGTGTGCGCAACCGCACTTTTTTTTTTTTTGTTTGATTAGAGTGGTGTTTTGCGGCCACGCACGAGTGACAAGTGGTAAGCGACATTTACAACCGGGCCCGGTGTATGCGCGTAGCCGCAGGTGCGTCGCGGAATTAAAGTCGCTCGCTCGTATCGCGAATCGCCGTGTAATTTATGTCCGCGAACGGAGCGCTGGTTGTCCTCTCGCCACCTGCCACCGCCGAGAGGCGAGCAGCGTTTATTCACTGGACGGGAAATGCGTTTCGGGCTGCTGCCTTTCACTCCTTTCCACGTTGCGGATGGTGCGCCTAGCCAGCCCGACTGCTGGAGGGGGCCTGCAGGGAGAAACCGAAAAAAGTCAGACTGCTCGTACATAATACAAGTGACGCGGGTTTCGCTGCGGACGTGACAGCTTCGTACATCGATGTGTTCTTCGAACATATCTGCGAACACCTTTTGCGCGTCGTACAAGGAAGAAACACGCCGCAGTGTCTGACTCTTTTGCACGACGTGTGAGCGGTGTGGCCGCCGGCCTACCTGTCGAACGTATACGCAGGGAGCTATCCGAGGTCCGACCCGTTGGTCTCGGCCGATTGTGTAAGCCAGGGGTCGGCAACCGGCGGCCCGCGAGGCAATGTTACCCACGTTCACACGAGGCGGAAGACTAATGAGAGCGACATAGCTGGTGCAATAGATACGACACAGATCGCGACGCACAATGCGGGGCACAAATTCCTCTGCTTCTTTTGCACGGGTCCTGGTGACGTCAGAAAGATGCCGAGCTCTGATTGGCTCCGATCGAAGGATAGTGGGTAGACCTCGAAGCAAGCTACCCACTATCTTTCAATCAGAGTCCGGCGTCGTTCTGACGTGCCATAAGCCCCGCAAAAGAAGTAGACGAACTTGCGTTCCGCATATACGTGGGAACGCGAGGGACTCGCGTAATTGCGTAGATATGAACCATAGGGCAAATACTGGTGAGAAATCTGCCGGTGAAAATGTTCAATTGATATCATGCCGAGAGGACCCGCGAGGCAGTTTTCTCTCGTTTCGTTTACGCAGTTGTTGCGCGTCGCACGCTGTTCCTTTAGCCACACTTTTTTTTTTCGGCGGTCGCTGGTGGAAGCGGGCCGGGCTTCATTGAAAGGACCGCGGCTAACCACGGGCCGGTCAGAAGACCTCCGCAGGCCGGAGTTCTTGGGTTGCCAAAGGCATGATAGCGCTTTTTAGACGAGGACAAAAGAAAGAAAGACAAGACAGACACGAGCGCTGACAGCAACTATTTAATCAACACGGAAATGAGGCATATGTACACGCTTCGATCCTATCAATTAGCCAACCCCAGGCCTTGCCGCCGCTCGCATGAACTGCACCTCCTTATCGAAGAGGTCGATAGATGCAACGCCGGGGATCGAGAACCCCCCCCCCCCCCCCCCTCCCCTCCCCTCCCGCTATAGACCAACACGCTCTGGTGGCATTGTGCGCGTGCAGGAAGCAGATCCACACGAAGCACCTGCGCATGCGTCGACAGCAGCGCCACCGCAGAGCTGTGACCTCTTAGCGGCTAGTTGGTGTGTATCCTGGTCTATATTGTATACGATGCATATACCTTAGTAGAGCACCGCTTTAACGTCGCGGTATTTCGTCCGCACACTGTCTCACTAAGAAGAGTTCAATTCTTTCGCCTCTCGGGGCACTCGTTTTGCGCTCCTTCCGCTTCTGCTGCTCCTGGAAATCGGCTTCCCCTCTGGCGCGCAGAGGGGCCCGTATCGCTTTGTCGGCGCACATGTTGGGCCCAACAAGCTGCCTGCGCATAAAACCGACGACTCTCTCCGTCTTCTCTCCGCGTTGCATCTATCGACCGAAGAGGTCGATAGATGCAACGCTCATGCGAGCGTTGCATCTATCGACCTCTTCGATAGATGCAACGCTCGCATGAACTGCACCTCCTTATCGAAGAGGTCGATAGATGCAACGCCGGGGATCGAGAACCCCCCCCCCCCCCCCTCCCCTCCCCTCCCGCTATAGACCAACACGCTCTGGTGGCATTGTGCGCGTGCAGGAAGCAGATCCACACGAAGCACCTGCGCATGCGTCGACAGCAGCGCCACCGCAGAGCTGTGACCTCTTAGCGGCTAGTTGGTGTGTATCCTGGTCTATATTGTATACGATGCATATACCTTAGTAGAGCACCGCTTTAACGTCGCGGTATTTCGTCCGCACACTGTCTCACTAAGAAGAGTTCAATTCTTTCGCCTCTCGGGGCACTCGTTTTGCGCTCCTTCCGCTTGTGCTGCTCCTGGAAATCGGCTTCCCCTCTGGCGCGCAGAGGGGCCCGTATCGCTTTGTCGGCGCACATGTTGGGCCCAACAAGCTGCCTGCGCATAAAACCGACGACTCTCTCCGTCTTCTCTCCGAGTTGTTTCGCTCGAAACGAGTGCTGTCGTCTTGACGCCTGGCGTTTATTCGGCGGCCGGGAACGACGCGGGACTCGGCATCTCGGAGACGTCAAACGGATGGAGTCGCTCGGTTCGCGCTTTCAACCGCGCGTCTCTGTTGGCGTCTGCCCCCCCCCCCCCCCCCCCCCCCCCCCCCCCCCCCCCCTTCCCCGCTCTCTTCGCCGCCCGCTCGCTGCGCCGCTCCTTCCGTTATTTTGGTTTTCCCTTTGCCCTCTCTCTCGCTTTCTCAGGCATTTCGTTAGTCAGCCTGCCTAAATATACCCTTCGGAGTCGAACTAATTTTAACTACAAAGTGCTTTCGAGGTTGAAACGCCTGTCGTTACGGTTCCAACTCTGTCTAGACAGCTCATCGCGTGGGCCCATTTCCTTCTGGGATCTATGTGTAGCTTTCTCGCCCGTCTTTTAGGCCTATGTTCCCCCATCTCTTCGACTTTCATGGCGGTGGAGCCGTGATGATGAGAAATTTAAATACGCGATTATTCCAATTTAAATCTGTTCGGTGTATATCGGGAGAGGTGTTTCCGCATCTTACGTTTTAAGCTAAGCCTTTAGTAACAAAAAGGGCCTATTTCGGTGGCTCACTTTTTCTCCTTTCGTCAGACAAAGATCACGGTGATTTAGCGAAGTTGCTTTCGGTCGATCACATGGAGCATTTGTGACTAATAGTGAATACCGCTCGCAGGTTTGGAGCGCTCGAAAAGCGCCCCTTTTGGAGAGCACATCTTCCGTGGCCTTGAGCCGCGGTCGCAAAACATCCTACAAAAGACAGTGTGGGGACACTGTCGGAGTCTTCCTCTTATGGCGGTCACATTGGTTTTACAAAGAACCCTCTGCAGACTTGTTCGAAGGTATGTAGGAAGCCCTTGGAAGAAGCTCGACGCCTCTCCGCAGATAACTCTTTCATCGTGAGTGCAGCGAACACCATCGATCTTTTGTTTGATGTTCGAGTAATACGGGGCTTGAGCGTCCTACGCGCCAGGCGACCAACATTCAGCCAGAGCTCTCTGCGGGGAGGTCCTCCCATCGTTCGCAGGCAGACACGCTACCCAAGAGAGTAATTGAATACGTTACTCGTTACCGGTTCTCAAAAAGGAACGCGTCAGTTTACCTGAAAAGTAGCGAGTTAGTTTTTTCCTTAATTTGACTACCAAATGCGGAACTGCTTTTGTTTTATTGTTTCCTTTCCAGTGGTCGTTGCTCTTAAGCCAGTAGCTGCCTCTCGAAGTTTTCATCAGTTATGTTTCCCAGCTTCCTTGAGGGTACATCTCCGGCGAACCTGAAGAGTCGTTCTACAGACGCGCTCGAAGGAACGGCAGTGCTCTGCTTCGGGAAGAGTTGGCGGAATTCCCCTTTCTCCTTTGTTCTCCCTGCTTCTGAAGTTAAAAGTGGACAGTGGGTTCTGTGCCTTCCCGCGTTGGCAACTCGGGGTTTACATTCGGTCTGTACGCGATTCCAGAAGGCTCGACCAACGAACCCTATAGTGTTCGCTGGGTGAAGGACATTGCCAGAGTTAGAGTTCGACTGACGCGTTCAGCGATAAACGTTGCTATACTTTCATACTGTTAGTTCTTTTTCGGATTGCCCCTCTGCCTTTGACGCAATACACGCATACTCAGGTTAGAATTAAAGCCAGGCTGTCTAAACGGTGTGGTACACGTAAAGGGTGTTGTACTCCTCAAAAGTAACGAAATACCGTTAATCGTTACGTAGCCTCAAAAAAAAAAAAAAACAACAACAACAACAACAACAACGTTGTTTTTTCCTTTTTTTTTTAAAGTAGCTAAATACGTTACTCGTTAGCAAAAAAAAAAAAAAAAAAACAGTAACTAGGTAGAAGCAACTGGTTACTATACTCCGTTTCACCTTCCGTCCGAGCACAGCGGACGCTAGGAGCCATCCCAGCCAATGCGGCGTTGAGGGAGTGTCATGCGACCTTGAGCTCCCTGTGTCGCCCCGCCCCACCGGCAGGTCACGCGACTTTGTCCCGGCGCTGGATCGGCTGGGATGGCTCGTGGCGTCCACTGCGCTCGGACTGAATGTGGAACGGAGTATAGAACTTTTTACACAAGGCCGCCGCCATCTTGAATTGTCGTCACTTCCAGTATGGGCGAAAACGTTACTTTGCCGTCGCCACGCCAATAGAACACATTTAGGATATAAGCCTAACCGTCACACATTCTCGTTTTGGCTCCGCTCTATTTTTTTACTGGTTACAGGTTGAAACGTTTTACTATTTTGTCGTCGCCCATACTGGAAGTGACGACAATTCAAGATGGCGGCGCCCCTGTGGAAAAGGTCTATAGTAAGGTGTTACGTGCATGTTCGCAGGTTTCACAGCGTCAGGGGGGCAAACGGCCGCTCAGCTTGTGCGTCCGAAAAGCTCGCTTTCTTTGCTGGCTCAGAGATGGCCCCGGTGCGCTTCACCGTTTTCTGGGGAGCTCTGGGGTTCCTCCGGGTTCCGTTGGCCCTTCTTTCTCGCCCCCTCCGTCGGGGGTCCAGGTTGTTGTGAGCGTCGGCTGTTACGAGTCAATTCCGTGTTTACGACCGGAAGGACGAGGGGACACTCCGGGAGGAGGACAAACCGCTCCCCGAGGAAATCGACGCGGCGCCGCCGACTGTCATTTCTGGAATAAATACGTCGGCGCCTCTTTTCCTCGCGCCTTCCGTCCGCGCTCCATTTTGCCTGCCCCGCTCCCCCCCCTTTCCCTTCTTTTGCGGGTGTGTGTTATTAGCCGGTTTTTCGGCTGCTTGGGCGGCACTCCGGGGAGCAATAAAGGCGGAATTTACGCCTTCTCTCCGGTCCTCCTCCGCATCTTCTCCCGAGGGGCGCGTAGTTTTCGGGCATTCCTCGCCAGGGGAGGAACCGCTTCCCAGATATCCGCGGAATTTTAATTCGCGTCCCGCACATCTGTGCTCCTTCTCCCAGCGTTGGACTTCTATTGGCCTCGATAGGCTGCTCCCCCACCACCCTTTCCTTTTTTTTTTCTTTTTCTTTTTGCAAAACGGTTTGGTACGGAGAATTGTTTTGCGTGACCACCAGCTCGTCCCGGTCTGCCCCGGTCCTTTTCCTCTCGAGCGTCAGTACCACTTTGGAAGGATTTTTTTTTTCTCTCCCCAGCCTCCGCGAGTCGTGTTCGCCGTTCTCGGGCGGTGACGGCCTGCGCTGTTCGTCGCTTGCTTCGGCTTCGCCCTTCGTATATCTCTCCACCCACATTTGCTGTCGGCTCGTTCGTGGACGATTGACGACTCGCTTTTATTCCATCCCTTTTCCGCATCTGTTCCTCTCTCCGGAGCTAACGGGAAAAGGCATTTTTAATCATTTTTTTTCCTCCGCGATGAAAGAAACGAACGAGGTCTCGGTGTCTCTTACTTCGTGGGAGGCGCCGGCGTCGCGTTTGTTTCGGGTGCTGTTTTGAATCGGTGTTCGGGTCATTCTCCGGAAAAGTAAACATGAATGTGACTGCCAATTAACTGCCAAACGCCTTCCTCTCGTCATTACTAAAATATAGTTTGGATACCACATACCACCAGGGTGTACCAAAAACAAATATTTGCAAGTTCTCATAAGTAAGACTATTAAAAAAACAAATAGTTCAGATGGCGTCCTATGTCTAACTTCAGCATTCGTTTTCTATCTGCTAACTGCCACTCAAGTTTCAAAGGCATGAACTTTTGTTTTAGCGGAATAAACTTTTATAAGTTTGATATATATATATATATATATATATATATATATATATATATATATATATATATATATATATATATATATATATACACACACACACACACACACACACACACACACACACACACACACACACACACACACACACACACACACACACACACACACACACACACACATACATACATACATACATACACTAAAAAACGTACACCTACGTTACCTCTAACCTACGATATGATCTCAGCCCCCCAGTGTGGCTAAAATATTTATATTTTGCGAATTTTAAAAAAAGGAACATGTGTGACCAATTTGAGGCTGACTGTCAGTGGTATAACAAAAAATATGCTCAGTTATTATACATATATATAAAAAAAAACTGCCTACCATATTTCGTTTTTAAGTATGCAGATTGTTTAACACGTTTTCAGTAAAGAGATCTATTCACCTATGTTTATATTACCTTATGTATAAATAGAAATAAATGCGTACCTTGTTGATGTGTCAGTGGTGTGACGGATATTTATGTGCTCTTTTTCATAATATCTCGATCAGAAATAACTTACTGACAATACAGACATACGTTCCTGTGGTATTAAAAGTATAAAAATCGAACTGTGCTGTTTTTTTTTTTTTTTTTTCAAAAAATAAATTTGCTCGATTTGTCAGTCGTGTAACGGTCAGTCAGATACCGGTCATTCGTATAACGGTCGTATAACGGTCAGTCCCTTAACGATCAGTCGTGTCGCAAGTCCATCGCAGCACGGGTCAGTCATATGAACTAAACAAAAACATGTGAATCTCCCATTGGTATTTAGCATATAATCGTTCTACTTCATGGCCCATTAGATGTTTTAATGATAGGCACGAAATGCAAGGTTCAATACCCTCTATGCCGCCTGCATCCACCGCGAAAAGCAAAATCGAATGCTTCGGTACGCGGAAAATGTTTTTACTGTATACTTCTTGCGTGATAAACTTATTTTTCAGTTTGTGTAAAAATACTGAATGGTTCATTAAAACGTGGACACGCTCCCAAATAAATAATATTCTGATTTAAAATCAGTTTAATTATTTTCCCAACACGCCAGCTAGCGCAAAAAAAAAAAAAAGAAGAAAAAAACGCTTTTGCAAAAAAGGCAGCCCTCGCAAGAATATTTTCTAATCTAGACGGATAATTTGAGTTTATGGGTGTTATGTATGTTGTTATTGCAAATATAGTAATATTGGAAAATAAATACAAAATGCAATCTGATAAAGCAAAAAAAGAAAAAAAAAAAGGCGTTCTACAGTCTTTGTTGTTAACGATATAAATAAACATCTGGGAGCTCGGCTGTGTTTTCTATGAAAATAACAAATGCAATACATATTGACCGACCTAAGATAAGTAGACTAAAGTCAACGTCGCCAAATTAACTTTTCGTGAACCTAAATGGTTAGTTAATCTTCGGAAGAATGACCCGTTTCGACGGCGTTCGGCACGCGCCTGCGGCCATTCGAGCCGCGAAGTAAGAAATACGATCTTATCGTAAAACGGGACTCGTTCAAGTGTCGTTTGGCTGGGCGCAATGCGTGTCGGTGCCAATTGCGGCAGCACTTGTTTGGATTTCTGGGTGGGAAAGAGATGTAGGTGCGGGGATAGCGAGCACTATTTACGAAGCTCGTTGTTCACTCGTTGTGCGGCGACTCCGTGGTTACGGCGCTGCGTATTTTGACGCTTGTTGGTCGAGAGGAGTTTGTAGACGCAGTTACTGTACGCATCTCTCTCTCTCTCTCTGTGCGTGTGTATTCGCAGCTGGTGATGCCGCTTGAGTTCTGTCGCTGCCGACTTCACATGACCGCCAACACCTCCGAGAAATTGCCTTTTCGCATCGAACAATATTGTTAAGCGAGGAGGTCGCAAAATGTTTTGAAAGTAAACGTGGTTATTAGGGGAGCGAGGTGTTTTATTCGTTTATCTCGCACCTGGCGGCTGTCTACTGACAGACTACTGAAGCCGCTGACAGGAACGCCGGGCTCTCCGCCCTGCACACCTTAGAGAACTTTTCAGGTGTAATAGGCGGGACGAGACGGAACAGGAAAAAAAAAGAGGTTTTGTACTGCTTGTTTTCCCACCTCCCTCTCTTCTTGTATGAAGAGGAATGAAGAAACTTGAACTGACGCGTTGCTCAGCTTGTTTTCCGCACATGGTGTTATTTACGCGTATGTAAACATCGAATAACTTTTATTTCGTGCGAACGCGTTAATTTGTCGCGCAAGACCCGGTTCATGAACTCAGCTTTTCAGGCCTCACAGGCGTGAACACGTCGTCACGACTCACTCGCACCCGCCGAAAAAAAAAAAAAAAAAAAAATGGTCTGTGGTTTTTGCAGCCTATGATAGCGCTTGAGGCGCGACTGTTCAGTCTCCTGGTGAACAGCTCGGCACCACCCTTCGTCACCCCTCCCGTGGCCGGCTTCCTGATTTAACGCCTTCATCGTGGCCGTCCTCGTATAAATACTAGCGTCGTTGATGTCTAGGCGTGCGTAGGCGGAGGGAGGCCTCGCCGTCAGCGCCGCGCTTCGTCCGCTTGGCATCGCGTTCGGCTTCTCTCTCGTCTCGTTGTAAACGCTGGGAACCGACGCTGGGAGTTTAAAAAACATCCGGACTCCGGTCACGGCCCAAACTTCGGGCCGCGAGTGAGGAGGCCACTCGTCTAGCTTGTTTTGTTTGCGCGCGCTGGAGAGAGAGGAAGGGCACGGCAGCGACTTGGGCGGTGCTGCTTGCTTTTCCTTGTGGCATTATTATTCCGCTTTCGAGACTCGGGCACGAAATCACGGAACTGCGGTAAAAAGTCGTCCGAGGGCGCCTGGCGCGCAGTCCGGCATTCCGGGCACGACCGTACACACCGGAGGAGCGTGACGCGCATGCGCAAGTCACCTCACCCTCCCTCTCCGTTATCCTTTATTTTTAATTTATTTTCGAGCGAGCGGCTCGACGCTGCCTGCTCCTCGTCGAGTGTGTTTGTTTCGTTTGGAAGCAGGCAGGCGGATCGGAGAAGCAGCTCCCTGCCAGAAGCAAAAGGAACGACGAGTTTCGAATCGGGAATGGCGGAGGCCGCCGGCAACGCCGATGTCCGCAGTGGCGGCCGCGGGCTGCCGCAGAACGCGCAGCCGGTCCGCCTCAGCGCTGCGACGCTAGTAACGCGGGCGAAAAATTCTGAGACTTGTTCTTGGCCGCTGCATAAAGTAAAGAAATAGAAATTTACGCCGGTCTTGTACCTCTCGACGGGCTCGATTGATATGGTCGATCGAAAACAAACCACGCCGGTTCGGGAGAGGGTCGGCGTACGGCGCTGCGGTGGGGCGTGCGAAGATCGTTAAAGGCAGCGCGGCGGAACGGACAGTGTCCGTCCGCGACGTTTGAAGCCTCGTCGCGGGGGACACGCGGGGAAAGCGGCCGGCGCCGTTATCTCCGCGGCAGGGGCAAACAAACGCGCTGGGAAACCCGCGACGCTCTTCCGTAAATACCGGCGGTGGTCTTTCGGCCGTCCTCGCGTGGATACGGCTGCGTTCTCCCAGACGGGTATATCGAGCCGCGGCTACTGCGGGAGCTCTGTCGGCCGCTCTGCCGTCCGGCGCTTAATTGACTTTGCCCGGTAATTGGCCTCGGGGGCGCTGCTGGAGCGACGGTGGCGAGCGTGTGCGACGCCACTCCACGGCGGGTGCCGCGGGTGTCACCGCGAACCCGTTCGCGGCCCCCTTGGCGCCGAGGGGCCGAGAACAAGGCGGCTCCCGTGTGGGCCTCACTCTCCTTTTCTTTGGGTGCCGATCGCGAGGTCCTTCGCATTTGTCGGCGGTTGGCTCGCTGGCGGTCTCCTTCGCGCGTGCTGAATGCCTGCCGGTTCCAGGGGTGTGGTTTTCTTTCGGTTGCCCTTGATATTGAACAGCGACGACAAACGGTACCGGCGGCGTGTTTGCTAAAGGACGTCGATGAGCACCTTTTGTGATGGAGCCTCGATTTATCAGAATTGTAGAGTCACCGTTTTTAAAGCAGTTTCGCGCTGCCTCCACCGTTTTCTTCTTTTCTTTCTTTTTTTTTTGAGGGGAGGGGGGGGGGGGGGAGGGGTTCTTTAGTGCGGAGGTAATGCAGCCGCAAAGTCATTATAAGAAAATAAACTCCCTAACGCAGTCAAGGCATAATATTGTCGGTTTCGAAAGCCTGAGAGGTCAAATGGGCTTAAATCTCTCTCTCTCTCTCTCTCCGAGTGCTTTGCTCCATTTTGTTTTGTTACTTCGTTGGACCTTTTTTATGATGTGTCAAGCGTGGCTTGCGTTGAATGCCATCAGCTGCCAATTTGATGGCCTCGCTGCGAAATCCGTACCTTCTGCATACTACCAAAATTGCTTTTCTTCACGAAAAAAAAAAAAAAAGAAAAAAGTTGGAGTAATTATTGGCGTGGTGCTACGACGTGACCTGCGATCCACGCTAGTTGATGCACCGCGAGATCCAGTGCCCGTCGTGTAGTGTTCGGTGTCTCGTTCCGCCCCCGCGCTTCCTGCCCGACCCTGACGCAACTGCTCGGTGCCGCAGGTGCGCAAGGGAGTCCGTGTGGCGAGCGACGAGAACTCCCGGCCCCCCGGGCCCGGGGGGCCCGAGCCGCCCCCCGCCGTCAACAGGACCCACCCGAGGAGCGCTTCCAGGGACAGGCTCAGCGACGTGAGTTCTCTCCGCACGATCCTCGCATTCCACCGCTTTCAGTATTGTCGTGTATTCCGTCTCGCGGGTGAAGTTGCGCACAACTCGCCAGCCACTCGTTTGTGCGAGTTTGATGAAGCGCCCGTGGAATCCTCGTCAGAATAGGGATGCCCATGGGGGTATCGAGCCCTCGTGGATATCCCGAGCACAGTCCAGTGCTTCGTTGAGTGTGGGTGTACACTCGACGTTTGCTGCGCGGAGCTCGGAGATAATTGAAGACAGAAAGCTCGAGATGGAGGCAGCAGCATGCATACGTCCGTTCCGTTCTTGAGATGTCAGTTCGTTACTATCACTTGAAACAGAACGCCGTTGAATATTGTCAACCTTCAGGCTTTTCTCTCCGTCATTTCTGTCACAATCTCGGTATTTCTTTTTGGGGAAACATAAATGTAGCCTTTTTCCTTTTCTTTTTTTAATCTGACTTTATCTTTTTTTTTTTTTTTTTTCTTTTTTTTTTTCTCCTCTGTGCTTGATTTGATCGTATAATTTTTGGTTTACAACGACGTCGGGACTCGAGTTCGCCATTAAATTTCCGCCCGATGGCCCGTTCCGGAGTGAAGCAATTGCGGCGCTCCTAATTGAATCTTCTCTCTGTGCTCTTCTCGAATGTTTCGCGGAGGCAAATTTCGCGATTAACGGGAGGCAGGCGTACAAGAAAACGCGCATAAAAGAAAAGAAAGAAGACGAGCTAAGGAAAGGAACAGCGAGCGTATAAGGAAGGTTCTCTTACCAGTGCTGCGGCGCAGTTAGTTAATGGCTGGTCGGGGAAAAGCCGGCTCCTCTTTAACGACCACTTGGGGAAGCGGCCCAGGTTTGGGTTCCCACTAATTGCGCGCTCATTGCGTCCCCCCCGCCGACGGTTGCCGGGCAGCGCCGAGCCCCTCCTCCCCGCGGCTGCGCTGGCTGCGTTGTCTCGGACGCCGTAAGGTGTCGCCTTCTTTTAATTGCTGGCAACTACGACGTCTTTAAACGCCAGTGCATATACCCTGGGCGAAAAGCGGTATATTACGAGTATACTAATTTTGTGATGTTTCGAAGGAAAAAGAAAGAGCTAATTTGAGGGGGGAAGGGGAGGTCATTTTATAGAGTGGAACCATTTACTTCACCAAATTGCGGCAACTCATGCCCCGACTTCTTTCACGAATGCTCTTTATTGTGTTTTGCTCTCCGAGGAACCATAATTGTCGTCTGTCCATTTTGCCATTATGTTCTCCGAACTTTTCTTTTCTCCCTGTTTTTTTTTTTGTTTTTTTTTGTATGTCGCATGGCTTTCAGGTTTGAATAAATTAACGGACACATCGGTATACTGCGGTATTCTTTACAATATCCTAAGTTATACCTTTAACGCACTCTTAGTGTACTTGTTTATATTAGTTGTGCTCCGGCCGCTAACACAGTCAAGCCAATTATAAGTGTAAGCACTCGAAGAGTTTATATGCACTCTCAAGAAAAAAGGGTGTCAAAAGGTGTATTCTTATACTTTTTGACCCATATATAATACACCCCAAAACTTCAATTCGACGTACAGCGCCCTACAGTCGAACAGACGGGCCCAAATTATTCGGGAGGCTCGATAGCCGTGTGGCACAACTTATTAAAATAGCTAAACTACGTATCAAAGACTACATGAAGAAAACCCCGAGTTTTTACGGTAGGGCCAAGGAAACCCCGAATATTTTTCTTGTTGCCAGTAAAACGTACATTAGCTATTTTAATAAGTTGTACCACACGGCTATCAAGCCCCTCGTAAACTTTCGGGGCGTCTGTTTGACTGTAGTGCGCTGTACGTCGAATTGAAGTTTTGGGGTGTATTATATATGGGTCAAAAAGTATAAGAATACACCTTTTGACACCCTTTTTCTTGAGAGTATATATATATATATATATATATATATATATATATATATATACGGTAACTGACGAAAAAGTACGAAATTGGTCTAATTTCCTTGTATCGCTTTCCGCCAAGGCTCATCTCTCCCTCGTACGCGCGGCGGCGAACGTGGACTAGCTCATCTCGGGCCCTAGCTAAAGCTTGGTCTCTGTATAACTTGGCGTTCCTATAGTTTCGCTCGAGTTGATTTCGAGACACGGGCGAGCGGAGTCTGTCGGCTCCCTCTCGGCGACGGCTCGGTGTTCCGTCCCAATCGGCGGCGCCGATCTAAATGGGCCGACGGCCTGGATGCGCAGCTCGCGCGGCGAGCTCCGGCCGATTGCCCAATTCCCGTTTTCATTTCAGTACGAAATCGATTGTCTCGTTTGTTCGCGTACGCTTTTTCGGGAATTTCCATTTGCCGCTGCAGCGCTCAGCTAAGCGGCCGCGTTTCGCCCCTGCGCGTCGTGCAGATTCGATCTCGGTTCGCGGCGCGTGCGAGCGGTTGTTAGTTACGCGGTCGGTCGGTTTCGGAACGACGTTTTTAATTAGGGCGGCGCACGAAGTTCCCGCGTGGACGGAATGGGCGATGCGCGAAGGCGAGTTAATTTGACCGGCGGGCGCTCCCCGTCAACTTCTTTTTAGTTTCTGTGCACCGAGAAAAGGAGGGAGAGGAGGAGACTAGAGCGCGCGTGGACGTCAGAACGCCGAGCTCTAATTCGAACGATTAGTCGGTAGACCTAAGCTACCTTTGTTTCCACTGCACTCGTGAAACGCGTTCGAATGCGAAAGCCAAACTACGGACGCCGGCGTTCTGCGTTCTAATGCGTTCGACGAGTGCAGTGACATAGCCTCCCATATATAGACCTTTCCAGCGGCAGTCTCGAACGAAGCGATTTACAGCGCGTGTCACTGGTTTTGAGAGTGCACGTCAGTGTTGCCCGACTGCGCTGAGCTGTGGAGCTTCTCGTCAGTGGGCTGTGGCAGCCTGCGTAGGCGCAATTCCGGACGCTAATGGGGCTGAATTGCCGCGTTTTCTTTTTTATCTTGTGTTCTGTGGCGAACATAACTTATAGAGGTCTTTAAGAAAGCAGTGCTCTATTTTTAGGAACAAAAACAAAGAAATGAAACCTGTTTTGGTGAGTCCGTGCGCGACAGAACAAATGCAACTGGAATGTTTGTTTCATTTTATGTTCGTTGTTTTACGGCACCGTACACTCAGCCGTGTCAGTCTATAAAGGTCAAAATATTTGACCACACAGGATATCCGTACTGCATGGATATTCTCGGCCCACAACATAAAATTCAATGAGTCTCATCAATCGAGCAAAAAATATATTGTACGTACCCCACGGTGCCGCGTTATCCGAACAGGATTTGAGAAAGGTCTCAAATAACACAGCATATCCAATATACAGTGTCGACGATAGTCACTTCACGACGACCGGACGGAATCCGCGTGTTTTCGGGAACATGTGGAAGGGAGCCCCCTTTTTTTGCACAGCTTCATAGCAAATGAACGAACGTGCTTATTCCGTCGCCACACCCCGGATTCGACCCTATCAGCTAGTTTTTGCGAAGACCCGGAACACAGCCTGGAAGGCTTTTTGGAGATTATCTCGACGGAAATAATCCTCCAAGCACGTCGACCTGCCTGCGTCGCGGGCTGTTTGACGTTCGCTCTCTTGGTTCGTTTCCTGCGAAGGCCGAGCGGGCCACGAGCCCTGGTATTCCCTGGTTCTCACAGTGGAAGATAACATACAAAGGGTAAGCATCCTAAACAGGCGAATAAAGCAAAAACTTCCAAGAAAAGCCGCCGAACTCCGAATGCAAAAATGCAGGTGGGGAGTCACGCTGACCGGGCTTCCACAGCTCAGGCGGGTTCTGGCTAATAGGGGTCGCTCGATTCGCAAAATGGCGGCGGCCAGAGCGTTCTTTTTGCAAAGGTCTATTAGCCCCGAGAAGTTCGCGTGGCGCCCCCTTACGGCGAACCGGGGTGACGTCACGGCGAGGAGAGAATTTTTCCCCGACTCGGCCCGCTCGCCCTGTGGAGGCTGTGACGACGCTAGCTGACGGCGCTCTCGTTTCTATTTAATTTTTTTGGGCGTGTTTTTTGTAGGAAGTGTAAATTTTTATATGAGCCTATATTGAGGTATGGGCCTGTAGCTACAGGCGAAACTTCAACCAACATTTTAAGCATGGTTGACAGGGCAGGCAACGCATGAATCACAGCTGGTATATGAAAATAAAGAAATATTGCCACAATTGCAGGAGCATCACTATAGATTTACATTTTGCACAATAAATGCTGCTGATAGTCTGAATGAATTGGCAGGTTATGTATATTATTTTTTTTTGTATCTGTTTTTTAACAAGATCGCCGAAGCAGAAAAGCTGCATGCTGCTCGAGCAACATGTTAAATACAGTCTGGGCCATGAAGAGAGAATTACAAGTAAGACAGCCCAAGTGCAGGGGCAAAGTTAAAAAACAAAAAAAAAAAAAAACAAGGAACATTTATTATATACATTGCTCGGATTTGACCTTTGCTGGATTCGGATAGTATTTCAATGGACTACACGGGTGGTATCTGTGGACTTGTTTATATCAACCCTCAAGTAATGTATAACAAACGTAAGCGAAGGTGTCTAGCTCGTTATTAGCCCCTTAAGCCCTAAAATTGAAATTTTACTTAAATCGAATTGTCCTGAAGCTAAAATACCAGAAGCTTTTCTCACGCTGACTGTCGCCTTTCACAGGTTCCACATTTTCTGCTGCTAGTGCTGCATCTACCACTGGACAGACGTTCGAATGCTTGCTTTTACTCCTGTTGCAGCAGTGTCCCTTTTAATTGGAAATGACAATTCAGACTAAACGGTGTATTTTCAGAATACCCAAGGCTGGAATAAAGAATGTCAGGAAAAAGTATAAACATTGCATATTACGGCACTATTGCAGTGCATAGTTTGGCAGTTCAATACATATCATACAGACAACTGGGGGCAATTCGGCCTTTTTTGCTGCTACCATACAAACTAATTTCCAGTAATTGTGCAGCTTCTAAGAAATATGCCTGCATGCGTGTGTATACTATATAATTAATTCACGAAGAAGCTACATTTATTGAAAACAACCCTGTTCCACGAGCACTTTCAAGATCATCAGACACAGGGCCTTTAAAACATCTGCGAACCAGCGCATGCAGAGTGGCAGCGCAAAGTCAGGGTCGCGAGCTAATTTGCCGACTACCCAAAGGCCCATGATATAAATGCCACTTCAAATGCCTTGAAAGCGGGATGTAATATCGTCTTAAATCATAAACGTGCAAGGAACATAATCTCGGCGTCTGAACCACTCGCGCCACCGCTTCACCGACCCCTCGCAAGATTGCCTTGCGTCGTGTGGACGGACGGGGAGGTTCATCGGCTGAATTGCCTCCGCCGATAGCTTTGGGGTTTTTTAACCCAATTTTAAAGTTAAAAGGGACAAGCAGGCTTATAAAATGCACGGAAGCACGTCAATAACGGCCTAACTGAACGTCTTGTACACCGGGTGAACGAAGTCCAGCTCATCGAAGAGCTTGCGGCACACAACGCCAAACCAGGAAACCGGTGCTGGGAAGCGAGCCGATGCGAGATCGCGGAGCGGAGTACTCCCCCTGACGTCACGGTACACCTCACCCAATCCGGGCGCGGCGACCGCAGCGACGCTTGTGTTCGCTCTCGGGGCTAATACTGACAAACCCTGGTAGATGGCCATGACAAGTGGCCGCCGAAATGGAAAAGATTTAGCGGCAGACAACGGATGGTTGGAGAGCCACGTGACTGGCTCTCCAACCGGCGCCCCGCTGCGGCGCCCCGCTGCGGCGAGACGTGAGGGCCCGAAACTATGTGTTTCGGGTCCTCGCCGCTGCAAAAACCGTGCGCTGACGTCCAGGTTCCCCGAGAAATGGCTCTTTGATGCTCTGTGCTACCAGATCCTCGCGCTCCAAATCTGCGACCGCGGGAACTAAATATGGCTCTGTCGTCGAAGTGTCAGGCTTTGTGAGTATATATGGCTATCGCCGTGGAGACAAAGGGTGCCGGCTTTAGGTCTAGCCGCTAATCGTTCACGCCAGGGCTAGCTTGTTCGAAGAGCGTTTCAACTGAGACTGGGTGAAAGGAAGCGCCGGAAAGGCTGAGGCGCGCTAGTGTCTTGCGATACGGGGTTTGAGTTCTTTTCGGCTCGTGCACTGGCTTTGACTGTGCTTTTTCTCCCCCAGTTTCAGCTGAGACGCTGTTTTGTAGCAAGCAGGCCAAGAGCTCGGTGTTCTGCCTTCCCCGCGCCCTCTCGCCTCCTCTTGTCGCTCACTTTCTCGGCGCATTATTTCGGTCCCGTCGGCGTGGCGCGTTTTATGAGGACGTCGTCCCGCCAGGGCGACAGACAACGGCCGCTGCTCGTATACGGGTCGAGGACGCGGAAGGTGACAAACACAGACGAGCCTCAGGCACGTGCATTTTGGAGGCTCGCAATCACTTGTGCTTACTTCACGAGCACCGAGACACTGCAAAGTTGCCAGATACCTGGGCGTGCATGCGACACGTATATACTCGAGGTTTGTAGGTGTCGGTTGATTGTCGCTCTAGTGGGACTCGGGCATGAGTCCACCACCACCACCACCACCACCACCACCACCATTATTATTATTATTATTATTATTATTATTATTATTATTATTATTAATGGATCCAACCATGCGCCAATAGAGTTGCGTGTGCCTCACTTGGTTGTTGCGCCCCGTGCCAGGGCGCTCCGTCTGGCCCGGAGCGCGACTGCCCCAGGCTGCTCTTCTGCCGAGAGCCGCTTCGATTTGCCTAATGGCCGCGTCGAGCGACCCGCCCTCCCTCCCGGTGTCGGCGCCGGGTTGCACCGCGACGGGCTCGTCGTGTTTCTCGGTCGCTTCTATGCACGCCGCCGTTGCCCGCTGTGGGCGAGTAATGGATCCTCTTCAAAAATGAATGCCGAGGCTCCCGGTCCTCTGGAAACAAGTAGGAAAGAAGAGAAGAAATTGACGTGAATCATGCACATGCGTCCGACGGTTTGCGTTTTCTTACTACCTACTAGCCTGCTGGAAACCATGGTCTAATGTAAAAGTTATTTGGCAAAAAAAAAAAAAAAAAATTATGGTTCTTTAAGCCAAGGTTACACTGCTCATACCGAATACAAAGGATAGTCTGCAAACACGAGTAAACGGAATATTCGTGGTTCGAATGCCGCGTGCCAAGTTTTTTTCTTGAACTCATTGCCACGGGACATTCGAAGCACGGATCTCGCGGTAACTCTCGTTCGAATCTGTATGCGAACTATCTTTTGTATGGTGTACAAGCAGTGCGAACCTGGCTTAACGCGTTGGTTTGGAAGCGGCTTTAATTGAATTCTTTTTTCTCGGCAACTCGAAGCAAAACAGAACAAAAACACGCGCCTTGTTGCGACCGAGTGGTTGTCCGTGCACTTGGTGTGCAGCAGGGAGCCGAGCGAGGGCGGGACCTCTTCTCGAAGCCGGAATCGTGAAGGACCAGTGAGCAGGAGGGCTGTCTCGTATAACTCGGTTTGCGTACATATTGGCAGGTTCTACATCACCTGGAGAGCGCTTGTGAACGCTCGGCAACACACGCCAGCAAAAAAATTGGTTTGCTCTGTATGTTTATACAGCCTCGATGGAGATTCGCCACGACGGGTAATCGGTCTCTTAGCTGTAGATGAGAAATTTAGCCAGTGCAGTACAACCGCTAACCTGAGATTCTTAACGTGCATCACGCAGTAGTGATCACACGAACGCGTGCCGGTACGAAACTCATCCAGATCGAAACGGGCGGGGGCGGTGGGGAATCGAAGCCAGCAGGTTCCACACGCTAGCAGCCGCCTGCTGCTCCTTTTATAACGTCACATTTTTCCAATATCCCTAGCAGGGAATCCCCACGGTCAAGGCTTCGACCAAACCGGTGGAGCCATTGTTCTGAACGTCAGGGCATGCCCTTCCCCTCTCCCTCAGACACCGCCACTCGCGTCACGCACACCGAGGGGCCAGACGTCCTTGGTCACTGTGTCGCCGACTCGCCGGTCACCGGCGCCATTGAAATCCGAATGGGGCAAGGATATAATTCTCCCTAATTGCCGGCGTCTTGGAATCCGTGCTGCGGTAGGGGATAATCCCATAAACGCTCGAAGCTGGGGAGGGAACCCAAAGCCGCCCCCTCTTTCGTTCAGGAGCGCTCCGAGGCTGTCGGGGCGACGATGGATGGGATGGTAATGACCGTGTTGACACTTCGTCAGTCAGCTCATGAATCCCACGTTGGAGGCCGCTTTGGCGACCCCAAGGCGCCTCTCGCATTTCTTCGGGGCACAACTGACCTGAGCCACCTGGCGACGACGCTCCACGGCGTTCACCCGTGGCGGTCGGACCGAAGGGCGAAGATGGCCCCTTTCGCAACAGCCTTTTTGTTTTAGCGGGATCTGACACAAGAGAGCTTCTGGTGACGTGCTGGCAGAATTAACCGATTCCGTTCTTCGTTACTTGAATATCAAACTTCTTTAACGCTGATTTGGATTTCTCAAAGGACAACCTTCGCTCAGATTCCAGCGCCACGATACGATTTGTCGCCTCCATCATTCCAGCGATTCAAACTTCCACTCCTGTACATACATGCGTCATGATCATCGTTCTTTTCTATCGCCGAGGACGACCTCCTCCCGCAAAGCACTAAATTTTTTATTCTTTCCTTTTTTTGGCGCAAGAAAGGCGAGGAGGAGGCGAGAAAGGCCAGCGTTTTCTAGCTAAAGTAGAAAAAGAGGAGAGCTTTGGGGGGCAGTTTGTCCCGCTTTCCTTAACCTGCAACGAGGTTATAGTTCCGCATCTCTTTCACACCGCTTTCTGTCTTACCTTAATTGAATTTCCTTTATAATACCGACAATATATATATATATATATATATATATATATATATATATATATATATAATATATTCAAAAAATATTTGCCCTTAAGGAGATGGCCATCCAAATCAAGAAGGTCGCCAAAAATGTGTATGCAGAAACGTTTTCTGGTGTTCTTGTGTGGTTTCTTTCTTATTTTAAGTTTTAAATTACAATGAATATCACAAGTCGGCCTAGTTTACGTTCGTTTTTTGAATACGTAAACAAAAATAAAATATATTTTCGACATCGTAGAGGCGCACAATGCCGGTAAGGTTGCTGTATTTTAGTCAAATGAGCACACATTTCACATGACTGCGGCTCAAATAGAGGACATACAACCAAATATTACATTTCTAGATTGCTTTCTCTTGTAGTCGACTATTATATTAAAAAAAAAAAAATTAAGAAAGGTATTTTTTTTAGAAATTTGATTTTAAATTGTCAACATTTGTTCTTCTTCACAACGTTTACGTAAAGGTAGCGGAGCGGCTAGTCAACAGATCAGAATGCTATTGTTACGTCTAATGAGCTTGATTTCCGCTTTCTATTAAGCTAAAGAAAGAAGATTTACCTTAAGTACTCACAAAGTGAGGACCTGTCAAAGTTGTCCACAAATCGACCTGAACGACGAGTTTGTCATTTGTTTTAGAAAAAAACAAAAAAACAAAATTCCGAATCGTATTCGAATACATCACGGTATCTTCATAGTACCTATTTAAATGAGAGGAAAAAGTTAAGATGGTGGAAGAAAAACCGTAGCGCCAGCCGAGGCTGTCAAACACGGGACCTGCGGCAGCAGGCAAAAAAAAAAAAAAAAAAAAAAGAAAAAAAAAAAAAAAACAAGTTTCTGCCACTGCGGGTTCTACGCTTCGCTACTCGAGAACGAGAAATGTGGGGAACATGCGGTTTGTGCCCTCCTTAATTTGAAAAATGCCCCCAAAACACATATCTTGTTCGTCATAACTAAAAACTGGACCCTTTTAGCCTGCCCGATTTGAGATGAAACCACCCATATATATATATATATATATATATATATATATATATATATCCGCTCATCCGGATCACGTCTAATTAATATTGGAGAGGATTGGTGTCGGGAGGGAACGTCGCTTTGTTTTTCCGGCTTTTGTCCAGGCAGCTCCGACGACGTCCCGAAGAAAAGAAGTTCACGGTTGGGCGCGTCGCGTGCCTTGTCGCGTTCGCTGAACCGTGAGCATTCGGCTCCGAGAGGAGAAACCCCCCGGGGGCGCCAACCCGTGCGCGTGTTCAGTCGAGCGGCTCCGTTATCGCTCTCTTTTTTTCCTTTCTTGCTTCTTCGGTTGCTTTCCACATCTCGAAGGGCCGGGCTGCGCGCTCGCATCTGTCGAGGATGTTCCTCTTTTGCTCGGCTACAACGCGTTGAGAATAACTTCCGCGTGACCTACAACTAATTCGATGAAATTTGAGTTGAGTATCGCTGGGAGCGCTCCGCGCAATTGTCGTGGTTTACAGCGGTACATAGCATCGACGTATTCGTGCGCGTAAGTGTGTCTTTTAATGGTGTACGAGATCGAAAGAGCAAACAGTCTGTTACGCGGGAATGATAGATGGGAAGATGGACCGACTGGAACATTAACAGAATGGAAGAAATTAAGCTCTAACTGAACGAGACATTAAAATATGAGGAGGGGGGGGGGGGGGGGGGGGGAGTTTTGCGTACTACATGTTACAATGATCAAATTTGGAGCGTATCGTATAAGACATAAGACGTCGTTCTTCCTGGTTCTTTCAACTTTTGCCACACATGTCCCGGAGTCGGCTCAACTCTTCGGCCATCTTGTGTGTTTGTTGCTTGTTAATAACACCAAACGCTGTCGACAGCGTTTTTTTTTTTTTTTTTTTTTTTATTGTACAGGGCAACAGTACACTAGGCGTTCGCCCGTGCATGGGAGACGCGGCCCTAAATCCGATTATTGCCCCCCCCCTCCCCAGTCCCCGAGAGTGAGCAGTCGGGTTCGCGCAGCAGCTTGGCTGTTCCTAGTGTCACTAAATAAGCTACGCTTCAGAGTAACGACACTTGGCCATATTGTGGCTTAAAATCATGGTTGCCAGTTATCTGAAGCTTTATCGGAAATCACAGGAAATGGTTTTCCGCCCTCCACAAATGTTTAAACCGTTCGCAACAAAGCAAAGCAGTACTACATGACCTTCCTTACACCGAATGTAATGCTGAGGAAGTCGCACTTTTGAATCATGACGATCGGCCGTTGCGTCTGCTCTGCATACGAGCCAAAATGGCGGCGCCCACAACAATGTCGGGGAACGGAGTGCCGATACTCTAAGCGCAGCTTATTTAGTGGCTCTAGCTGTTCCATAATCGGGATCACTGGGCGTGCCTGTCCGTTTCCTTTCTCGAACTGCCTCGCTTGCCAAGTGGACGGCAGCATACGCGGGCGTGTTCTGCAGGCTCTTCAGTGTTTTCCTTCATCTGGAGTGACCGCTGCGCACGAAAGCATGTGCCATCGGTGACTTTTCCGCACGTATAACACCCGTACCGGAGCTACCTTTGGAATCGACCGATGCCGCATTCGAGGCTGCCGCGCTTCTCCAGAAACCCGAACTATTATATCGTTTTTCCGAGGTAAATCGGCGCTCGAAGCTTTCGCTCCAGTCTCCCGTACAAGTGTCGGGGGCCGTATAGGCGACGAATCAGGGCGCGTTGACGTGCCGAGGCTAGCCGTGGGCACCAATGGCGACCAATGGCCGGCCGAAAAAAGAAACGGTCGTCTTCCCCCCACGACGTGGTCGGGAAACAGAGGGGTTACGGCGACGCAGTCCCCAGGGAGCCCGAGGTTAAATGGAAGTTGACAGAAGGGGACGCGCGAGGAAGCTGCGGCGCTCGGTGGAGGAGACGGATAGATGCGTCGCCATCGGAGGAGCAAGAGGAGGGACGTTTTAACGACTTTTCCATACCCTCCCCTTTCCCGCCCGAGCATCCCGCATTCCCAGTGCGCTCACTACTTCAATTTGAGGGGAAATGTTTCTCTCTGCTCCCTCCCCCGGAGCGTGTGATCTGCCGCGTTTCTTTTTTTCCTTTCGCTCCATTGCTCCGTGGAGGTTTTATTGGATTCGGAGGCGGCGAAGATGGATGGAGCTTTCTTTTGGCTGTCGTTGGGGCACCGCTGGCTTGCTTGCTTCTCTTCCTACTCCTCTCCGTCCCTCGTTTTTATTTTTTATTTTCTCGATTGGAAAAAAAGCAAGTCAAAAACGTGAAGAGAAAAAAAAAAAAGGGGGGGGGGGGGGGGCGTACGTTTTTTTTTTTTCTTTTTTGTTTGGTTTTTGCTTCAGGCTTTTACGGCTCCCTCGTTATTTTGTTAAGAGGCCCGTTTTCGATATCCGATTAGGGGAGCGACATTTCTCTGTCTCTTTTCTCCCTTTTTGATCTGTCGTTTTATCGTTGCGTTAGTTCGTATAGCTGCGGCTCGTTTTATCTCCCCTCCTTTTTTTTTCTTTTTTTATAAATCTATCTTTAATATCCCGTTCAATTCGTTCCTCCACTCGGGACTTTGCTTTTTCTTTCTCCCTTCTCTCGCTCCGATCTCTGTCGTTTCAGTGTTTGGCGTGCTCTCTCCTCTCCCTTCGCGATTTGTATTCATTACTCGCGAGTCCTTTTCGGCGCTCGCTTCTCGGCATCGGTCATGTGTAGTCGAATTCGTCTCGGGGATCATTACTATTCGAGGTCTGTCGTCCGCTCTCTCTCTTTGTTTCTTCTGCACCGTTGTTCGGGGCCACCCGCCGCGTACAGTCCTCTCCGCTTACAGTGACCCCCGCGGCCCAAACTCGCAGTCTGGTGACGTTCGCTCTTTCGCAGAGAACACAATTAGGGAGCGACGTTCCTCCATTGTGTTCAGTCCCTCGGCTTATGAGAGCGGTCCGACCGTCCGCAGCCGTCGGTGTTACTTTATCGGGACGTGCGCTGTGTACTGCTTTCGGCCGCGGCGGCACGGGACCTCCGTTCTCTGCTCCCTTCCCCATCGAGTGTTCAGAGCACGGCCTCGGCTCTTCTCCGCGACGCGGCCTGGGTTTGTGGTTGGCCGCGGCTGCTTCTGTGCGGCGGTCCTGGGGGCGCGTCCTTCGGTCGGTGCTGCCTATTTCTTTCGTGTGTGTCACCTCTTTCTCTCGGCGTCTTTTCTTTTTTTCTTTTTTGCATTGGTCCGTGATAGGGGAGCGTTGTAGGGATGTGTTTTCGTATTCGCCCTCTTTTTGTTTGGCAACAAACTCATTGGCGCCATCTATTGAGTAGCGCCGGCACACTTCCCGCTCACGTATATTTCGTAAAATTTTTCTCGGCATTCTTTTATCGGAAGAGCGAATTAAGTCTGACAGTGCTATGCGTGGTCATTTTCAGAAGATAGCGTGTACATTTGATTTAGTAAATAGTGTAAATCCCGCCGTCTAATTCAGAACCGGGTGTGGTTGGGGGCTATTTGCACACTGGCGCCACCACGTTTTAATTCACGCGAGAAGGAGCGAATAGCCGTATGCTCTTTGCTGTTTCAGTTGCTGGAAGGTTGGGGCAGTGTGATGTCATTGGTCAGGTGTGGGTTTCAACGGAAAGTTAAATTGCAATTTTTACTGGCGTGTTCTTGTCTCGAATGCAATCCCGTATGCGTCGTAGTTTACTCGGAACTTAAAAGTGTTAAAACGGGTGATTTGATTATGGTTGATGACTGAGGTGATTGGTGTTGAGCGACGAGATCGCCAGCCGAGAGCGCCAGCCGAGAGCGCGCGCTGTTTCGCTCTTTAGCCCGTGCTGCGTCGTCTTTCTTATTACAATATGGCGGACCGATCTAATGTCTTTTCCGGTGCCAAGAACCGCAGATAAAACTGCCTCGTCACTGTTTTCAGCTGACCAAGTTCACTCTGAGGCAATGAATAGTCTCGGGCACAAACAAAACTTCAATTGTCGAGGTTCTTGCCCCCCTCGTTGAATCCAGGTTGAACCGCGCACGGACGGGCATACGACAGAAAAATGGAATGCAGCTAGCATCTACCGCTTCGAACGAACGCAGAAATGGGTTCCGGAAACTCGAGTGGGCGGGGATCTCGTGTTCGGTGGGGTTCCTTCCCGGCGGGTTCCTTCCCGGCCAACACAGTTGGGCCCATGCAAGCAGAGATTTTCGGAGCGTCGCAACGGGATTTGCACGGCGGCAGCGGTTCGAGTGTGTAGGGCCCCCCGCTTATCTGCGCTGCCTGGAAGCCTGAGTGCGGCACTCGTGGCCGGGACGGGCGCGAGGGCAGGTCTCGAGGGGCTGCCTCTGTGTTTTCCGTATCGACCGCACTCCCGGGAGCTGAGGAAGCACTCCAGCGCCGTACCTGCCTCGCCGATAAGCACCGGCGATAAGTTGGGGCCTCCTCCTCTCCCCCATCCGCAGTAGTACCTGACTAGGACTCCGACTGCCTGGGCCCAACTCCCGCGCTGGTGGCCCGTCCGTTCAGGTCGCGTGTTTCCTTACTTGCGCGTCTCGCCATATATTCTACGCCCAATATACCCGAGACCAGTACGAATTCCAGTTGATAAATAAACTTTGATTCTCCTAACAGCAATAGGACAGCGTGAAGGGGCGTCTGCTCTGTATTGGCGACGAGGAGTTTTGGTGGCGCCCTCTTCTGTTTCCTATCTCTGGCGTTACAACTGAGATTCTTAGTAGCGAGCGACAAGAATTCGATGGCGGGGAAAAAGCGCGGTGGAAGCCTCTTCATCACGTCCCTAAACCAAACAACGTCAGAGTTCAGAGACTGACTTTTCTTTCCGTTGATCAGGGCAGAAATAGTCGTACTCAAGACGTCATAGTGGGAGCGTTTGACCAATCGTGAAAGGCCGATGACAGCGACGCTTTTGGTCGTGCAATACGATTCATGAGAGTGGCGATACACGAGCGCACACCGGTACGATGCTCTTCCAGATCGAAACGAGCACGTGTGCTGGTGAAACCCGAGATCCCCGAGTTCTGCGGTGCGGCCTTTCGCTCCACGTGGCGGTGTTTCCGCTCTTGAAAGTTTCTCTTCATTGGCTAGCGTCAGTGACCGTTTCGATGGTTGCGTTCTACGCGATTGACGCATTTCTCGGATTTTGAGCATGAAGTTTGTATGTTTTTATGTTTGTCTTTTGTCCTAGTGGCGTACATTGAAAGTCGCGGACAATTTAACTTTAAATTGCAACTTAACAAAAAGGAAGAACTAACGGTGTCTTAAAAAGAAAACGCGGATATCAGCCGGGTAAGGACAGAAAGTACGACCGTGCTCGATGTGACGCAGTACTCGATAAGATAGCCCAGCATTGTTGGCACATCGTGCAAAACTTGCCGTTAAAAATATTTCGAGTTTTTCGATGTGGTTCCGAGCTGCTGCATTTGTTTCTAAGTTAATGGACTGAAATGGGAGAATGCACTCTAAAAAAAAAGGGTGTAGTGCTTACACCCAGTGGGGTGTATGTGACTTGTCCCATATACGACACCCCCATGGGTATATATGCGACACCCCAAAAAGGGGTGCATACATGCACCTCAATTTGAGGTGCACATGTGCACCTCAGCGGGTGCATAAGACACACCCCACCCCGGGGTGTACATATATTCCGTTTCTCACTTACTGGGAATACTGATACACCCCATTTTTAGGTGTACATATATTCCGTTTCTCACTTGCTGGGAATACTGATACACCCCATTCTTAGGTGTACGTGTATTCCGTTTCTCACTTACTGGGAATACCGATACACCCCATTCTTAGGTGTACGTGTATTCCGTTTCTCACTTACTGGGAATACTGATACACCCCTCTTTTAGGTGCACATATATTCTGTTTATCACTTACTGGGAATACTGATACACCCCATTCTTAGGTGTACATATATTCCATTTCTCACTTACTGGGAATACTGATACACCCCATTCTTAGGTGCACAGATATTCCGTTTCTCACTTACTGGGAATGCAGTTATACCCCATTCTTAGGTGTACTTATATACCGTTTTCCACACCCTTTTCACTTACTGGGAACCGATAAACCCGACTCTTAGGTGTAAATGTGCGAAGTCAACAAAACTAACACTAGAACATTTTCCATCAAATTGACAGGAAATGTCTTTGCAGCTCTTTTCCAAGCTTTTAACCGTCAAACGACGGTGTTTTGTGTCATTTTCATGTCCCATTTGTCAACCCGAAAACAATTAAGCTGCCAATCCCACATTCTATCGTCATTTCATTATATGGCCTGGCATCATTTTGACGTCCTAACTGTCAACCTGAAATACAATTGAGAGCTTTTGTGTCAGTCCTGCGAATATAACATTGTCAGGATCATGCAATATTTTATAAAATAAGCTACGCAAATTGGTATATGTTCCTACATATTTATTGCTCATAAACACTGGGTGAAACATATACTACAAAAATACACATTGAATGCATGCACCAGAAACGTCGCTTGTTTCTTTTCTTCTTCTTTTTGCATGTCTTATCTTTTAGTCTTGTGCCTTGGGTGTTGACCACCAAAAGGAGCCATGGAGCATTCCTGAAAAGCAAAACCCAGTTGTATACCGTGATTAGATACATATAGGACACTCTCAAGGCCCCACACCTTACTTAATGAGCATTACCAAAAACCAGGAATATTTTGCACACCATTGAAGAATAATGGGGTGGAAAGTTTACCACTTTAGATACAGGTGCAAGGCTGGAAAACCGAAAACACAGATTAAAAGCATGTGTTTTCAATATATTTAAACAACTGATTTTGGCGGTTTTCAACAATGCCAGCCTGTTTCTTATTGCAACTGAGTTTATTTTTTACAAACAAAATGCACAATTAGCCGCAAAATGCCATAAGCAACCTTGTACTCAGTGGCGCCTAACCAGATAAACGAATGCCAACATCAGAGGTGTCCTAATGCAAGCTTCCTTTAACAAAATTTTGGATCATCTAAAACAGTGCTCTCAAACACATTTGAGTGTAGAGGCCAGATAACCCACCCCCAACAGATCGAGGGCTTCTGTAAGGCATGGGGGTCAAGAAATTTGTTAAAGGGACCTTGCGCTCTCCACATTTTGTAACTTGCAATCTTGACAGCGACATTTTTAGCCGTGATTCATTTGTAGTGCTCCCCTTATCCCTTTCCTGATGCAATCACAAGAACTAAAATGGTACTGCCGCCAACATACTGGCAGTTTGTAAGACGACAAGAGAACAAGTACACTGTTGTTGCCGTTGCTTATTTCACTCAGGATATATTCAAGCTCAACATGTCTCGAAAGAATGCCTTTTGCTTTTCTGAGAATTTCTGATAGCACCAGTCTGAGCGAATACTTGCATTTTAATGGTGATATTTTCTGAGGGCGAGAATCCAGAGCTCATGAATTTATCTTTGGTGGTTGCTTCTGACAAGCGAAAGTTCATGCAGTTGAGGTGCATCCTTGAGCAAAGAGCTCGTGGTTGCAGCCTACCAGCGGAATTGTCGTGCAGGTGCTAAATACTGAAAAAAAGACGGGAAGGAAAAATAGAGACTAAACACCTGAAAAATAAAAACGAAACTACATTAACTATGTGGATATGTTATAAGAGCTACGTTTCCAGCGCAAATGAATAGACCGATCCCACCAAGCGTTTCACAATACATGCATTACTAACTAAAAAAAAGACAGTGCAGGATAATTGGTTGCTTACCTACCCAGAAAGGGCATCGGGACTATGGTAGCGACTGTGCTACAACCAGAGCCTCTCGCCTGTGCAGTAGAGATGAAAGTCATGAGTGCACGTGATCTAAGCAAGCACTTAGCCTAATTTCAGAATATATGCTTAACAATCTGACAAGAAAACAAAAATCAGCAGGCTAGTTGATCGCTTACCTTGCCAGAGGGTGCCTCGAGACTATGGCGACATCTGTGCTAGCAGCAGAGCTTCACTCCTGTGCGTTAGAGATTCGAGTCGTTAGTACACGTGATCTAACCAAGCATCTTATGTTATCTCACACTTCAGAGGTGTGCTTGTAGTATGACTTGCATACTACAAGCACAAGGAGACACTCGCGTTTTTGAACCATTAACACTTCCACACCTAATTGTTGCTGTAGTGTGACAAAGTGTACGCTTCACAAATGAAAAATGCAATAAAACGTGTAGTCTAATTTTACAAATTTTGCCCAAGGAAGAGTCTGACAAGTAGGGTACCAACATGATAATTCAAAGTTAGCCAAACTCGAGCTTCGCAAAAGTTACCATCCGCGGGTACAGCCAGTGCACATGTTTCCGGATAGAGCTCTCAAAGTAACGCCAAACTGAGCACCACACACACCGAAGCTGGTGAATGCTGTCCTAGAGTTCCTGCATAGGCTCTCTACGGGAGTCAGACTTGCGCGTCTGTTATCCACACCCTGACACGCCGCTATTCGCCTAGATCCGATCATGTGAGGAGCAAAATCCAAATAGTGTGCAGGAAAGCCGCCGATACGGCCGTTCCGCCGACGTTGCAATCTCCTCAGCGTATGTTCCCCTGCTTTTGTCTCCTCCTCCTTTCCTGTTTTCCAGGAAAGGAGAAGGAGCACGTTGCTATTCGCCCAATCCAGTGAGATGAGGAGCAGAATTTCGTCCCCTGCAGGAAAGCCGGTGCTCCGGGGTGAACGCGCAGCTCTGGCTCAGGGTTGGCAGGTTGGGCTATAAACAGCCCAATTGGGCTACTCAGTTTTGTAATAGGCGGGAAAATCTGGTGGTTGGCTATTAAGCTATTTCATACCCGATATTCAGCAATTTTCAAAGCCTTAAACATGATATTTCTGCGCCGGGTAGAGAACAACAATCATCTCAAGAGGTTAGGAAAGGAAAATATCCAAATCACAAGCGTGAAAATACAATATGTGGACCCTCATTGGTGTTGGTTGCCGAGGTGCAATATCGTTTTTCTGAAGTTTTTTGGCACGATTTAATACCGCAGGCAGGCGTGGAGGTCACGTGTTTGCAGAAGGAGGGCGGAAGAGGAGTGGGGGCAGCTTAGCAGATGTTTGAGAACCCCCTTCTTTCGCTGCACTAAAATATACATGGGGACGCTTTATCCTTTTATTGCCTTCTTCTGTAAATAATTGTCTTATGTCATGTATCATGTTACCCGTGTTCCAAAGAGATGTAAATACCTTGTATGAAATTTTATGTGTTGGGCTATTCTTGGGCACAATATCAGGAAATTTTGACGGGTTAATCTGCAAATACCTGGCAACCCTGCTCTGGCTACCGTAGGTGGCATACGCAGGAACTCCATGCTGCCCTAGAGTTCCTGCAGAGGCAGCCTACGGGAGTCAGGAGTTGCGCGTTCATCCCAGTAGCTCCGGCTTTCCTGCACAAGTCTGCTCCTCACGTGACTGAATTCGGGGAATAGCGGCCGCCGGGCTCTACCTCCTCATTTCCTGGAAAACAGGACAGGAGGAGGCAAAAGCGGGCGTATGCACACCGAGGCGCTTGCACCGTCGGCGAAGCCGCCGTACCGGTGGCTTTCTTGCACGGCATTTGAAGTCTGCTCCTCACGTGGTCGGATCTCGGCGAATAGCGGCGCGTGGAAACCAGACGCGCAACTCTGGCTGGAGCCTTTAATCTCAATGCTGTACTAGAGTACCAGTTCCTGTATAGGCTCCCTACGGGAGCCAGAGTTGCGCGTCTATTTTCTACGTGCCGCCGCGCCGCTATTTGCCGAGATCCGACCACGTACCGTGCAAGTAACGTTGCACGCGCCCCGCCGTACGCACCCCTGCTTTTGAGCGCGCCGCGCGCCTCGTCGGTTCGAGAGTCAATGGTTCCAGTACCCTCTCCCTCTTCGTAGTGGCCAAGCAGGGAGGGAATATGGTTTCGTTGTGTCGACCTCGGGAGCGGAAGATTACGCACGATGGGGACAAAGGCGAGTTTGGGGAAGCAGTATCTAGGTCACAGCGCTCAATGGTTGAACAGGATGTAGCTGACGTTTTGGGTGTGGAACGGGTGGGAGAGGCCTTGGGCGCGCGTTGTTTTCTCGACACTTAGCCTCGTGTCGAGGTGGCAGCACATATTCGCCAAGAGGTCCAAAAGTCGCGTGAGGAGCTGGATCAACATGCCGTGCAGGAAAGACGGCGCTACGAAGATGAACGCGCAACTCTGACTCCCGTAGGGAACCTAGAAAATAACTCTAACTGCCTTGTCCCGAAGCGCCACCTTAGTTCCATCATCCCCACTGAAAATCGCATTGCATAACCATACGTGATAGCGAAGCCGGTAACAAGCACGAGCATGTTGCTCTGTAATCGAACTACGTTTCACCGAAATATCGTTTCATAGATACGCGATGATTCATCGCCAGAATGCTTCATCGACAGCACAAACTACCTTTTTTCTGTAAGGAGCTGCCTCACACTGTTGCCACGAAGCGGATAGTACGTGTAGGATACACCCGCGACGAAATGTCCCTACAACGCTAAATCCGCGTAACGACTGTCGATGGAACGGTAGTGTCGACGAACGAGAGTCCATGAAACATCTGTCCACAAAAAATGTTTTTTGGCGAAACGATAAAGACCCGGTTGCTCTGAATGACGCCAACTCTACACGCAAGAATAATGTCTTGAAGCTGCGATGTCGTGCTCGTTTGTACACTCAGAGAACCGGGCACTGCTACCGCGCACACATGCCACAAATACAAAAGCGAATAAACTCTGATATAAACAGGGAAAAAGGAAAGCACGTCCCCAGCTAGCAGGCCCCATGCCTCGCGAAACGCAGCATCCAACGAGTGCTGCGTGCATGTAAACGGCAGACTTACCTTTATCGGGCGCGCACATCTTGGTTTGTGACTGCAGCTACGTGCCAAGCATCGCTTCGTGAACACGATCCGCTTTGTCCAACCACCTTCTAAAAAAACAAAATAGCGCAATTGAACAAAGGCGATGTCACCCGCCAGCCGAAGCAAAAGTATGGCCGCCGAAGCACGCCGAGATGGAATGCAGGAGGTGAGGAGGCCAAGTCTCCTAGCAACACGAAGGCCAGATAACGCGCGAAACGCGATCGCTGTCGCGATAGGTTGTCAGTCGGATGACGTGTAACCAGTGACTGCTAATCAGGACGTACGCTCTACTCTATTACCGCGCGCGTTTTGTTTGTTTTCTTGCGCTCTCCTGATAGCACTCCCTCTCCCCTTTTTGAAAAAGGAAAAGGGGGGGGGGGGGGGTGTAATGGTGCACCTGGCAACACTCTCGCCTCGCCCGCCGATTCCTTTGGGAGAGGAGGATTCGCGTGATGGGAGTGCGATTACGCTTGCCGGGTGTCTCCAGTCGAAGGGGGGTGTATGGGTGCGCGATACACCCACATACACCCTTTTTTTCTGAGAGTGTGGCAAGGAGACGCCGTCCAAGCCGTCTCGTGTTCTCGACGGATTTCAGCTCTGGGCGGTCATTCGTGTGTGTGTGTGTAGGCGTTGTAAGAAGAGAATAGGGGAGAAAAGTGAGAGAGGGAGGCCAATCTTGTACGCGCACACGGCGGCACTCGCAGGGGATTCGAACAGCGGTGGTTGTTGATTGGCTGACCAGCCGCGCGGGCGCCAACGGTTACTGGGCCAAGATTTTAGCCAGGGTGGAGGTCCCTTCTGGCAGCTTGCGTAACTTCCGGTCTTGGAAATTCCACTACCCTCGAACCGCCGACTTGAAACAGTGCCCCAGCATCGTCGCGGACAGTTCGCGCTTCCGTCTGGTAGACGCTGGATTGCGTCTCAACTGTGTTTGACACGTGCACGTGCGGACACCTCCCAAGTAGAGCCGTAAATGGGGACTGTTTGGCCATTCGTTGGGAAGGAGACAAATGAGGAGGCGCCATTGGTCGAAAACGGGCTGGGCGTGTTCCTGGGCGTCTTCAGAAATTCGAATGTGGCCAACCAGAAGCCGGAAACTATACCCTGGTGATGGTCGCGAGAAACAAACTTGATAAGTGCGTCGGAGTAACTCTCGGTGACTGAAAGCATGGTACACGTGATGTTTCAATCACGGTCATCCAAATACATGGTGGAAGAGTGCGACTAGCGGAACGATCGACATAATCTGTACGCCAATCGCCGGGAATCTGCCGTCCGAGCGGTCCCACTCTGTCCGAGCGGTCCCACTCTGTCCGAGCAGAGTTCGAGCGGCGCATTCGTTTCTTACGTCTTTCTGCATGACCATGAACGAAACATCAGGTGCACCCTGTTTCCAAGCATAAACGGTTACTACATTTAACTCTTCCGCGCTCATTCGGGAGTTTTCGTAGACCGCGCTTTCCCCTCCGCTAAGCCCTCCGCAACGAAGAAGCCGCTACTGCGCCTGCGCGCCGATAGCCCTGGCTGTTGAGTTCCGGGTATCGTAGCGAGTAGCGGAGTGAGCTGCGGGACGGCAAAAACGGTCTACGAAAACTCCCTATTAAAACGACCAAAACTGTTTCTCGCTACCACCGCTAGGGGATTCTTTTCGGCTTCTGGCTGGTCAAGAGAGCATGTCAAGCCCTCTTGCCGAGTCTGGTGCACTTCCTGGCTCTGCCAGCGCCTCCCATTGAACAAACTCTCTGCATACACGCGGATCTGCTCCCTAGCCCAAACTCTATCGCATTTTTCGAGAATAGACCTATTGCTAAATTATCCAAGCATCAAGAAGCATGCAAGGAACGCAGTTACACACGCTGCGCGTGGTGGCGTTGGCAGTAGCATTTTTTAAAAGCAAAAATCTAAAACAAGTGGCAGTTCGCACGTGTGCAAACATATTTTTGTTATGATTTGTTTAAAGTCTTTAATGCAGTTAAGGCGAGCGAGCGCAGCGCATGTAACTACGTTCCGTGCGTGCTTCTTAATGCGTGGCTGCTTTAGCAATAGGTCTCTTCCTTTGACTCTGAGTCGTCTGTCTCGCACGTGCTTTCCTTCACGGTCAGAGCGCTCGCAGAAGCCCACGGCCGGTGCCTCCGCGCAGTGAGCGTCGTGTGGCTGCCGTATTCCGTTGCAGGGACGCAGGCGGCATGTGCCGCTGGCGTCTCCGGCGCGGCGGCGGCAGGTGCGGCTGTCGGGGCCTCGTGTCGCGCAATCGACACTCGGTTTATTGTACGCGCCTGTTGCTCCAGGCGACAAAGGGAGCGCACGGGCTGTCCCCCGTTGCGCCCAGCTGCACCCCGAGTCGCGTTGCGCGGGACTGAATGCCGTCTGCACGCATCGGGCGACGGACTGGGCCGCCTGTGGCCCCCCCTTAGGCTGCGGTGGAAGCTACGTTCTCGTTGGATCGGTCGTACGTAGGGCTTTCGACATGTGATCACGCTTCCGCTCATTTCGACGCGCAGAGAGTGGTGTGAGGTGATAAAAGGCAAGCGGTTGGTTGGTCGGCGAGCTTGTCGCTTCAACTACGCTGCCGGCCTAGCGGTGAAGGAAGAGACTGATGGCCATCGTGCGTGATCGGCATGAGCAGTAGAGATTTTTTTTTTTTTTTTTTTTTTTTTTATGACTTGGGGAAATTGCCTTAAATGGTTATACACGTGTCTCTAACCTAGAAAATGTTAATGCCGTTTTTTTATTTAAAGCTTTTTGGTTTGCTTTGCATTTTCGATTGGCAAAAATCATCATATTAATCATCGGTTAATAATATCACCTCGGAAATTGTGGTACCGTGTACATCTGGTCCCATCTTCGCGTACTGCCAAAAACAAAGATTTTTTTTTCCCGCATTTTTTTTTTCTTGGAAATGATGGTTGTTCTATGCAACACCATGCTATTTTCCTGTTAAGAATGGAGTATGACTTGAAATAATGCTGCTGAAAGGGTACAATAATAAATGCCAGTCTTTGGAACAGTTTTCTTACACCCTTAAGGATGTAAAATTTCTTAGCGCGTAGTGTCTCCATTCGGGACACCACGGTTTGGGGTGTTGGTAACACCGTGTGCGGGACAGCACCTTTCAATTTCTTTCTCCACGTGCGGTCCTCTCGAATGTTGCTCTGTTGCCATGTACGTACACCACACTCTAAAAAAGAAGAAAAAAAAAACACGCTTGTGAGTCTACTTTCCCGCACAACACTCGGAGAGCCAATCACCGCAGCTTACGGACACAGCTCAGCGAATGACGATGCCGAAACGTATGTTTAGACCAAAAAAACGCAGTCTGAGTTGTCACATTAAGCAATGCAAGCGTGACGTTCTCCATTGATTAATGTCACAACTCAGATTTCTTTCTTTCTTTTTTTTATGTAAACATATGTTTCGCCACCGTCGTTCGCTGAGCTGCCTCCGTAAGTTGCAGGGATTGGCTCTTCGAATGTTGTGCAAGAAAGGAGACGCACGGATTATTTTTAGAGTGCGGCTGCAGCAGCCTGTGAAGCAGGCTCTAGTTCCTGACATGGGTACGTGTCAGCATTGCAGCTGTCTTCCAGTACTTCCTGGGTCTCACTTCGCAGTGAAAGTTTGCAGCTTTGGCCTCCCTTTACGAAAATTAGCAACGAATTTCGTTAGATGACATTAAAAACTCAATTGAAACTTGCTGATAATTTTTGTTCCCCAAGCATTCTGACATCTGCTGTTCCTGGCCCATCCAGTGGTCCCACGTTGGTCTGGAACGAGCGTAACTTCTTTTCAAAGCTTATTTGGACCTCTCGACGAAACGCGAGTGCGAGACTATCCAGTGGAAGCTCATCTTTTTAATTCTCTGCTTTTCTCCTCCTTACAGTGCAGTACGCGGTCGAGTTCCGGACGCGGCTATATGGTGAGTGCATCGACCCTGTCTTCTTTGTTTCTTGCCTCGCTACCGCGATGTCGCACATCTTTTAACGTCCCGCTGCGCATTCGCGCGCGCGCGCGCACGCACACACACACACACACACACACACACACACACACACACACACACACACACACACACACACACACACACACACACACGCACGCACGCACGCACGCACGCACGCACGCACGCACGCACGCACGCACGCACGCACGCACGCACACGCACACGCACACGCACACGCACACGCACGCACACACACACACACAAAAGTGATTTTGAAGTTGATTAATTTATCTAACACCCTATTTTATTTCTTACACTGGCTTCGACGGCGCACTGTGGGATCCTGCTGTGACTTGAGCCGGGCTTGCTCAGCCGGCGTTGATGTGTCTTCAAGAAACGTGCATTTTTTACTGGCGGCGTTTTGGAAGTGACGCGTTGGGCAACCACTTGGAAACAGAGGCACCTTCGTAGGGTGCTGCTTCGCGGCTGGCGGTGGTCATAAAAAAGTACCCAACGAAAAAAAAAAAAAAAAAAAAAAAAAAAAAAGCTACTTGCGAAGTTGCTGCTGTAGGTCTAAAGTGATGCACGCTAAAACGCATCGACAACACTCTAAGAAAAGCCCATGCGTCTACTTTTCCGCACAACACTCGGAGAGCCAATCACCGCAATTTACGGAGGCAGCTTAGCAAATGACGATGCCGAAACATACGTTTAGACCAGGAAACGCAATACGTCACGCTTGCATTGCTTAATGTCACAACTCAGACCGCGTTTTTCGGTCTAAACATATTTCTCGGCATCCTCATTCTCTGAGCTGCCTCCTTGAGTAGCGGTGATTGGCTCCCCGAGTGTTGTGCGGGAAAGTAGACGCACGGGCTTTTTCTTAGAGTACTCCTGGCCGAGCATACGGTTTCTGGAATTGCCGCAGTTCGTTTATCGTATATAATACTTTAGATAAACTACGTGCGACGTTCATTTGCCAGATTTTAATGGGGGGGTCTTTTTTTCACGCAGTTGAAAAGAATAAGTGGTCTCGATTCTTGAATCCTTCAAGAAATCAGAAAAGTCGCGTGCAACCGAATTTTTCGGTCAACCACTATTTTTGGGTTTTCGCGCTAATTGCTATATTATTGAGTCAAGACACCACCGTGAAAATGTGTCGTTACAGAGTCACGCGTTTCTTCAGACGCACAAAGTGAAACGTAGAGCAGAGGACCGGACGGAGGGCGGTTAGACCAGAAACACCGAGAGTTCCCAGGGGTCACGTGGATCGTTTGACTCCCCGAGACATCACGTGCAATAGAGTTCTGTGTATGTTTATACAGCCTGGAACTTAGTCTGCCTCATCGAGCGAGTTGTCTCCCAGCTGTAGATGAGCAATTTAGCCAGTGCAGTACAACCGCTAGCCCGGGGTCTTTACCGTGCACCACGCAGTAGTGATACACGACCGCACGCCGGTGCGATACTCATCCAGATCGAAACGGGCTTCTTTTAAATTGGCGCTTGTTGGGTGTTTCGCTGATTGTCCAATTGCGGTTTCATGATTCACAGGCGTCTTATCACTTCTCAGATGTTCTGCGTCTTCATAGCACGTGACTGAAGGAAAGGGAGCCACACTGCGAGCCCGGTTCGGGAACGACCTTTCCTTGCGGAACAAATCAGAGCAAGATGGCTAATTTTTTTTTTTTTTTTTTTTTTTTTTTTTTTTTTGTGTCCGTTTTTTTTTTGTAAACAATCTAGGCGCGCACATTGACCGGCCAGTGACGTGGTGGGTTGAGTAAAGCGTAGATGCACGGAGTTCCGGTTTCCCACCACCACCTGAGGTTGAAGAACCGGAGCGACATAGGCGGGTTTAGCGGAGATGCCCTGTCCCCTGTCTCCGCGAGCTTGAAGCGAAAAATAGGGACTCTTACCGGAAGTTCTATAAACAGTAAACTACGGGTCTTTGCTGACGTCACGCAGTCCCGAGGCGTAGCCGCTGGGTAGGAAGCCGAAAGAACGACTGACGTTTTCCTTTGTGCGTTGGATGAACCAAGACTCAAAAAGCCGCTTTCGCCAATTCCTCTTCAAGGCACGGTGCTGCTCTCGAAGTCGACTGCGCAGCCTGCGTGAGTTCACTCTTTAGGGAATTTTCGTAGATCGTCTTCGCCGTCCCGCAAGGCCCTCCGCAACCCGCTACGATAGCGGGAACTCCACAGTCAAGGCTATCGGCGCGCAGGCGCAGTAGCAACTTCTTCGTTGCGGAACGCTTAGTGGAGGGGTCAGCGCGGTCTACGAAAACTCCCTTTTGTGTGGCGTTGCGGACGTCGTCTTGTTCTCGCGTCTGCCCCCGCCCTCCTCCTGGTCCGGAAGCGACGTCAGAGAGACCCACTTCCGGTGCCGAGCAATCGATGGAGTCTGGGGTTGGCGGCCGAACCGCATAAAAAACCCGAACGGGAAATTACGTGTGTCCGGGAGAGCGAGATTGAGAAATCCTGTGAGCAGGAACGAGGGAGAGAGAGAGAGAAAGAGATGGGGGGGGGGGGGGGGGGTGCAAAGAGAAAGAAAGAGAGACAAACTGCTGCAAGAAGGGGTAACCCGTGAAAGGGATTTTTAAGACCTTGTAAATCCGGCCATAATCTGGCGCCCGACGTGATCGATCAGACGAGTTCTCCCTCCGACGCTTAGCCCTCCCCCTTTCCACATCCGTGTCCACTCTCCTTCGGCCACTCGCTTCTTTCGATTCCTCCTGCTTACCAACTTTGTTTGTTTTTTTTTTTCGTCCCGTTGTTTTGCTTTCTTTCTTTCTTTAGGTCTAGCTCGACCTTTCCAGTTGCCACACAAAGTTCACAGTTTTTTTCCCAGTGGGCCGTTGTTTTCGCAGCAGCCGGTTGCGCTCACCGTGAAGGAAAGGGCTATTGCCCACTCGAGGCACCTCTCCCCGTGCATTCGGTGTCCTGCCCGAGCCTATAATTTGGCTTTGTTTCGATCCCTGTCGCGTCCCGGCGGCCCATTGCTGTCGCCCGCTTCTGATCGATTGCCGGGCGATGGGGCCCCGAGTGAGCGGTTCGCTTCCGCGTGCTCGCCTGGGGCTGGGCAGGAACGCTGGGAGCCCCCACCCTCGGGAACGAGGTGTGCCTAGGCGCCCCGGAGTCTGTTGCTACACCTCCGGGGTCGTGTTGGACGGATAATAATAGCTGGTTCGGGGACAGTTTATTTTATGGACCTCGTCCGGTGCACCTCGCGGGACAACCGCCGCGAGCAGCACTGACTCTTCACCGGCGTCATTCCGATAGTTGTTTGTTCCGAGCTTCGCACGAGCATCATCGTGCGAAGAGGCATCATCAGAAGAGATTCCTGATAGGTTTTAATCTTCGTACTGAAAAGTTGGCAGTCCTTTTTCGGATGCCAAGCCGAGCTGGGATCCAAGTATTCCCCGGCGCTGCTGGTGACGCAGCTGGAGGCAGATCGTGTCGACACGCAACGCGGAAGCGTGTTCTTGACAAAACGCGGCGACGCAGATGGACCGAGATGCGAAATGAGCTTGGCAGATGACCAACTGCTCTTTTCAAACGCTTTTCTTTCTTTCTTTTCTTGACGCCCAATGTTACGGCGATTACAGTAGAAAAACATTCCATGCTTTACATTTTAAAATATAAGACGAGGAAACCTGCCTGTTATCCAGCTCCCCCCCCCCCCCCCCCCCCCCCCCCCCCCCGGGCCACAAGCCGCGAATCCTTCTTCTTTAGGTCGATCCTGGGAGGATGCATGTTATCTCGGCGCCGATACCGCCGGGGTATAAGGGAAGCGATCGCCATTCGGAGCAGCGTCCGTTCGTTGCCCCCGCACGCCTGTTCATGTGCGGGCGCCCCCCGTGTTTGTCCTGACTCCGAGCCAAGACGCGAGTCGCGGTTCCTTCTGGCCCCAGCTGCGGCCGCTTTGTCAGCGCGTCGAGGCACTGTCTGTTTGGCCAGGCCTAAGCGCCGATCTCGAAAGAACGCCCGAGGATGCGCGGTGTTGTGATCAGGTAGCTATTCCCCATCCACTGTTTGATCTGGTGCCTCGGAGTCTCTCGCTACTCCATTGAGTTATGTGCAACGCCCTGTGGAAAACTAACGTAAAATCGTACGCGCTCGTCAGCACGAACGTCAGCAAAACTCTCAGCTCGCGCTAAATTTCCTCGGGGCCTATGATAGTCAACGATATGCGCATTCGACGCTGGTTCTTGTCTCATTTTGTAGAGATTTCAATCATTCGTGATTTAAGTTTGCGTAGTTTAGGCTATGCGAGCCGGGTGATTAGCTGGCCTCCATGCTTCCTAACGCCTCCATCGAGGAAGTTCCGCTCTATGCTTCTTCTCTACAAACCCCGTTACACGCAGGCATTGCATGACGCCGCACATCACCACGAGTTCCGAGCTTAGCGAGTCGCCTTTATACGTTAAAAAGAATACCGTACGGGGGCGCACAAAGTAACCAGAAGCAATACTGCCCAAGCACAGTTTGAACAGAGCATCCGGTCCCAGTGGCACCCACTGAGACGAAAGCAACCGTATAGAGCACCGCGACGGAATCCCTGAAACTGCAGGGTTGCTAATGGTCCGTGACAGATGAAAGGGGAAGCTCCTCCCACCTGACTTCCTCTTCAGCGTTCTGTCTGCTAAAGTGGGAAGAGGTGGGAGGAGTTTTCTCCGAACTCTTAAACTGTCACCGACTGTAGGCGGGCGACAGCACTAACGCATAAACGAAGTGCGCCACTCAGCCGCGCGAATTCTTTCGGCCGAAGCGGCAGTCGTCGTTTTCGGGGTAGCGGCGTTTCGCCGAGCCTGCTTGCGAAACAAACGAGAAAGCGTCGCGCGCTCCGGAGCGTGCCACGACGCGGCAGTGGCGCGACGGCGCGCCTCATTTCCAGTTGGCGGCCGCAACACGCTGCCAAGTGGGGCGCGAGGAATCCGCACGAGCGGCGCCCGGCGGACATTTAGCTCGTTACAGCTAATGAGGCGCAGATTATCGAATTAAAACCTCCCCCTCTCTCAAACGCCCTTTTCCTCCTCCGCGCGCGGCGCCCCCCCGCTCCGCCGCCGCCGACGAATGGATGAATGAAAGCCGCTTCGGGCTCGGAGTCCTGCCCGGTCGGAATGGGCTTCCATCCACTCGGGTCTCTTCCTTCTTCGTGTCGGGCTTCGAAAAGGCTCGTTCGTCTCTAAGCCGACGTTGCGAAGCTTCTGCTGCCAGATCGCTTGTCAAGTGTAGCAGGCAGCGAGATACCTACTTGTCTCTTCGTAGATCTCCGCAGCATTAGAGACCTCCGGTTTCATGGCTCGCTCCCTCCTGTCCCTTCTCTGCCAGCTATCTTCTTCTCACTCGTAGTTTTGGATAGCCTAATGCGTCGACGGGCGTGGAGCGTTAGTTCCCGCCCCGTTTATCTCCTCGAGCGAGACCTTTCGAAAGCGCGACGTCGAACGTATAAAAGAGTCAGGCTAACTGGTCTTTCCGGGCGTAGGAGCGCCGATGAAACGACTCGCTCGTCCACGAGGTGACGGCCTGTGTCGTCGCCTTGCCTCCGTTTCGTAAATTGTACGCGGAAAGCTTGGCGTTCAAAAGCCGAAAACGGATCAGCTTGCGATAAAACCCGATTAATTGCGGCGCTATTTAAGGTTCTTCAACCCTCTGCAAACACGACTTCGAATTTTTTAATTTTTTAATGTTAAGCACGGTAGCTTTATTTTTGAGAAATTGAGCGTGATCGAGTATCGTTGCTGCGCTTGTTCTTAGTCGTTTAGTGCGTTGGTTTTCGTGCACTAAAATTTGGCCACAAGCCGATCTCTCGATATTATTCAATTCGTTTCGAGCTCTAGCCAGGCTCCGTCGCCGTTACAGTGGGTCTCGAACATATCGCCGAGGTGGCGCCTGTCATTTGGTGCAGCATACGACAAAGACGTCTCCCCTCACGGACCAAATAACGCGGTACAAGTAACGCGGGAAGAGACCGATTCACACAGTAGCGCTCGGTTACGTTTACGTCGAGATAAGACTTTGAATTGCCATGGCATCCGAGCGTTACGTCTCTTTTGTTGTCGTGGTGACTCGTAGTGGTATCTCAGAGTAAGCCACCCCGACTTGTAAGCCCCGTACCTACTCTGTGAAGTTGCGCTTTTAGAGTGATGTCATTTGTAACGAAATTTGCGTACTTTTTCTATGCGGATTATCCCCAACAATTACTCGTTACATTCATATAAAGTGGAAAAAGAAAAGAGAGAAGAGAAAAAAAGGGGGGGGGGGGAGGGCGCTTTTGGATATCTTTTTTGTATCCAACGCGACGGCGGTGGATTGGTGGGTGGTCTGCTAAACAAGCCAGCAAATCGGGCCGCCGAGCAGTCGCGCTGTCACTGCAACGCTCGGCAAACATCGCCGCATCGGAGCAAGTACGCGCTTTGACACGAGCTCGCAGCCCGCCAACACGTGCTGTCTCCAACGAGCTTGAGTAAACTTAGAGCGGTAAACCAGCGGTCAAAAATGGCACCCCCCCGGTTGCCGCCATCTTGCCTGTTTGCCACATTAGTGATCACGTGACGTTAAGATGGCTGCGCCCAGAGGTGGGCCAGATCAGATTGGCCAGATCGTGGTCAGCAGATGGGCACTCTGAGGCTGCGTTCGAATCTTACTCAAATGGCGCCGAGTTATTCCGGCGGATCAAGTCACGTGACAAGACAGATGCAGCGACGCTGGACGCGGGTAGGTTTTCGAACGCAACGGGTACGAGAACTTCACCCAGGAGTGAGATAAAAGCTGCGTTCGATTTGCTTGCACCTCCTCCGCCGGTGCAGAAAAGTGTAGGGCAGTCTACTTCCGGTATATGTATTGAGATACGATCGGAAGTACACCGCCCCACATTTTTCTGCACCGCTGCAGGAGGTGCAAGTAAATCGAACGCAGCTTCTATCTCTTTCCTGGGTGAATTTCTCGTACCCGTTGCGTTCGAAAACCTACCCGCGCCCAGCGTTGCTGCATATTTCTTGTCACGTGACTTGATCCGCCGGAATAACTCGGCGTCATTCGAGTAAGATTCGAACGCAGCCCCAGAGTGCCCATCTGCTGACCACGATCTGGCCAATCTGATCTGGCCCACCTCTGGGCGCAGCCATCTTAACGTCACGTGATCACTAATGTGGCAAACAGGCAAGATGGCGGCAACCGGGGGGGTGCCATTTCCGCTGCAGGCAGTGGGTTCCGGTTTACCGCTCTAAGATAAGACTCAAGCTCGTTGGCTGTCTCTCCCCCTCAGGCGCGCGCCGACTTGGGTGTCGTACACGACGTGCCCCGGCGGTCATAAACAAGAGCTCGGCGAGGGCAGTCATTTGTTATGCCGGCGGCAGCCCCCGTAGGGAGAGACTGGCCCTATTTATTATTCTCACGTCCGTTTCTCCCGGTTTTATTGTTTCCAGCGCCGGGGCGACGTGCCGTTTCGAGAGGCCCCCTCCCCTCGCTTGTGCGTGTGCCGATCGGCCGATAACTCCGCTTCAATGTACGACGGACCGCAGGCAACGCGACGTGCCATATCAGCGAATCCGGCGCTGTCGTTGGATCGCGCGACCAGGCGCCCCGCGTCGGTGCGCCCCTTCCGATGGTCACGTGGCGCTCGGACGGCGTTGGATTGGCTTCAGCGGCTGGTGGCATTTCGTAGCGACCGCCGCGGTTCACCCGAAGGGGGACATGAGTGAAGTCGCCCTCGATCAGCGCGCACGCGACTCCTCGCACACCGATAAACAAGGAGACCTGTTCAGCAAAGAGGTAGTAAACAAGCACACATTTTAATGCTACGGCATTAAAGAAAGAAAAAAATTGTGGCGGTTGAGGCCGTGTTTTGTGTACCTGAGCGCGGCGTGTCAACGCGGCAATTTATGAAGTCGATACAAATGCAACTGTGCCGGTTTTTTTTTTTTTTTTTTTTTTTTTTAGCGCGTTTGGTTGGTCGGCGAGTTGGAAAATTTACCTGGTTCATGAGCGTTTATAAAGGTCCCGTTTGGAGTGTTATTACGACGCTTGCTTGGTGGTGGAGAACGTACAACGCACCAAATGCCGATGCATTTGGTGCGGTGAGTTTAATACTTTTCTCTCGCATCCCGGGGTAGAGTTGGTTTTCCAGCCCGAGAGGTGTTGCGGTCACGGTCAAATACGATGTATAATAGCGAGTGCTTCACCGAACGTAGACCAAAATGTTCGTCTAAAAGTTGATCATCGCACCGAAAGGAGATAGGTACACCGTGTGTCAAGGAGCCCGTGTACCTAGGTATACGAAGCATCCTTCTTTAAATTTTCGCAGTTGTATGTTTAATGAGGGAAAATAGACAGACAGTTCCCCTTTAGGAACTTAATGAGCACTATCGAAAACTACTAGGTCAGTCAACCTAGAAAGATTGAGCGCTAGCTTCGTTTTGGGAAATTCAAGACATGCATCCAATGGCGCGCCTGCGCTGTTATTCTTATTTTTGTGTGTGTGTGTGTGCGTACATGTTCGCTTTGTTAGCCTTGTGCCTTAGCACGAGCGGTATATTTTGCCCACCACCACCTTTCCCTCGCGCTCCGAGTCTTTCGAACATTTACGAGTTAAGCTTGTTTCCCTGACGCTGGCCACGTTTCTAATTGGAGCCATGTGTTTATCTTTGCTAAAAAAAAATTAATTATGCAAAACTAATTCGAATTTGCCGCTGAGACGTCAAATTAGCAGCTTTCCCCAAACTTCTTTTTTTTTTTTTTTTCGCACGAGCGACGTTGCAATTGCGAAATTGCACTATGTCAATCAGGTTAAAGAGAAGCTGTAAAACTTCTCTAAAAAATGAGATAGCTGTTGACTCTAGCGTAAATCCGTGAATCTGAATATCACGTTCGTGTTCCCCGAAGTTGTCTCTAAACGCGAGAAAACCCGAAAAACCTCCGACGAGTCGTGTGACGTCAGAAGAGGATACTTCGGCAGCCGGGTGCTTATTATTACTTTTCTTTTTTTTTCAATTCTAGCTCTTTTAAATTAGGGAGGGTGCGCGTGCATATCTTTGATAAAGGCTGAAGGTGTGCGAGAGGGGAGATTCCGAAAACTCCTTTTGTGACCTCACGCTCCGGGAAGGGGCTTTCAGCGGTACCTTGAGAAATGACTTTCTGCAACTCCCATAAAAAAAAAAAAAAAAAAAAAAAAAAAAAAAATATATATATATATATATATATATATATATATATATATATATATTTTTTTTTTTTTTTTTTTTTTTTTGTATATTTGAGATGCTGGAGGTGAAATGACGGTTTCAGAGTGTTTCCTCAGATACAAAACCGCTTCAAGTTCCCTTTAACAATCCACATTTGCCCAGTTTTTTTTTTCGTCTTTGTTTTGTCGCGCACGTCCTTTCTTTGTTCTGACTGCAAGAAAATAATGTATGAACATTGAAGTTAAAGCAGTTAGGCAGGCGAGCTGGTTAAGGATAGGCGTGGTAACCCCCGAGTGCATGAAAATAGCAGTGCGACGTGTTCGTTGCGAACTTGTCTTCTAAGGCATAGTCCACATTCCCGAGCAACGACATCCGGTGGGCGAGCAGTACGCCAAGGGCCCATGCTGGGACCGTGAGTTAGTTCCGGCTCTTGCGCGGCAGGTTCGTGCCCTGCGTTGAAGCCGCCTCCCCGTGTGGCGTGTTGACCGAGCGGCTCGCGCCGGTTTGAGGCGAGTGAGTGTTGTTCGTCCTGGCTGTCGCCTCTCGTTTGCCCATTTGTCATCCTCCAGCACCGAGACACCCTCCGTGTGTTTGCCTCCTTCCTAATGCCGGCGTTTCTCCGTTTCCTCCTTCAAGTCCTCCGCCGCCGCGTTTCTTTGTGTGCGGGATATCTGCCCCCCCAACGCGCTGCCCGTGTCCGATGCCCCTGCATCGATTGAGGTCCCCGGATGTGGTAGGGGGCGGCCGCCACCAAGCGATCGGCGAAGCTCTGATTGTCAAACCTCTTCTATTTTTTCCCCCATCCCATCTCCTCCGTTTTTCTCGCCGTCTTTCATCTTTCTTTTTGCTCGTTCTCTCTTTTTGTTACTTTCGTTCGGCGTCGACATCATTCTTCCCTCGTTCATCCTTCGCGTCATCTTTATTTCGCTCCCCTCCTCCTATCAATTCTGGCGTATCATCTTCTCTGGCCGCCGCTTTACTTTCATATACGGAGGGATGCCTCGTATTTGCTTCCCATTTTTCTCGACCGTTATCGGTCTTTTCTAACTTTTCTTTTTTACTTTCTTCTATTTCCTTTTTTTCCCTTTCTTTGTTAGTTGCCCGGCCTTGGTCGGTCTGAGCGGTGCTCCTATCTCTCTATTAGGCGCGTCGTTCATCGTTCACTTAGCCCATCGCGGTCCCTTCTTTTCGGGCTCATTCTTTGGCGGTCCCGATGTAGCCGTCCCTCCCCCTCATTCCATTTCTCGCAAACTGAACGCCGCTTTAGCGCCGCCTTTCCACATAGTCCCGTGGACGAGGAAGAAGAAAAAAAGGGATAGAAAGGAAAAGTAATATGGCGGAGGAGCACGGCGAAACAGAGATAAGAGGTGGAAAAATAAAGAAGAAAAATAAATATGTAAAAAAAAAAATAATCGAGAGAACGAAAGGAGAAAAAAAAAAGCGAGAGGAGGAGCGGCAGAAATCAATTTTCCTTCCTGGCAGTTTGTCGCTCTTTGTGTTCGGCGCTCATGTATGTGAACGCGCGCGTGCGGCTGTGTGTGTGTGTGTGCGTGCGTGTGTGTGTGTGTTTGTGTGTGTGTGTGTGTGTGTGTGTGTGTGTGTGTGTGTGTGTGTGTGTGTGTGTGTGTGTGTGTGTGTGTGTGTGTGTGTGTGTGTGCGGGCGGGCGCGGCCAGTCAGTCACTCGGTAGCGGCGGGACAGACTTCGGGGGTCCCGAAGATATTTGATGATTATTTGCGCCTGTGCTTCCATCTTCCTGGCTGCCTCTCCTTTCTTCCTTCTTTTTATCGGGAAAGGGAGGGGATGAAGAAAGGGAAGAATACGTGCGCAGACTGGCGCTGTCTTCGTTGTGGGCGTCAGGTGGCGCCAGTGCGGCCGAGCGGGGAACGAGGGAGCCCTCCCGGGTCGGTGCGGGAACCCCGGGTGCAGTGTCGGGTCTTTGTATTTGGCTTTCCTTTCCCGGGGTTAGGCTTTGGTTGTGTCCGCGGTCGGATTGCCGACTCCCTTTCCTGTTCTCGAGTCGGGTTGCCTGCACTCGGGATATTGCGGCTCGGGTGGTCTGCGTTGACAGGAGATCGTGTCCTTCTCTTTTTTCGTTTCTTGCTTCGTTCTGGTCCGTCGACGTCTCGTTAAAAAGTCGCCGACGGTTGTCCCGCGGTATCGTCTCTGCGTTAAGCGCCTGGCGACTGCTGGTAGCGGTTCATGGCTGGCTCAACGGCGTTGATGCGGTCGGGACGCTTCTGTCGCCTGCACCCTGGGAATATTTGCTGCGCGTTAGTGTCCTCCGCTTTCCGAGTTGCGTGCAGTGTTGTGAAGGGCACTGGAACTTCATCGTAGCTTTCTTGGGCACTTTGCTGCGAATAACTCTCGAACTGGAGTACTGTTGAAACGTCACTCATGATCCTCATGTGCTTGTGTCGACATGGTCTTTGCGGCCATGTCGAGTTTGCCATTACCGATTTCCACGCTTGCGGACAGGAAAAGAACAAAATGTGCCCCTTGGTAAAAGGCGGAAGGAAATATGTTTTGTAGGACACGGACAGTGCGCCTCAATCGGCCCCTGCGGCGGCCGATTGAACTATCTGAAGAAGGTTTGGGTTCCCGATTTCTATCTTGTCCTGAGAAGGCATCCCGAATGTATTCGGTGACATATTCAACAGTAAGTAGCCGACACGAGCTCAATGTTTGGAAACGCAGTGGCGGCCTTACGTTTAGGGTGCACTGTACCTTTCGTTGTCTTATTATACTTGCAGCAGCTTTTTTTTCTTGTTTTTGTTTTGCGTTATTTTTAGTTTGATAAAAAAAAAATGCACGCAAACATGGTTTAGCCCTGGACGTCATCGATAAGTGACTCGATATTTGATCCATACTTGAATCGACCGAGCTCTTTCGAGGGACTAATCGACTATATATTTTAATCGGTACGCAGTCCCGCTTTGAACAGTTTTCGGTTGGTTGGTTGATCCCTTACACTGCGGTACCTCATTTCAAACTAGATCGGCGACTGTAACGACTCTGCGACATCTCGAAGCTGACATGTGTAGGCCTCGTGATCAATATATCCCCGAGTCTCTTACCGCGTTCTTTTCTCGGTTCCCTGACGTACAGAAACCGAATGCTCCATATTGACCATTTCCACAAGGGCGCCGCTATCTTGAAATATCGTGACTTCCAGTATGGGCGAAAACATCGTTTTCCCGTCACCACGCCAATAGAATACGTTTGGGAGATAAGCGTAACCGTCACCCATTTTGGTTTTACCTCCCCTTTACTTTTTACTATATGTAGACCTTTTCTGTGTACTCTCGTCCCCAGCCACCTAATAGGCGTATCCGGTATGGGCGACGAAAAAATACCAAAACGTTTCAACCCGTAACTAGTAAAAAAATAAAGGGGAGACAAGTGCCTTCTATTGGCGTGGCAAAGGCAAAACAGTGTCTTCGCCCATACTGCAAGTGACATCGATTCAAGATGGCGGTGCACTCGCAGAAAAGGTGTACAGGTTGAAATTTTTATTATTTTTTCGTCGCCCATACCGGATACGCCTATTAAGTGGCTGTGGACGAGAGTAAACGAAACAGGTCTATACACCAACTCAACTGGGCTCTGCTGTGGGCACTGCGCCATGCGTAGACGCTCCATCTTACGCGAATCGGGTTTTTGCGCACGCGCAGTGCCTGCAGATGACGTGGGCAAACGCGCGCTTGTTCGCATTGATAGAAGTGCTGCGCCATTTGTGCCGAATTGCGCCATAAACAAAAGTCTTCTACATCTGACGCTAAAATGGCAATTAAATAAAAAAAATCATTGTGCTATACCTGCGCCGTGATGGGCTTAAACGAAGCAAACAAATATGGTTGGCGGATATAAATTAAAGAAGGAATGGAAAATGGTGCAAATATGCATTTTACAGCATCTCTACTCGCCGTGTGGTTCGTTTCATCCTATGCCAGAGCACAATCGGAGGCTCGAACACATACAACCTCTAACGCACACACTAATAGCGCAAGTCACGGGGCATTCTCTGCACTTGATTGGTGTAGCTGATGAAAGAACACGTATACAGAAAGATGACGAATGCTCTTATGCCGCGATTTATTCATTGGTCCCATTGGCTTTTTATTAACCAGTGTTCATCACTATTTTAATTCGCGATTAATTCTATGATTAGCCATTAACCAAGTAGACTGCGATTGATTTGTATACCATTGACTCATAGCGTCGACTGCACTTTGGCTCAAGATGACACGAAGTATAGCGATTGCTCGCCAACCGCGTTGGCCCCGTCATCGTTTAGATTTTCGGACGATGTCGGCATTGCAAAAAACCAACATTCGCGAAAAAAAAAAGGGGGGGGGGGGAAGCGAAATAGTGGAATTCCGGCTACTATATGATAAGACAGAATCAGGGCCTTCTACTCTAAAAAAAAAAAAAAGAAATAAATAAAGAAAAAAAAAGATGTTTGTGTTTTATTAGAAGATGCAACCACTTTTTAATTTTTCCGCGGTATGAGCAAACAGGTGTTGACATCTGCTCGTAAAGCGTCAGTGGCTGCTCCAAAGCATTTTTGCCTGCTATGCGAAACCTGCTATAAAACGTTGAATCCCACTTTCATCACTGTGCTTGTAAACAGCGTGCTGTTGTTGGTGCAGGGTAAGAAAGCTGGACGAGGAGCTCGTCCTGCTTTCTTACCTCTTTCCACATCTGCAGAGCGAACGCCGAAGAGGAAGCGAGGAGGGACTCACCTCCTCTCCGGCCTTCGCTCTGCTCAAGTGGAAAGAGAGCTTGTCCCGCTTTCCCTACCCTGCAACAGACTATATGTGATAGTCTGTTTTAACTAAAGTCAGAGTGCAGCCAAGGCTACGGGTCAAGGGGGGCCAATCGAACAGTTACAGGGTTCGTCGTCCTTCAGTGCGGGTGTTAACCGCGGCTAAACTCATTTCATTTATTTTACGCTCAAAGCGCCCGAAGGCATTATTACATGAGGGGGGAATAGAATGCATGGAAACATCGTAGCAAAAAAGACAAAAACACTCGACGTAGAAAACAGGATGTGCCATATCGCGCACGCTTATACACAAATGTATACATAGCAGCTACACGCCAAACGAGCAGGTGAAATCGAAAGGACTTGGGTAATTCCACAGATCCACTCCTAAGGTGTGCACAATCTTGTATGCTTACGACATTTTCAGAGAGCTCATTCCATTCATGAATGGCCAACATCGAGGGAGGCTCGGAAAGCCGTTTCGTGCGACTTAAGGGTATAGCCTGACTTTATGCTGGTGGTCGTGCCTAGGAAAGATCCGATGCGGAGGAGGTGCACGTAGTCAAGTTCCTTTTGTCAGTTTAATTTTTAGCTGAACTATGCGGAAGTCCGCCAAAATGTTCCCTTTCCATTTTAAGGTATAAATAATAATAACGCATTCGGTGGATAAAAGTTAGCCGCGACAGTTTGCGCTTATTGCATAAGTGATCGAGGCCAGCCTCGGACTTTAATGTTGCCACACTAGACGCGAACGAATAATCTCTAAAAATAAAACGACAGGCCCTATTCTGAACGGGCTAAATTTTTTGTATTAAATAATACTGCCAGGGACTCTGAATAATGCTAGCATATTCTAGCTTTGAACGAATAAAGGGTGTATAAGCTAACAATCGTACTTCACTATAGTGCCAAAATCAAATTCCTTCTAAAGCAGTGCGAATAGCTTTGCTCACAATATAATCAATATGCATTTTCCAGTGCGCAGTGAATGCACCATGACCTTGCACTGCAATCTTTGCGCCCGTGTTAATGTCCCTTCGGACCCGCCAGAGCGCTCATACGGAAGGAAGGAGGCATAGCACGCTTGTCGACGTCGCATTGATCCAATATGTAAACATGCGCAGACGAGAGCCGATCGATGAACTTCGTGTAGAGGTGCCGTGACCTGATCCGTGTTTTTCCTCTCTTTTTCAGTGCGATAGTGAAAGTGACAGCGAAAGGGTGAGTACGCTTCGCCATTTCCTTCCCCGCCGCTTCACGGACTTTGCGGACAACCTTCGGAGGACCCAGGGTTCGGTGCCGGACCAACTGAATCCGTACACGGGAGCTTCTGTGGCGAGAAGGCAAATCTCGTTGGAGGTAGTCTGACTCTGGACAGATTCACGAGTCTCGCCGTGTAGATCGCTTGCGAAACGGTATTTGTAGATCGCAGACCCCTCCGGATGTGTTGGAATAGGCTCCGCGTATATCTTTCGCGGTGAAATAAAATAGAATGCGAAGACCGTGGGTTCGAGCACTGTGTGTGTCCTACACGAGTTTGAAGATACGAGAGGCTGGGGTATACGTGCAACAGCGCGAGATAGCTAGGGCACGTGTATCGGGCCTCTTGCTTATGTTCGTGTCACCGTAATGCTGCTAGCCGTAACTTTTCAATAAAAATCGACGTTTTTTGTTGTTTTTTTTTTGTTTTTTTATTGTAGAAAGCTTGTGAAGGGACATTCCCCTTTCACGTCGCACCGGATAAACGGAAAAAGATGGAACGCAAAACGAAGCAACTCCGTCTTCCTGGTTCGTCTTCTTCTAACTCTTCTCTATCGCTGTTTTCCGAGATTTCGGTGTATCACGATGCTATGCCGACTCCCTTTAAACTCGCGCCGTATACAGCCCTGAGTGTCAAGTTGATGGGCGTGTTATTGAAGACTTGAGCGCGTTGCGCGCCCTCCGTCGGCGAGGCTCCTAACCAGTTTTGGTTTTCTTTGTTCTATATTCAGGCGCACGCCGCGTCGAGTTTAGTCTCGGGCGATAAAAGAGCCCTCTTGGCATTGACTTGCAAATGCGCTGCCGTCATTTGCGTGGCCCCGTCAGCCGACCGCCTTCGCGCCACGCTCGGCCTCAGACTCGTTCCAGGGGCTGCGGAATTTGAATGAGTGTGCGTCGGAGATAAACCCATATAATACAACGTCCTTTTTTTTTTTTTGCATTTGTTGTATATTGAAGTTTTTTTTCCCGTGTCGAGAAAACAAGACGGTGCTTCCCACGGAGCTATACCTCCCGGTGCTAAATGTTTCAGGAAGTCACGAGGCAACTGAAAGGTGCAGTGACAGCGTGTTGTTTGGCGGGCGTCTGCTCGAAGCATTACGACTATCCTATCTACGGCGCGTGAAACATTACCCAGGAATAGGACGCAAAGAAGGCGGACGTCTGAGAGAACGGGGCATACGTGACGACCTTGCTTTAGGTTCGCCTGATTTTCCGTTTGTTTGAACGCGCGATAATAAGGGAGAATGGATCGATCGTGCCGCTCCCATGGGCACACGAAGCGTCCGAGTCGGCCCGGGCGGAACGTCGGAACAATTCCCCAAGCCGGGCAGTACAATGTGGGATAGCCACGCGAGGTCTACCGGGATTTTCCGGAATGGTCTGTTCGAGCGGGCCCGTACCGTCGACGGGTCGACCGCTATACAGGCGCGTATTACTGGAGCGCGCTGCGGGCTCCTCGGTCCGGGCTCGACCAAAACCGCCTACGTCATCACCAGTGGTTGTACGCAGCGCCACCTTGCGTCTGCATTGCCGCCAGTGCGTCTCCCTAGCGGTATTATAATGTACGCTAGAGGTTCAAATGGCGCTAGTGTGCTGTGCCAAATTGAAGCAGACCGCGACCAGTCGAACACTGACTTCCGGTAATGCATTTCTATGGGAAAAAGTTGGCGCATTTACTCCTTGCGCTCGATTGTAAGTGTAAACATCCCGAATAATTCGTACGTATATACTAGGTAGCTCGGAACATTTCTCGGTCAGGCAGACGAAACATTTGGTCAGTTACGACGTTTTTCTTTTTGATTCATCGCATTGAAAACGGCGCTAACAGGGCTTCCTACGCGTATTTATGTGCACTGTCGGACACTGTTACCGCGAACATGACGTTGGCGCTTTCCAGCATGGGGCATATACGTGCCGTAGCAACGAAGGACATCTGGAAAATTAAGAGAAGCGGCAAGAACTACGCAGTAACACTGCGTGTGCGATGAAAATAAATTAAAGGCCACGTAATAAAGTCCGATTTTCAATAAGTACCTCTTTATTATTTCTGCTCTACGAAGATGCTTGTTCTGCGTTTAAAATATCAGCCGCACGCTCGAAATCTTTGATCACAAGTGCCTCATAAAAGCTGCCAAGCGTAGAAAATAATGAAAAGAGACACCTTTCGTAGCTCACGTACTTTATTACGTTTTGAATGTTTTTAACCGCTCGTAAAGCATTTTCATATAGCGACAGGGCCTGCGCATTAGCAACATATAAGCGCCGCCGGAATGTTGGCGAGCCTCGAACACACTCTCCATTTCTTTCGATTGTTATTTCGCTTAGAATAGTCGCTTGTTTCGCGCACCTTCCGTGGAAGAAAGGTTTGGGCCTGAAATATAGAGAAGTCTAACATCGTTCACGGGTGCCGAAAACTGCTGTAAGTGAAGCAATTATACTTTCGTAATGTTAATGAAGGTACATACTACTCGGTACAACCCGAATGACCAAAGTTATTCGTGTTATTTCCCGGCGAGGAGACAAAATGCACGCACGTTTCCCCATAGGAATGCACAACTGAGTATAGACAATAGGAAGTTTTCGTAGACCGCGCTGCCCCCTCCGCTAAGGGTTCCGCAACGAAGAAGTTGCTACTGCGCCTGCGCACCGATAGCCTTGACTGTGGAGTTCCCGCTATCGTAGCGGGTTGCGGAGGGCCTTGCGGGACGGCGAAAACGATCTACGAAAACTCCCTAATCTTTACTTGCGCCCAGAAAGACTAAGGGATTGGTCGGAGACCCATCTAGGTGTCACCGCGAACTGGTTGCTGTCTGCCTCAATTGGCCTCCCGGAAGTCACATAGACACTAGCGCCAGTTGAACCTCTGGCGTACGTTATGACGCCTAGACGGTCGCGCCTGCCGCTTTGTCGCGTCTCTCGTGGAGCCTCAAGCCTAGTTCACATGCAGCGGTTTTGGCCCTAGAGCGGCGCGATTTCTGCCGTCGCGGCGCTCTGGCCAGCACCAGCAATTCTGCGGCACGAGCGCCGCGACGGCAGAAATCGCGCCGCTTTAGGGCCAAAATCGCTGCATGTGAAACACGCTTCAGGGCGTTGGCCGCTTGGTCGCGGGTCCACCGACGATGACGTCATACTCAGGCCTTGTCCCTGGGTGATATTGGTTCGACGAACTGCATTCAGCAGCGCCCCGGAGACACGGGCCCGGCGTCTCGGCGCCGCTCGGTTCCCGGGCAACGCTCGGGCGCTCTGGCATTGACCCCCGCTTCCTCCCTCCCTTCCCCGGCCTTCGCTGTCCGTCGTCGTGACACCCGGCCACACCAGCCACACCAGCCGAATGCAGCTCCGGAGTTCCCGGGTGGGCCGATAGGGGCGCCGCGTCGCTGGCTTCTCTCTCGTACGTCCATCCAAAGAGCAGATTCGTAGGTCTACCCAGCCGACTCCGACCAAACTGTTATGCTCATATTCGCCGCTATGATTTTCAGCGCAGGCGACGTGTATATGATCTTCGCTACCGAAAGCGAAGCACTCCGGGCTCTTCCGACCAATCAGTAAGAGCGAAGGGAAACGACCGTTTTTGTCTTTTTTGTTTTGTTTGCGCCAGTTTGCGCTCGCTCGTCACTCCAAGCTTTCAAACCGTTCCGCGCGTGCTAAAATCGAAAGTGCGGATTTTACGGCAAGTACGGTGCGACGCTGATGCGCGCTTATAGTAATTAGAGATGTACTACGTCTCTAATTTGACAGAGATTCTGCCGAGTGTTTTGCGTGCCTCATGACGGCGTATTACGGAGTCTACAGCGCGGCGAAGTAACTCGGAGTGCTCATTCTTCCGTTTTCCAACAGACGACAGGTGAACCTCTATATCAATTTTTTTTTTTTTTTGTCAGCGTTCGGAACTTGATTTTTCCATCAGAGCATCGAAATGGATTGCGTATGCAAATCGCCAGGACTTTGGAAGCCTGCCCGGCTTGCCGACGAGCAAGCTGCGCCAGCGTTGTTTGTGCAGCGAGCGCTTCGGCGCTACGGTGTTTGCAAGTTGTAGGAAGATTCGTTTGTGGAAAAACGCGTGCCCCACCGTTCTTGTTACGAATCCGTTGCTGCAAGGACTTGCTCCTCTGGGTGAGTTGCTGTCAGAGCAATCTTCAGTTAATTTGACAGCTTCGTGTTTATATGTTAGGATAGAGTACCGATAAAGCACCTACAGTCAGAGATGGGAGGCACTCACTTGATCGAATGACGTTTTAGCGAACGCCCACGTTTCATCGAACGACACTTTAGCGAATAGTCGGACGCCGCGAAGCGGCGTTTTCGGGTGGGCCAAGTGAGTTCATATTTTTGTAATGAGTTGCCGCAGACTGTCGCCGCGAAGCGGCGTAAAGCGCAGCGCGGCGGATGGGTTAACGCGCGCCCCCGTTATTCGCTAAAACGACCATTCGCTCAAATGTCGCCGTTCGCTAAAATGTCATTCGCTCTTGTGATATGGACCCGTCAGAGATGTAGTCACTCCAAAACAGTAGTTGTTTTCTTTCTTTCTTAATTGCATTGCCTATTAGCGAGTTTGTTTATGGTTTATTTATCGTTTATTCTTATGCAGCTCAGCTGCAAGCCTTTTCCTTTATTTCGGGGTTGATTTGTTTGTTTGGGTATTCAGAAGCTAGTTTAGTTTGTGGGAGTTGTTTATAGAGCCATTTAGATAATTCGATGATAAGTGCTTTTTTCTTAGTTTGTACGTTGAAGTAATTAGTTTCGTTTTACATATTTAACAACTTTACTGTGTTTAGTGCCTACTACAGTTTTTGATTCCCCTTTGAGGGCGGTGGACTGCCAACGGAGTTTGTAGATACGGGTTTGAAATACCGCAACTCATTTGAATGGGGTTCAATAAAAAAATGCATTTCAATGAACGTACTGTTTCTGTTTGATTGCACTGGTATTATCACGTGAAGCGCAGTTGTTGTGAAGTGTATCGCGCGCGGCTCGTCTGCTAGACCGGTGCCGTGCTGGCCGCTCACAGCGGCCGGCGCGGCACCAGTCTAGCAAACAAACCAGAAAAAAAAAAAAAAAAAAAAAAAAAAAGAAAACCGGGGGAGGGGGGGGGAGGAGGAGGAGGAGGGCGCACGGCGCACGCCAACGGCAGTGGTGGCGCCATCTGGCAGTGTTTCGAGTCCAATTTTAATCTCCGACCAGACGTATGTTCGCCTTCCTGCCACTAGCGCCTCGTGGCGCTAGTTTTTCCTTACCATGGTGGAGGCTACAGCTGCACTCGGCTGGCCACACTGCGGGGCCCTCGGCGGAGGGGGACAGACTGAACTCCGCTTCCGACGGGACTTCCTCGGTCGCTCCCCGGAAACACCGCGAAGGAGGTCTTTTCTTATGGTGCCATATACTTGCCGCATTTGTGCCTCGTTATCGGTTTTCGTAGACCGTGTTTCCCACGGCGCTACTCTCTCTGGAACAAAGGGGTCACTACCGCGCATGCGCGCCGCTTGCCCTGTCCGCTAGTTCTGAATCTCGTAGCGGGTGGCGAATTAGCATTGCAGGGCGGCAGAAACTATCTACGAAATGCTCCTATGGCCGGCTCCTCTTCGGGACGATCGAATCCCCAGTACGAAAAGTAGCTTCGCCTCGTCTTCTTTTTCGTACGATTAATTTTATTGTTAGTATTCTCATTCTTTGTTCGTATTTCGGACAAACAGACACGAAAACCGCGGACAGCGACAACCTCGAGCCGCGTTGAAGTTCTTCCCCGGCCGACCGTCGTGTTTCGGTCGTTCCTTCCACCTCCTTTCCGTCGCTCTCTCCACTTTAACCTGCCGGTATCTCCAGTCCGAAGCTGTTCTCGGAAGGAGAAGCGGAAAGCGACATTTTTCTTGGCGTGCAGCCGGGTGATTTGTGAGGGAACGGTTGTGTGCGCAGATCGATCGCGCTGCCCCGGGCCGGAGAGGCGGGCAGTCCGTCGCCGGAGAATGTGGGTCGGGCACGCCATCGTCGCTCGGAGACACGCACGCGCTGCCCCGCACACCACTGCCGATTTTCATCGGGACGCGTGCGTGTAATTTCCTCCTGCCTTTTAGCGGTGCCGCGACGTCCACGGGACGCGTCCCCTCGCCGCTGCATGTAGCCGCGTGCGCTGCCGAGCGTGTGCTGCTGACAGCGAGATTACGCCAACTACACGCACGTGCGTGTAGTACATTCGGTGTCTCCGAATCTGTCGCTCTGGACGAATCTCGAATGGGTCAATCACTCATACGTGCTGGTCGAGCTGTTCCCGTACCATAAGAATATTACTCACGATCGAAGATGAGAGACTTTGGAAACGCGCGAGTAAAACTGTTTTTTTTTTTTTTTTTTTTTTTTTTTTGTAAACGACAGAATACGTAATCCACTTTGTGGGTCAGGTTTTGGCCGCTGACGGCAAAAATACTTGGGGCCGTGAGAATGCCCCTTAACCCAGGCCGTTCTTGTCTCCAATTTGGGTGGCGAAAATGCGGATTTTATACGCGGTGTACGATTGCCTTTTTTCGTACGACTTGTGTTCCGATCCAGTTCAGCGTATGTGCATGTCGTTCTGGTGGTTGTCTTTTCCTTTATTAGTTTTCACCCTTGTCGACTTCGTGGCTTTCAGTGTACGAGAAATAGACGGTCATGAGCTCGTGCCGCGGAAACTGAGACGTTTTAGGGGCTTACCTCGACATTGCGCCTCTTCAGAGCAGAGATACGGTTGGGGGTACTGCGTAATCGTCGAGACAGAAATCTAAGGACTAACCTTTTCGAGCCAAATTAGATAAAAGCATATGACTGCTTTTGTTAACCAGCGAGCCATTTTCGCAGACAGCGAAATCTCAATTCGCTTCCCCTCTCAGTATACACGCGCTTCTTGGCGATAGTTTCGCTTATTTCTCGTTTCTTTCAAGCGGAGTATAATTTCATTCCTCCCTTTTGTTCGAAGCAAAGCTCGGGAGATTCGCGACAACTGACAAAATACGTCACGATGGCAGATTGAATTGCCGGTTCCACCTCGTTCAAGCTGCATCGGAGTGATCCACCGACGTGTGCAGTTCTTGGTCCTCCTGCCGCACGGAGGCCGTGCGGCCCACGCCCGCGGAGGCAGTGGCGATCTTTCAGCGGAGGATGATAACAGGTGGCACAGCTCTAATGAGGTCTGGCGAGATCGTATCATAAAGGAAGTATACATGTCGCAGGGTTTAGATTACTCTAATGTTTCCTAAGCAATCGAGTTGATTTCCGACAGCGGTACCCGAGTGCGTGTTGGTTTCTCCGGAGATGGGTCGCGTTCCCTCGTGTCCGTCGAAGGAGCACTTGCTCAGATTTCGAGTCGATTGGCTGTGGGCTCGCGTGCCCCGCGAAGCCGCCCGTGTCCGACCAGGAAAGACGGCGTGTGCGTGACGGACTTGGCCTCGGCTCAATCACACGCCTGGCGGTCACGCCACCGCGTCGTCGCGAGCTTCCCTTTATTGTTATTAGTCCCCTCCTCCCCAACACAGGCGGTACCGAAGAGAGGAGAATCCCGTAGACTCGCGTGTCGTTGGACAAGTGAATGTGCCTGTATAGAGATTTTTTTAAAAGTTATCGTCGATTGCCTTTGGGATAGTGAGCTCGAAATCGTAGAGCGCCCATATATTTTTGAAAGCATTACGCGCTCTACATTTTTTTTTAAATTTTATGTTTCATGTTTAAAGCCTTAATGCGATTTCATGTCACGTCTGAGCACTTACGCTGCGCATGCTACTGATACAGACAACGACGCTGGAGCTCCGGAACTTAGGTCTATCGGGCATGGTACAAGAACAAACTGACGCAGTTTCGGTTTTGATGTCCGGGTATATGTGGGGCGAATTTCTAGCTTTTTTTATTTACCTTGAAAAGCCTTTTCTCTTTCTCCGCCCTCCCCTTTCTTTTGCTTGCAATGGGGGGATGAAAGGAGAGACGTATTGGCGTATCGTTAGGCGCCTCAGAGTTGATGTGAGGAGAGAACGGGGGCATTTTTTCTTTACTATGTTCTAAAATTTATACAAGATTAAAAAAAAAAAACCCGGAGGACATTTAAGATTGTTTGCGTCTAGCAGTGCGAAAGCATCTGCGTTGCCGTGCACGTATCGAGGACAACGTCGAGGACGGCGTCTAGGAGGACGTCGAGAACGACGTCAAGAACGACGTCTAGGACGTCCTCTAGGACAACCTTTAGGACGACGTATAGGACGACGTCCTAGATTTCGTCGCCAAGTACGGCGTCTAGCCCCCATTCGCGCTTAATAAGCTTCAATGGGGGATATGACGACGTCAATTTCGTTGCGTGTGCTCGCGCACACCGGCGGCTGCTGACTTATGGAAAGAGAATATGCCACTTATTATAGACACTCAAATGTTTGGTTCAGAGGCTGTGGCGTATTTGCTTGGGCGCCCACGCTTGCCTGTGAAAGCCGCCGTAGATGTAGACGCGGCTGCCTCACAGTCCATCGCACGAAGCACACAACGAACACAGATCTAGTACGAGGCGCACCTTTTGCACACGGCGCTCCGGCGGTGACACCACTCTCCCGGACTTAGCGTGAGCGGCACGTGCTTGATGACGTATTTTTAAGGCCATCCTTCGGGCACAACGACGCCGCTTTTTCGCGTAATGGGACAAGTAAAGCGCGAGACACATGGACGGCAGAATCGTCCGATCCGACGTCCGATCCGACAGTCCGAACGCCGCTCCGAGTTGCCGCACGCGACAGTTTGAGAGACACGCTTCCGACCTTGCATGCGACACGACGATCCGTTCGGCTCCGCCCAGGAGATCCAAGCACTTCCGCGGAGATCCGCGTTCATAGATCTCTGGTCCCAGATTGACGGTTTAGCTCGCACGAGCGAAGTTAGGAGCTTGTTCTCGCTAGGGAGTCTATTCTCCCTAGCGCGTGCATTCTTTGCTGGGGCCATCTTTCTCAAATGGGTCAGCGGGATTCACGCGTCCGGCTTCCCCTCGCCCGCCCCGTTATCGCGTTCGCTTTGTCCCGCCAGACCCAGTGCGTCATCATGACGTTCGCGCTAACTGCGCTGTCATTGGCTGGACGAATCCGACAATCCGTCCGCCGTGCGAAACTATCGGCCACAGCTCCCGCGTTATATTTAACAGTTGAGCACACTGTACGTACATTTGTAATCTGTCTTGTGTAGAGTGAATTCCGCAACGTCAGTAGTAGCAAATGTTTGTTTTCTTTTCTTTAGCATTTACTAGCGATTGAGGGATGAGGTCAGTGGACAAACATGCACCTGTTTTAACGTTTCGCGTTAATTATTCAGTGAGCTAAATTTAGGTCTATTCTAAGAGACGTTTTAGCAATAAACTATCGGAACATTCAATATCGTTCAGCTTGGCGATGGAAACCGATTTCACCTCCCTCTTGTCCTCGCCACGTTTGATGTGGTGAGTACACGAGGGGCTCTTTGTTTTGTTCGTCCTTAGATGCACTATACACTCCGTGCGACGCGACTGGCGCGCCTCCGCGCGGCCGGTACCGAAGGTAGGCAGCGAGAACCCCGGAGAAAACGAAGCCGAAACCACGCCGCATACGTTGGTACGCATTGAAGTCGGAGTGGTTCGGTAGCGCTGGGTTCACAGCATGAAGTGCTGCATGTGCTGCGTCATTAAGTGCTTCAATAGTTATGCGTCGTATCTCGTGGAGACAAAGTTTCACAGTTTTTCACCTCGCCGATGTTTTGTGGGACAGCGACAACGATGGAGCCGTGCCGTACGACGTGAGAAATTTGGCCTCCCGATCATGTCTGCCACTGTGTCGGCACGGCTGACATATTCTACACTGCCGCTTTGCGCTCTACGTTTTTTTTTTTTTTTCGTACCAGTAACAGTATGTGTCAGCGCCGATGGGACGAACCCACACTCGCAGGTATGCAGTGCCAATTTCGTTGGAGGAATGCCCTCCAAAGAAGTTTCGTCCCCATCGTACGTGTCGATGATATTTCCGGACAAGTATGGCACGCAATCTGCACTTCATAAAGAAAGATTCGAAAGGTAAAAAAAGTGACAAATATAAATCTAAAGAAAACAACAATGAAACTCGGAATCACTGGAGAATCAACGTTTGAGTATGGAAGTTTATGTGGTGTGCTTTCTTTCTTGACCAGCCTCCTTTCGGATGTGGAAACGCTTATACCCCGAGTTCTGTAGACCACATTTTTTTTTCTCGGCTTTAGAGCCACCTATCGCAAAGTGGTTCGAACTGGAAGTACCGCCCACTGGTTTCTTCCTACCTGTAAAGTGTGCACCTCCCACAATGAGTGGTATTATCTGACAGTCTTTGACGGTCAAAGCCAGTTCCCATTTAGTTACGCCGCCCAAACTAAATTTCCACCTGGTTTCGCTGTGCCAACTCGTTTTGTTATAATAAGTGTTGTGCCAAGTGACGGTCATGTCAAAGTACCTGTGCGCCGAAAATCAGCACCTCGCACAACAGGTTATTACACAACAGCTGACCGCAAAAGCCCTTGGCGGCCAAACCGTGTGTTGGCCGACAACTTTGTTTTCTCGGCTTTGGAACCACCTTTCGTAAAGTTGTTTCAATTGGAAGTACAGTCCACTAGTCCCTTCCTACCTCTAAAGTCTCCACCTCCCCCGACCAGTGGTATTCTCTTGACAGCCTTTTCATGATCCAAACCGATTCCCATTGAGTTACGCCGCCCAAACCAAATTTTCACCTGGTTTCCCTATGCCACCTTTTTTTTTTTGTATAATAAATGCTGTGTCATGTTACTGCCTAGTCCAAGCACCTGTGTGCCCAAATATGCACTTTGCATAGCCCGCTATAACAGAACGTTTTGGGTCCAATATTGTATATCCCGCACAGCTTTATTTCTTTATTCGTTAGAAACATAACTTTCACACCTGCTGCCTTAAAGAAACTTGGCACTCTTCGTGCACAAACTTAGTGAACACTCGCCTCCAAATATCATCGTTCCAGCAGTCCTAGGTTTACAGCGACGAGCGAAATAAATTTCCCACTCAGAACAATTAAGGTGGCGGCCGTCTTGTTTTTCGGAAAATTGCTCCAACTCCTTTTTCGGCCGCAACTAGAGAAATTACCCCTGATTACGACTCAAACTCAATATATAAAAAGTAGAGAACAGCTAAATGCTCTTCTGCCCCAGCACTCATGCAACGTCACCCTCAACTTATAGGCTCAAAAAGCAAAAGTTTCGTCCGTGCGCGCTTCCGCCGCCACAGCTTGGCATGCGAAAAGGCGCCGCAGGCTGCTGAACGCGCATCACAGTCGAACGCCAGCTCCTCCGCTAGCGGCGCTGCGCGCGTTTTTCAAAGCGCCCCCTATAGTTCCCGCACGGAGTGTATATATCATATCGTTCGAAGCCTGTTTTTGTCTGGACCAGCTCATTTCGACCGTCATGTGAGCCCTAGCTTTTCAACTGCCGGTCACTCTGCGTGGAAAGTACGGCACCGTTGCCAGGGCACGTTCACACAGCCGTCGGCTCTGGAAAGGTATTTCACGATCGGTTTGGCCCACGTTGGAAACGGCATCCCGTTTCCAATATTCCGTCGTCGGATGGAGTTGTGGGCGTCCCGCTGTGCCGTCGTCCTGCAACTGTTCTGGCCAGACGTCTTTTGTTTTGCGGTCCGAGGAGTACTGTACTTAATATGATGGACGCATTCCACGTCGTAGGTTCTAGCCGCGCACACAAGCGTACCCCCCCTCCTTCTCTCTCTCCTCTCTTTCCCCTGCATATTGCGTCGAAGGGCGTGGGTTCGGGAACAGCTTGTCGTCGCAATATCATTTAAGATGGCGGCAAGACGCTTCTGGTTCACTGAAGGGCTGCCTCACAGAGACATGAAGCGGTAAACGATGCCCCCGGATACGGCTCATTCGGCGCCAGAATGATGACGTTGCAGAATTTTCTTGGCCTGCGTCGACTTACACAAGGATCGCTGTTGGTCGTTCGATGTTTGTTATCTCTGTGAGGTCTTTTACAGGCTAAGTCCCTAATCCCCACCGAAGTGCTTCGGCGAATGTACAAATGGAATTTCCAGCTTTAGTTTGGCCGTAAGCTCGCGTTTATTGTGGTAAACGCTGTCATGAAATAAGCTGTACTGATGTAAGTGCGACATTTCGTTGCTTGTTTTACACACTTCTTAAACCGACATTACGAGGCAGCTGTAGTATAGCGTTGCTATACTAAAACCTACCATTGCGTGCGCAATACGCAAGAGTAGAGCGTACGCTAAAAACGACCTGCTCGGACTGATTTTAGTTGTGCGCTACGTTTCTGAGTAAACACCTCACATCGTCTTGGTTAAATTTGCGAAGAATTCCGCGTGCTTATGGCGCCACCAAAGGAAATATTGAAAGTGAAAACGGTTCCAATAATTTTATTTCAAGTTAAACCAAGCCGCAGCTGCCTGGTCAGACGCACTTTTCTGCGGGGTGCGCGGATGCTACGAGTACGAGTGTGTAGCCAAATTCGTTCGCCAGGCCTCCATCAATCGAAACGGCATCTTCCATCACGCTGTCTCGGGTAGAAATCCATGACCTGCTCATGTTCAGTGCATGGCGACAACTTCGGCGATTTCTTGAAGAGTCGTTCGTCCGTTGGCGATGAACTGCGCGAAGAGGCTTAGCGTTGAGCAGATCGCAGCGTTCACGCAAATTGCGAGCTTTGAACATCTACACTATGCACTCCTCCAGCTGCGCGGCAATCTGACTCGACCGCGGTATGTTCCGGAAAGAATTGCCGAGCTGAACACCACGCAATTTCACGCAACACAGAAGTTCGCGAACACCACGTCGCCCTTGCTGCGCCAGTCGAGGTACCGCCATCTTGAAACTGCTGTTCTCGCTGGGTCCAAGATCTCTCGAGAGCTTCCCGCAAAGCCCGCTAGCCCGCCACGCAAAATCCTCAGCGTTGCGTGCGTACGCAATACGGTAGCCTGTCTGCTGTGTTCTGCGCGTACGCACTCCATCCCGCAATTTCCTTGCGTACGCAAATCTTTAGCGTACGGTCCACCAAATCTCTAGTTCTTCCAGCGAGATGGATCCCGTTCTGTTTCGTGCGCTGTGTCGTGTGGTGGCTTTCCTGCAGCGTACGCTTCTGGGGCGGGGAAGCCCGCCGTGCGTGGTGCGATTGGGATTTCTGCCGTCCGCGGCGCTGTGGGGTGCTGACATTTTATTGTACTAGAAGTCAGTGATTGTCGCGTAGTTTGCAGTCGCGTGAAGTACGAATAATCTGGAAGAAACAAACGGGGACTAACATTGAAGTTAACAGCAGGGTGGCGTACAGTAGGGCCGAGTAAAAATCGGGTCTCGATTCTGCAACTCCAATTCCTGAACTCTGTATCCATTTGGAAGGGGTATGCGCTTCTTGAAGGGGAGGAAACGAAATCCGCAGCTTAACGAAGTTACGAAACAAACGTGAACGAAGCAACAAGTAAAATCTTGTCTCGAGCTTCGTTGTTTCTTCTTTTTGTGCGAAAGGGTATGAGATTATATGTCGAGCGACGGAATACCGCTCTTGTTTCCGCTTTGCGTAGTCTTTAGGATTTGAGAGGCTATGGGAGGAAGGTCACGTGCTGTTCTCGATATAGGCGGTGCTTCAAAGAAAAATATATAGAGATGTTAATAAAAAAGAAAGAGTAAGGACGGCGACTGAGGAGAAGATGGGGCAAGTGGGTCTTCCCCGTGGCGTGCCCGGTAATGACTGTAACGAAATCTCGACTTTGCCGTCGCGAAAGCCCGATGGTTTCGGTGCTCAGCCAAGTGCGCATGCTCCGAGGAGGGGGTTACGAACCCTGGGCAGCCCCTCTCTTCATCGACTGGAAGAGCAAGACGGAGATAAGTCTGGGTAAGCCGGCTTAGGAAGGCCCCCTCCTCTCCCTGCCTCTCCGCCAAGAGGCTTACCTTACGTTACACGGCAGAGGTAACAATCTTTGGAACACTTCCCCCACTTTTTTTGTTTTTTTTTGTTCATCTCGTAGTTTTAAAAAAAGAAACCGACAGAAACGCGACCAACCGCGTGGCGGGGAGAAAGAGGAGGTGAGCGCGCGCGTCGGCCGGTGAAGGGAGAAAATCCCTCTTTTGGAGATTATTCGATCTCGGCGGATTTTCTCTCCGCCTCCGAGATTATGAAAGCGGCGTAGGTAGAAGGGATTTCGGTGCCTGGCCCTCGGCCCCCGCTCGGAGGCGTCCCTTATCGGGGCCGGCGCGGGACCCCGTTCGCTCCAGTTGGCTCCAGTCTGCGGCGTCGGGGTTCCGTTCCTTGGCGGCGGCATTTCCCGCTTTGCAGAACACCGAACGTTCATATGTTCGGGGCAGTGGAAAGAGCGCTGTAGGCACGCGCTCGCCGGACCGATCAACCGCCTTCATTTCATCGCATGACCTCGGTCTCTGCGCGCGGGTATGACGGGGAGCGTGATCACGTGGGGAAAGATGGGCATATGGCTGGTCCAACAAGTATCTAGCTTCCACCGAACAGTCAGCTTAGAAGTCAACAGAGGGCGGCGACAGCGCAGCTTTTTGTGGTGCTGTAGAAACCGGGGGCTCATTTCTTCAGCGGACATCTGTCTTGTATTGACCGGAAAAAAAGTCCTCGCTTTCTGTTCCGTCTCGGCGCTATTGGTTCTTTTCTTTACTGTGTCTGGACGGGATGATGTTTCCGGCCCGCCATGCTACCAGTCCCGGCCTGCGTCTTCGTCACTGCGTGGTTGTGTGGGATATTGAACGGGGGACCATGACTTATGACGCCTTGTGTATGCAGCACTTCGTAGCTTGCGGTTTTAATTAGACGTCGCTGACTGTTCTTTATTCAATGCCGATACGACGCATCCTCAGTACGAGTTTACCGGAGTCTCAGCGACCAGCAAGGTCTGTGATATCATAGAAACCATCGAAAGTCCAGCGCAGCCGCACTTAGGAAGTGCTCCCTAGCTCTTCCCAAACCACGACGAAGAAACGCTTCTGGAAAACGGATATACTCTCAATCTAGCTAATCTCCCAGGGCCATGGTCATCGCCCTCTGAGAAAGAGTTGCGCTTCTTTCAAGAAACGAAACGGATTGAGGTATCGTAAAACATGCCGCCGACCTACACGCCACTGCTCCTCTTCTTTTTTTTCTTTTTCGCCTAATAGGCTTTACATACCCCCCTCACCCTCCTCGGGGTACGAAGTAGTTGCTCGTAGATTCCTCCCCCTCCCGCCTCTCCCCTCGGGGATAACCAAACGATAACCTCGTCACCTTCCTTATGAAGCTCTCTCTCTCTGCCTTTTTTTCTCTCCCGTCTTTATCAGCACAAAGTATAGGCTCATCGGACATGTACAGATACCGGGGGTTAGCCTCTCTGTCCCTCCTGTTCTTTCCTCTCCTCCTCCGTCGCCTTGTGTTGTTCCCCCCGCGGTCATGCGCACTTGGCTCCCGAATCACGAACACGATTCCCCCCGTTTTCAGTCCGCTGGTTACATCAGGCCCCGACGGCTGGTGCATGTCGCTTCTGCTGGAAGATCATAACTAGATATGCAAATGGTCCGCTCTCGCTCGCTTCATTGGCAATTTCATCAGCACGCGCGGTCCCGGCTCGCCTGACTCCGGATGCACTGGTATCTCTTTCCCGGAATAGATTGCCCGATAGTGACGGGAGTCGCTCCGCGGCCTTCCTTGATACGACGCGATACGCGCATACCTGAGAGAGAGAAAAAAATCGCTTGCCTTTAAGCGCCGTTTATTATGTCGTTCGGCGATTACGATTGAACGATTGCGGAAAGCGCTGGAGATAAGAAACCTAGATGAACGGCTCGTCTTATTTCTCTTCTCTTTATCGCCTTCGGCCTTTTAGGAATGGCGAAAACGATCGCGGTTCGATGTATTTATGCGCTTCGGTACCCGAGCGTTTAGGAGTGCCCTCTTCCTTCTGGCGTAAAGGAGTTGTTGCGAATTGTTTGTTCCCGTACGAAACGAGTTCCTGAATTTTCTCTCGTGCGAAGAAGGGATCGCATCGTGTGTGTTTTGTCCGCGTAGTCAGGCTCTTAATCCACCTCCGCGTCGTATGTGGAGCTTGGGATATTCGAAACGCCCTCCATCATGCCCGATGACAGCTGTCCCCGCTGGAAACATCGATGAAACTTTCTATACGCCGCAACGCTGTTTCCAAACAGACGCGCGCTTGCTGCATACCAGGTGTAAGCATTGCGCATGCACAGAAGTCACATTCTAGTGATGGGAGAAGCGCATGAGCCGACGACAGCGCCACCGCTGCGAGCTGACTTCAGAGCCAGAGGTGCTCCCGGCAGGTGCCACTTAGGATGTTGGTGCGGCCAGTGCCCGTTTCCTCGCTTGGCAAAACGATAATTTAGGGACGCTGGACTCTCACCTTCGCACGCTGGGCCGTTACTGTCTGTAATCAGTGTAACGCTCCATCAGGGGTTTCAACCTCAAGCGCGCGCGCGAGTGTACACACACACACACACACACACACACACACGCACACGCACGCACAGACACAGACACAGACAGACAGACAGACAGACAGACAGACAGACAGACAGACAGAGGGTAAAATTGTATTTGAGGATAAAAGAAAGGAAAAAAAGAAAAGAAAAAGCGGTGCGTTTTACTTTGCATAGTAGCCGAGTCTCTCAGTGTCGCGTTTGAATTCTCCTATACAAGGGACCTTCTGCTCTGTGCTTTTTCTAGACTTGCATCCTTAGCTTTGATTCCCTAAGGTGCATGACTACTTGAGGCGCATCCCTGATGTGATGACAAAGTCTAACGCGTTCGTACTTTTCGATGGAACAAAAAAGGGCAAGCACGCTCTCGTTTGCCGTGGGGCTCAATTTCCTCGAAATGAATCAAGTTCAACATTTCTTGAAAAAAAATAAGAAAAAGCTTACTACGACGGTTTTTGATTGCCGGGTAATTTCTATACCAGCATTATTGGGCAAGTATTACGTTTTCGTTGTATTTTTCGACTCCTAGACACCCAAGCTCATATCTCTACCTCTTGATGTTGCTTTTCAACTGAGCAAAGTTTGTGCAGCCGAAGTGTATCCTAAAGGGCTCGCGCCGGCAGCATAGTAGTGGGATTCTCGTAGAAGTTATTAACACGAAGAAAAGAAGGCAAACGTTAAGGCAAAACAATACACCGAACCCAAGGGAAACGGAATGGAGAAAGATACGTGATGACGTTGTAAGCGCGGAGCAGCGTTTTAAGCGTATATCACAACATCGGACCATTATTTAGGCCGCATATTGCGCTCGAGGCATGGGAACGAAGGTCCCCAGCCGCTTGATGCTTGCGGGTCGCGTCCCAGCGAGCCCAGGGTCCCATACAGAGCTCCCTGCTCTGTATGAACTCTGACGGTGTGCATTCGTGACTTACTAAACTTTCCTACTGGTCACGCTTCAGATAGAGCAGGGGTCTCAAACACGCGGCCCGCGGGCCGCATGCGGCCCGCGACTCGCTAGCGCGCGGCCCGCAGTCAACCGGCTACGATTCCCAGTTCCCATATCTCGAGCGCTAGAAATGGCATGCGCCATCGTGATCTCATCTCGCCTATTCATTTTTGCTCGAAAGTAGCTCTGCTCTTTTTAAATACTTATTCACATAGTTTTTACTTTCCTGTGTTTATTGTTTCGCTTTATCTTTTGTTTCCCAGCTGTTTGTAATGTTCAATAATTCCGCTACAAGGCTGCGAGCGCGAGTTCTTTGTTGAAGGATGCATCTCGGCTGCGCGAGCTCTCGATCAGCAGGAGCGACTGCCGAAGATAAAGCTACAAGCTTGGGATTCTCGCCTTAAAAATATAAAAAAGTCACCATTAAAGTTAAGTGTTGTAATAGAAATCGTCAAAAAGCAAGAACTGTCAAATAACTGACTGTTTTTTAGAGAGACGTTGAGCTTAGTTACTTCCCGAGTGAATTGAGCAACGGGAAAGAGAGTGTACTTGCTCTCTTGTTCCATTAAAAATGCGAGCACGTTGGCGGGGCGGTGTCATTTCAATTATTGTTATCACATTAGGCCACGGCCCAAAGTAGTCTCATAAACAAATCAGATGTAGAAACGGCACTGGCAGACCTGACTTTACAAAACGCATAGAGCACGAGGTCTCCTCTCTTTTTATTCTTTTGAACCCCCCCCCCCCCGGCCTAACGTTGGCCCCCGGTCTTCCCAGTGTCGGCTATCTGGTCCCCACCTTCAAATGAGTTTGAGACCACTGAGATAGAGAGTGGGACGTTCACCGTCGTCGCCCAGAATGTTCACGCCGCCCTGTTTACGAGACCGGTGGCTCGACCAAGCCGACGTCCGGTTGGTTGATGGCGCGCTGTGGCGCTCCGAGCGCTGTTTCACCATCGCGCCACGAGTGCCCCGGGGATCTGGAATGATGAATGGCAAGCGTCGGGACGGAGGATTCGTTGAGAAACTCGGAAAGGTCGAAGGCGCCTGTCTGGGCTCACGCGAGTGCCGCGGGACGCTGTTTACCGCAGAGTTGTTCTCGGCTTTGCCGCCGGTGGGGAAATAGCGACGGAGTGAGCAAACAAATATCGCCTTTGGGAGGCTCTGCTGCGACGGTAGTGTACACGGGCGCTCGGCGCTAACCTCTCCTCCCGTCGGTTTCCCCGGCGATAACGCCATGGGCGCGTCTGCCTGCCGCGCGGCCCAACGAAAAAAGGAAAAGAAGAATATATTTCGTCGTCTCTTCCGTTCTCTTCTTTACTGCCAGTTGCAGCACTTCGAATTTGCTCAGGGCGGAAGCCGGAAAAAGAATGAACGGAGCCCGCTGAAAAGGAGGAATTTTTAAAGTGACTCTACTTTCTTCTTCTTTTCGTTCTTTTTTTTTTTTTTTTTTTTTTACTTTTGTTCACCGGTATTACTTTTGTTAGAAGCAGCCCATGCTAAGAAAACACTTCCCGCCCTCCCTCTCTCCCCATTCTTTTTCTGTCTTCCGATCCTCTTCCGATCTTTTTGTTCGCGGTTAAAAAAAAATAATAAAAAAGAGAGAAGAAAATCTTGAGAACACAGGCGCCTTGTTTCTGCCTGCCTACCATTTTCATAAATTTTCAGGTCGCCTCTCGTTCGCTCAGTTTGTTCGTCTTTATATCTTTTGGTCAAGCGTGCCGCAGCCCCCAGTCCTTGCGCCCCGAGCCCCTTTTTGTCACTGCGCGTAATATTCTGAGGGGGCGCCACCGTCCTCCTAATCCCTTGCCGCCCTTCATTCCTTTTCGATTATTTTCCCCTCGAAAATAAGGAAAGAAACAGAAAAAGGGCCTCCCTTCCTCTCTTTTTTTTTGCCAAGCAAATATAAAGTCTGAATATTTAAGACCCTCCCATTTCCCTGAGATCGCTTTCGTTTGTGTCTTTTCTTTTCTCCCGGAACCGTCTAGGCGATAATCGTCGTTGTGCACGCTTCCAGCTTTGCTCCTCGAGGGCTTTCAGTATTTTTTTATACTCGCTCTCTTCTTCGCGCTTCGTGTCTTATTTCGGCTGCCGGTTTACTGCTGCCTCGTCCTGTTTTCTTTCCGCCTGTCGCGCATTTTGGTTTTAATTCTCTTCGGGTTCCCCGCCTCGGAGGGCCGTGGGGGCGAGGCGCTGGCGGCTGTTTGCATTTCAATTTCGGCGGCGTTTGCATTTCCAAGACGGGCGTGAAATGCGATTTCCCCGTCGGCCCAACCTGGCATCACGAATTTCGTTCGCACCCCTCTCTCTCTCTTTCTCGCTGCTGTATTTGCTCATCTACACTGTGATCGCCTGTCCCTAGCCCTTTCTGTTTTTTTTTTTTTTTTTTCTTTCTCGTTTTCTCCCTATTTCTCGCTGCCGGGCTGAGTTCGAAGACATAAACCTTCGGCGAGAAAGGCCCCTGGGAACATGGCAGATAGAGGGAACCAGGCGCGGGAGATTTATTTCCTCTCGGAGAAAAGTAAAGTAAGCGAATAAGGTAGCCGCAATAATGTTGTCGCTTGAAAAAAAAAAAAAAAAATCAACGGAACATTAGATGGGAACAAGTGATGGTGCATTTGGAAACGATTTCAGGTGAACTCGCTGCGAAATCACGAGCCTAACTGTTGTGCCCCCCTCTCCCCTTTTCTGTTTCTTTTTTTCTTTAACGTAGTCATTTTGAATTGATCTTCACTCTTAATATAATGGGGAGGTAGCGCTTTGCCGTATTGAGTACGCTCATTTTTCTTTTTTTAGGCAGTTTTTACTTTAGAATTGTGAATCGATGAATTTAGAGGCACGATTCTTTTATGGGACATCTGAAGACACGCCTGTATGGCGCGCGCGGTCTCGAGTGTCAGGCGGGTTGTTTGCACTCTGCTGTCCCACGGCCGCTCGCTCGCTGCGGCTGCGCTCCATGGGACTGGATCAGGAGACGCCTGGCAACTCTGCCCTCCTGCGAACATGGAACGAGCTCACCGCTGGGGGCGCGGCGCCAAACGCAGGACGTCAGATAGGGATGGCTCTGCGCGACGGTCAACGCGACGACAGCAAGCGTCGACAGCTGCGCCGTTCGGACGTACTTCCAGTTCATGCCCCCCAGAATGTGCAGGACCGGTTCTCCTCGGTGCCAGTGATCAGCAGTCTTTGCTCGATTTTATCCAACGTTTACGAGTCGTTTCATTTCCACCTTTATTGCGGTCCGCATTCCAAACGGAAATAAGATACGTTGTGATTAAAGAGATTGCTGGTGGCGCGCACTCAATTTTACATTCATACACACACATGTATATAATTTTTTATACGCTCATTTATACGCTGGTCATGTTTGAGAGGAACTCTATAACGGAACCGACGCGATTAGCATCTTTAATTCGTGCTTCATGCAAATGAAGCACGAATTAATGTAATGCAAATGAAATTCAATGTAAATGGACCTGCATTTTGTGCCGTGAGGGCACAAAATTCTACTTAGGCCAAAGTGCCTCGAACAAGCTAAAAGAATATAGATATATATATGTATATGTATATTCTTTGCAACTCGGCGACGTTTTCCCTATGGTGACGTCATTGCCGCGATTTCAAGATGGAAAAGACGATTTCCGTTGCTCTTGGCTCGCGTCGCTCCCGCTCATTTTATGCTGCCATTGGGTAACGCCCTTGGATAACGAAAATGAAAAATAGAATCTTTTTTTTTTTCCTTTTTTTTTAAATCAGATAAATTAGTTTTTGTTTTTGTTTAAATCAATCTCGCACGATTTAAATCACATCAGCTGGAAAAGAGCGACTTTTTTTTATCACTAAGTTAGTTTTCTTTTAATGGCTGCCTGAAAAAAATCTTTCCTGCTGGATAATTTTTTTGCTTTAAAACAAAATAAAATGCCCGTGTGTAACGGTAAATAGGAAATATTGGGGGAAAAGTGTTTAAATTTAAATTATGATAGCCAAATGGGTGCGATCTACATCGCGATTTAAATCCCGGTGTAAGTTTCGTCTTGATTTTATTTTCGAGCCTGGTCTTCACCCACTCCCGATGAGGGGGCCACCCTACTCTTGACCACCTGCCACGTCAACTTTGAGAACTTAAACCCGGTAGAAGATCAATGCGTCAGTCCTTTGCAGCGGAGCAGGAACCACTGAAAATCGGGTGGACGCGCTATTGAAATTACCTTAAAAGTTGTTTACAATCTTAATTTTTTTTTTTTTGCTTTGTTTTGTTTTGTTTGAGGGCAACGTGAAGACATTAATGACCCTTACTGCTCGCGAAGTATAAGCAGTTTTTGATAACTTTGCTCGGCTAAAGTCGATTTTGAATTTTTGAATTGCACGGAAGTATTTTACATCGCTCTATTCTGGAATGAAATTTCTGCAAAATATATATCTGTTTTGTTTCGACTTGTCGTTAGAAAAATATATATTTTTTTTTTTTTGCGTTAGTGCGACACCTTACCGTTTAAGCACATTGTAAGCCACACGTGCGAGATAACGTCCACATAATTCGGGAAGAGAGAAAGAATGGATATTTCTGAACAGTTGGTGGCATAATTGGGTATGACAGGTTTTATATCTCTGAACCGACTGGTTGCTCTACGACGCGTCCTGCCGTTTAATAACCCCCTGCACGCCCACGACAAGACGTAGCAGTGTCTGTTTCTCGCTTTCTGTCGCATAACGTTCAGCGGAGATTGCTACGAAAGTAACCCCGGAACCTTTCCATTCCTTCGGGGAAGGGACCGAGGCGGCGCCTCATTGTTTGTTGTCTTTGGCTGGCGCCGTGTCTGGCACGTGTCGCATCTGGGGACGCCTTGCGGTGCTGCTCGTTCCCCCGACTCCTCCGGGCGACAGAGGAGCGGCCCTTTGCGGGCTGCCCTGCGGTTCGGGGACAAAGCAGCTCCGACACGGACCCGCGTCCCCTCCGCGCTCCCCGGGAACGACGTGTCTCCCCTCCGTCTTGGGCTCGCTGTCTGGCGGGGATTAGCGCTCATTTGTCAGCATTAGGGCGCGGGGGGAGGGAGGCAAGGCCGCGCCATTGTGCCAGCCAGCGTCGGGATGCGTGTCCCGATGCGGACGGCAAAGAGATGCGACGGCGCTCGGACGGATCGGCGGAACCCCGCTCCCTCCGGGCACTGGGTTCGATTTTATCGGCGAGACCCCCACGCACTTCGTTTATGCATTCCTTCTTGCTCCCCCGAGCTCGTTTTTTCCGGTGGTTTCTTTCTCATTCCATGCACCTCGTGATGTCTCCGGCTCTGCACGCAGGAGAGACCGGGAGGGGAGCGTCCCTCTTTGTATCAGTGGTCGCCTTTTGCGGTGCGGTGGTACCCCGATAATCCCGAATCCGCAACGTCGAATATCCGGTTTCGCCCTGCGGCTCGTCCCGTTTGAACGGATTAAGTTGCTCGAATTAGAGCGATGGAAGATCAGTCAGACTGTCGTGCTTCTCTCTTCTGGTCAGCTTTTTCGCGACAACTTAATAGAAATAAAATTTAAAAAAAAGGGGGGGGGGGGGGGGGGGCTTTAGAATGGCGTCAACTTGACTTTTGATAGCCTGTTTTTTTTTTTTTTTTCGCAACCCGGTACTGGCGGGTTGGACATTTGGGAGTTGTAGTACACCGTTTCCGCAGCCCGCTAAGCACCCGGATAGCGCTCCGTAATCCGACACAAGACCTTGAACTAGGCAAAGAAGGCTGGTGGCGCGCATGCGCAGCTGCGGCGTTTTCTTGACGGATACCGTAGCGGAGGAGAAAAAAAGTCTACTACTATTCCCTAGTGAAACTGGACTTAGCGTAGGCAAGCGGTTTAGGGTTCTGCGATTGAATCGGGCCATTGACCGTCATCACAGAGGGTCTAATTGTTTGCTGAGCGAATGGGTTCTTTTAGGGAGCCTTCATGTGCGCTTTGCTAAGGTGATGCCACCCTTTGTAATACCACTCGCCGACAAATCAGCAGCCATTTTGGTTCTCGGAGATAATCCGTGGGGCTTATAACCTTCCCAGAAACAAGGACCTTATCTCACAAGTTCGGAGCAGCGTTGTGGAACCGACGGAGGGAGGATTAGCATTTTCCTCCTCGGATGGGAGGACCGATGGACAGAAAGGCCATTTCCCGGCGCACGGGGAAACAATGAGAGGAACAAAATGACGGTGGAAGAGGGTGTGGGAAAGGGAAGCAGGCAGTTGGCATCACTCTATCCGAAGCCCACATGAAGGCACCCTAGGCGTATCTTTCTTCCCTTCTTCCCAAAGTTGTTCCTACTTGGAAGAAGAAGCAAAAAGAAACGAATAAAACATGATTGAGAAGGGTGATGACGTGAGCCGCTGGTAACCGTTCGTTTCGGCATGCTGTCATCGTGGCTTTCGTTTTCATTCTCTGACTTTTGTGACGTAAATCTCTCGCTATTTTTCTGGTTTTCTTTTTTGTTTGTTTTTTCTTACTTGCTGTTTCCTCGAGTCTCGACTGTGCATGTATCTTACTGGAAAGTGGGTGCAGCTTAGCCGCGAATGAACTCCGCGAAATCTGGAGCCGAGAGAGTCGTAATCCCGGATTTCTCCTCTCTTTGGAGACTTTCTCTTGTAGGGAGCGGGGGCAGTTTATTAGAGAGGCGCGCGATCGATAAGGCGCCCTCGACTGGGTCGTGTAAACAGCGGATTTGGTCCCCCGAGTCCGCTAATCCTCGCCTCGGGGAGACGTGACTTGTATCGACGGCGACGTTCATGCGTGCCGCTTACATTCTCATCGGGGCGCGCAGGCTTCTGCTCGGCGTCCAGATGAGGCGCCTCGATAGCAGCTGCACACGCTGACCCAGCTGACGACAAAACAACATATAAAAAAAAAAAAAAAAGGCGTAGTTGCGAGCACAATTTTGCTCGGCACACGTTGTACGCGCAAAAAGAAGTTCGGCCTGAAGTCGTTTCGAGTAAACTAATTTGCTTCTTCGTTCGTGCTAGTTTAGCGGTTGTGCGTTGATTGGTTCTAGTGCTCGGCTTACAAACTACTTTTTTTTCCCCTCGCTTTCTCCCGTGTACGTGCCTCGGCGTGTGAGTGTCCATTCTAGGCCGTGATCTTTTCGATTAAATCTCGCCATGGATTGCACATGCTTGCACCAGCGGAGGAAGTTGAAGTAGCCTAGCTCTTGGTTGTGAAAATTCCACCAGGCGGCGCTACCCCAAACTTCTCGCGAACTGCTCAGCCGTCTCACCAGGAAGACGAGACGGCTGAGCACTTGATACTCTACTGTAAAGGGCTGCACCCTATGCCTACCGAAGACAGCATATATTTAGTAAAGTCATTGGGTGTTGGAGACAGCGAAGGAAGAGTGGGTTTCGAGACTGTAGAGATTAGCAAGTAAAGATTAAGTGAATGGTGGCAGAAAGCGACAGCAAACTAGGTATTTTCTTATTAACTGATGGCAAGGGGGTTTTATAGCCTCACTTTCTTTTCAGTGCGGAGTGAATATAGTTTTCGCATTTAAATATTCTAAGCTTAAATGGTAAAACAAAATAGCTAGGTGGCGTAAGCTACCGCCCGATCCAAAGGGCTCAGCCGGATTCATCCATCCATCCATCCATCCATCCAGCCTAGGGTGTCTGACTCTTTTTCTGCCGGCCGCTCCTGACAGATGGAGGCACTCTATCTCGCCTAAAGGATGTGTTTGGGGTTTCTTGCAAGTAGCGTGAAATGCGCCAGTGCACGAGGCCCGTGACTCGAGCGGCCCATGGAAGCAAATGGCGGCGGCGCACCCACTCGGGGCACGTCTCTCGTGCGTTTCCACAACAATGGTTGTCGGTACTTGAAAGCGTGAATTTTATCGAGGGACTTTATTCTCACCGCGAATAGAACCCGACACGAACGACACGATGATGTCGTCCCTTTTCTCTTTGTCTGTCTTCCGTCTCGGGTTCTGCAATGATTACCTGGATTCATCGTTTCTTATTTCCCGTTCTGTACGATCTCTCTCAGCTCCGAATATTCCTGGCGCTTGTATAGATCCGATCCGCTCCCCCAGATGGCACGACAGGTCTTGTTGGCGGCGTTAGCACCGTTCGTTCTCCCCAGATGGCGGAGCGAGCGGGAATGTGGTGGGAGAGGACGCGCGTGCGAGCGCGCCTCCTCTCCCGTTCTCCGTCAGTCGCTCGTTGTGCTACGTGCGTGCCGGTCGCCGCTGCGCTGCTCGCCGACAGTGATCGTGCCTCCTTTTTTGCTGGCGTCGCCCCGTCTATGGATTACGGTTCGCCCGGCGTTCCTCGGATGCTCGGCCCAGCCCGGAGGCCCGCCGAAGACACGGATAACGACGGCGCGACGACCTCGTGCAGTGTGTGTGCTCAGCGAGAGTGCGGTGCGGCCTGACCTGGAGTAAAAAACCCAGTGCCGGAGAGCAGCGGTGGCCACCTCCGTCGAACAGGTCAGCCTGAGGGTCGTCTGGTGGCGTTAAGTTTTCCCTACCCTCGCATATAGCGGGGCCCAGTCGACCTGCGGGGCTAGTTCGTGTGGGTATTGGGATGGGTGTAGCCGGGCGTCGTCGCTTGAATCCTTCGAGTTAACTGATCGCAGGCGACTGGAACTCCACATAAAATCGAATTGACCTTCTGGGTGGCTGCACGCAGCATTCGTGTGTTCGCTCGGTTAAAACTGTCGCAAATCTACGGGACAAGGGCTGCCCGAGTTTTGCATCGTTTGGCTACGCCTCCATTCAGTGGAGTTTTGGTGCGTTAGTCCCGAAGCACTGAAACGTCCGATCCCGGACATCTGCAGTCGAATGTAATCCGTGTTTTGAGGCCAGGAAAGAACATTTTCCTTGCTCTGTCCGCGAGTTTTTCCGAAATCTATCGCCTTTTCCCAACTCTATGCGGACGAAAGAATGTCAAAAGAAATCGCCTACGTTGCCAAGATGACGTCGATTTCGTAAGGATCATTGTAGGTGAAGTCTCCAGAAAGCTGGCAGCTGTTTACCAGCTGCATACGGCGCGCTGAGCGGATGCCTCGCATGTTTTGCTTCTTTTCTCGCGACGAGTTGAGTCCCGAGGAGTTTACAATGGGGCAAGTAAACTTTGGGGGAGTTTGTCGCCTAGTTCAAAGAGAGAACTTACCGCGGCGGTGGTGACACCTTCTGCGTGAAGTTGTTCCGGTTACGCATAAGGTTGACACGTCTGCCGGATGCGGCCCCACGTGAGCCTTCGTTTGGTGCGGCGGAAATGACCGTCCAAAGACGTTCACACCGCCTACCTTGCGCATTATGTTGCGCGTGAAGTGGTTCAGAAGTGGAAATTCGTCCGGCACGTGTCGGCCAAAAAGAGACCCGTGGTTAGCTGTGCACGCAGACTGAGAAGGGCAGTGCGTGTCATTCGAACGTCCGGGAGGCACTCACTTGATTGAATGACGTTTTAGCGAACGTCCGCGTTTCACCGAATGACACTTTAGCGAATAGTCGGACGCCGCCAAGCGGCGTTTTCGGGTGGGCCAATTGGTTTCACATTTTTGTAATGAGCCGCCGCGGACTGTCGCCGCGAAGTGGCGTAAGCGCAGCCCTGCGGATGTGGGCTAACGCGCGCCCTTGTTATTCGCGAAAACGTCGATACGCTCAAATGTCGTTCGCTAAAACGTCATTCGCTCATGGGATATGGACCCCTGGAGACGGGACTTTGTCATTTCCTCTAGCACGCAAACGACGCTAGAAACACACCGTATATATATATATATATTTGTGTGCATTCTTTTTCCAACGTTCTATGCGCGAGATCGCAATACCATCGGGATAAGTTCTGGGTGAATACCCCACCGATTTCATGGTCTCCTTTTGCGCGTTTGTCGTTTCGCCCCAAGCACCGCGTTGTGTGGCGTGGAAGATCTGCTTCCAGCGAGTGGAAAGCCGGCATCAGCTGGCCGTCGTTCCCTGGGCGAACCACGCCAGTCCGAAGGTGCATGCGGCGGCGGGCCGCCGATTGTCCCGACAGGGCAATCGTCAAAAGGCTCGCCCCGCGCTTATCTCGTCCTCATATCGGCAGTGTAGCTCAGCGTTTCGGAAGGTGTCTCGAGCTATCTGACTACGGCATCGGGAGTGCTAACAGCAGGGCGTTTCGAAAGCCCGCGGCCGGTGTGTCCGGTGGCCGGCCAGTGATTTCCGGGCCTCCTTTTATCGCGCCCCGAGGCTCTAATTGGGCCGCCGATCCTATCGCCAGATTCGACGTCCGCTCCGGCGCTCGCCGTGGCGGACGCCGCGGGCTCTTCGGTCACGGCCGGTTCCTCTTCTCTCGCTCCGTTTATAGGCTGTCGATTTCAGGCGCTGATAGCGTGCTGTAAGTGCTTCGGTAATTTCACACCATCAAAGTCATTTTTCTCGTCATGTACCGCACAAAGAACAAAACAACGGAAGAAGTCTTCTAAATTGCTTTCGCAAAGCAAGCACGATTCTTTGTTTCGCCAGATGTTGGAGCGCAGCCGAGGCGCTGAGGGCGTCCAAACAGCGCCGCAAACGCAACATCGCTGCGTTTCTAATTCTTCCGTGGGTGCGGCCTTCTCAGCCAACCAGACGCAGAAAGCGCGCCGTGACGGCTTCAGCGCGTCTGCCCTCTAGCCCTTGACTGCGCTCTGGTTTGCAGTGAGGCGGGCCTCCTAACAGGGAGCGCGGGCGGGCTTGTAGTCTCTGCTGCTCCGTCAACTGAGTTCCGCAACGTGCTTCGTTTCTACAACTACTCGCCCGAGGAAGACCGATTCTGTACGGGCCCGTTCATGCCACAGCGCTGCACTAAATTCCTTCAATGGCTGCATTCACTTGGATGCGACTGTAGCGCATCGAGTCGAGATTTCACGATTTTGATTGGTAGCAGCTGGGTAGAAGAGGAAGAAGTAAGAAGACAGGCTGTGTGTGATTGGTCCCTGCTCGATTCGATGCGCTACGATCGCATTCGTGTAAACGTAGCCAATGTTCATTTGAAAGTCACTAATTAGCTCTCGCCACACATTGGACCGCGTTTCTATCGAAGCTCAGTCGATTCCGGTCTCCCACGTAAGCATAAAAAAAAAAAAAAAAAAAAAAAAACGCGTTGCGCGTCTTAGCTTGTAGCGCACGTTCTGCCGAGGCGGCGGCGTCTGCTCCTTGGCAGCGCGTCTCTTTCTGCTGCCGCCGCCGACGGGCGTCGTGACCGCGGGAGCGTGAAAGAACCGACGCGTGACTCGCGACTTGACGGGTCCTTCGAGGAAATCGGAGCGCGCGATATTCAGCCGCGCTGTCGGAAGGAAGCCCATTCTTCGGTCTCCCCGCCGTTCGAGGGCCCCTCGTCGTCGTTCCCGTTGCTCCCGCTAAGCGGTCGTCGTGTACTAGTAGCGGCGGCGCTCCGTTGGCCCCGTGAATAGGCCCCGCCAGACAATGGGTGATTTGCCCGCGTGTCTCGCGGTAAGCGACGCGCTCCCCGACAACTCCGTCGCGCCCGGTCGGCAGCCACTCTGTTCGGGCCAGACAGCGACGTTTGCAGACCCTCGCACTGCGCCATCGATAAATGGCAGGTTGGACCGCGGACGAGCTCTCTCCGTTCGACTGGGGTGCAGGGGCGACGCCACCTGGATGGCAAGGTCGCAGTGCTAGCTTTTCACGTCACTGATCGGAGGCCAGCGTGGGGTACAGATTGGAGTACCGCATCAGTCTGCCTCGCGCTGGTCTCCGCTGGGTGACGTAGAAAAATAGAGCATTCCGGCCTTTTTTATGCGGATGGTGCACTCCAGAGCCAGTCTCGTCTTATGTCGCTACTTCTTCCTAAAGGGCAGGATCGGGATGCGGCGCCGCGGATTATCGTTGCTTTCCTAATCCGGAGCCCCGCGCCGGGATCCTAATTGTTTGGAGATTAAGCGGATTACTGGCCGGGAAACGGAGGGCTGCCCAGGGAAGTGGCAGGCCGTGGGCGAGCCCGCTTCGTGAAAGGGCGCCGAAGCGCGAGACCAGCGGGGATTAGCCTCTCCTATTCCGGGGCGCCTTCTTTCCCTCTCTTTTGCTCGAGTAGTCTTCCGCGGTGGGGAGTTCGGTGTTGGTTTCGGGTGTCGCGTTACCGACGGGGGGTATCGTGCGCTGGCGCTCTCCTTTCCTGTTTGCGGAAAGAAAGGGGCGCTCTTGTTTCTCTTCCTCTCGGGTTACCCAAAGCGGAGGACTTTTGGCGCGTTCACAGCGGAAGCGGATCCGCGCATTCTCAACCACAAAGCGGCTAGGATTGAGCGGTTGGAGCGCGTTTTCGCCAACCGCTTCGGGACCGATTTCTCCCAACCACTTTCACGAACCGCAAAGCGCTAACCAATCGCAACGCGACGCTGATGTGACGTCAGTGACTTTCGAAATAGGATGGCACCCGTCGCTGGTGAGGCGTCCGAGGCGCTGTAGCCCTAACGTTACAGCAAACAAATCAACGGTGAAACGTGATGTTAACATCCGTCACTTGAATCTGCCGCGAAAAGAATAGACTCGTACTCTTAACGTGCTTCGCACCGGCGATTTTGTTTGGGCAGGAGTGTTTATTATTCCGGGTACCACAGCCCGAAGCTCGCTGCCTCGCTAGTCTCTGCCCGTAGAACGTCGGAACCCGCTTCTGATCGACCGGACTGCCAGCTTTTGTGCCCACTAAGATAGTGGCGTGAACTATTGAAAGCTTTCGACACCGTGCATGACCACCACGAAGGCCGATAGAGACGACATCAGCCTGATTGCGTAGCCAACGCACTACCCCGGAGCGGGCAGGGTACCTGCGCTAACTCGACGTGTGACGTTTACTACCAACAAAAGAAATAAAGGGAAGCCACTCAAGGAATAAAGTGTACGTACCAGACGATGCAGAGGTAATCCATAGGGCGTTTATTCGAGCTTAAAGGGCAACTCCGCTCAATTCCGAAGATTTCGGGATAATGAGTGATTTCGATTTAAAAAGCCCTAGTAAAAGACACTACGTCTTTTGCTTCGCGAAAAATGGGATATATATTTTTAAATCTAATTTTAAACACGAGCGGAAATCGAAACCGAAACTTCGGCTTCGTCCGGCAACATTGGCCTCGGGCCGCCAAGTACATGGCCATCACGTGGTGCGAGAGGTCACGTGATCCTCGGCCCAACGACGGGCGGGATGGGGGCGGGCGGGCGTGCGGCAGGCGCGAGTGTAGTCTGCACCGCACTCTTCGCCACGTTTTGGTGTCTACGGCATTCGACGACGTCTGCACAACTGCGCCATAAGTCTGGGACTCTGCGCACGTGGTGTCCATAGTGTGGACGAAACTCCGAGAGGCAATAATCACAAACGGTGAGACGACGACGGCGGTTGTGACGCGGAAGACGGCGGTAACGGCGGGACCACGGCGGGCGGTTGGTCTGCTCCCTAGAAGCGCGCTGCGCAGGCGCGTACGTCAATCACGTGGACACCGCTGAGCGCCGAGAGGCAACGTTGCTGACGTCACGCGCTACGCTCGATCGGAGAAGTAAAAACAAGCAAAAGGGGGCCATGTAGATGGCGTTTAGTTCAATGTTGGCTCCGCCCATGCCGTAGCCTTGACTGCGCTGTTGGTTGCGCCTGAATTCGCCCGCTCGAGTCAGCCGATTTCGGCAACTTGGGGAGTTGCAAAGTTTGCCGGACCGTTTAAGAAACATTTAGACAGAACTGCTTCGTAATATTTGGCGTGTGGTCTTCCTAGGCGATACTGAAGAGGACTGCATTATTTTTTCAAAACCAAAAATGAAGCGGAGTTGCCCTTTAATGAAGAACAAACAGTAGACTCGATCGACGTGTGAGTGACGAGAGGAGAACCCGCCACCAACGAAGCCACGACCAGCTAGCACCAAATACCCCGCACCAGGGTCCACCCACCACTCTTGTCTTCAAAATAGTTAGAGCGAACAACGAGGGGGGGAAACTGGCCCTCTATCCCGAAAACAAGGTCAGCCTATTCATACCGGAAGGGTCCACTTCGAAGGAAAGGTCGGGGACATCCTCTTGTGAGTCAGCAAAGCGTGCCTGCCTGGACTTCGCTTGTGGGCGAAGTCGAGGGAATCGCAGGCAAGTTTCGTGGGTCCATGTCTTTTTTCTTTTTTTTCCTTTGCTGCCTGAACTCGTAATGCGTGCAAACATCCCGAAGAAAAATCTTCATACAGAGTGCCAAAATAGCCACCTTTTGGCCTTCGATCGTGGATTTTGGATTGTAAAACAGGGTCGCCAAACGCAAGTGTCAAAAGATCACGCGTGATCGCCGAGAAACCTCCACTCGCCAAGCGCCTCTCGGCGAGTCTGAACGGGGTCAACCTCTTTGCGAACGCGGATCCGCTTCCAGTGTGAACGCGTCATGAGAGTGAACGCGCACGTGCGTTTCTCCTCGCCTTACGACGGACTGCAGAGGACGGCACGAGTCGTCGAAGCCGTTTCCGTGAAGGTTTAGCCTGTCCTCGGGAGCGGCGCGGAGTCACGTGGGAGGTTCGCAGCGCTGGATCGGTTGGGATGGCTCGGGGCGTCCGCTGCTGTCCATCTTAGGATGAGACAGAGTGTGCACTCCATTTGTTCGCAGGGAGTAACTGCCACGAGCGCGTGACTTGTCTGCCTGCAGCTGTACGACGCCGTACACACGATACACCTTTTGATCAACGAGCAATTCGCTCTCGCCAGCAGCTTACTGGCATCGTTCGAAGACAGCCTCGTTTCCGACATGAAGCGCCGCTGTGCTGTTTCCCTCGATGACGCACCTGTTCGGAATAAAGCGCGAGACACATGCGCGAAAAAGCCATCCGATCCGACGTGCGAACCGCCGGAACGACGTCCGAGGGCGAGGGTTTTCGTCGCACCGGAGCGTCGGACGAGGCCTCCGTCCGGCGCCGGCGTGCGTCCAACTTGCCAGATATCGCCGCACGCACGGTCCGATTTTCGGAAGGCCGCAGTGGCCGGAGCCAATGAGCACGGATGGCGAAGGTCGTGTTGTCAAGTGACTTTCGGACCGATCGGGCGAGGAGGCGCGACGTGGTTCGGGGAAGCGGTTGTGGCGGTGCGCGGTGCGTCACGCGACGCGAGTCGTCGTTGTGAAGGAAACGGACGCCATCGAGTTTTCCCGCGCGCACAAAACGAGCTGCTGATTTCGCGCGCCAAAGCAAGCCGGCCTTCTGGGACCGATCGAGCCCGTCGCAACCCGAATATACCCCGTTTCACCTTACGATGGACAGCAGCGGACGCTACGAGCCATTCCAATGTCATGTGAGTGTCACGTGAACTTGGGGAGAGACTCAACAATGCGCGCGGTACATAGTCACGTGATTTGTACGCAGTGCTCGTTTCGCTGGGATGGCTCTAAGGTCCGCTGCGGTCCTTCGCGATTAAGTGATGTTGAGCAGAAAAATACAGGGACTCAAACCGAAAAATATAACGTTTCGGTTACGGTTACAGTTACCGCTTCCTGTTGATAACGGTTTCGTTTCGGTTTTTTACGGTTTTAATTTTTACGGTTTCGGTTACCGGTTACACGTTCATAAAAACCGGTTTATTTCGGTTTTTCCAATAATTTGTCTAATTGAAATGCTAGACAGCCATTTTAGAAAAAACTGTTTAAAGTAGTCTCAGATATTCAATAACGTGAAATACAAGGAACCTAGAAACGTCTTAATACTTCTAATTGGTCAGAAGTTGCACACGTTCCTAGCTTCAACTCTTGTTCACTACATCTACTTACATTATTTAGTTTGATGCCCGAGCATACATGTTACTTCTAGTACTCGGGGATCATCGCGTTCTATATAAGAAAAATTAAAATAAACACCGCTACTCTGTTGTTTGGCACCATTTATAAACAGTTACCCTAAGAAAGTTCCCACTGGATGCTGGAAGAACCATTCGCACTTTCTCGTCGCTGCAGTTGATTTCAACCTCATACATGCAGGCGAGTCTTCGCTTCACTGAAGGAAGGAACAGAACTACAGCCATCCACTAGTAAAATACTGCTAAGTGGAATGAAGTAATAAAATTGAGAGCTGGGCTGGGCGGGCCGTGAGGCAAGAAGCCTTCGTGCAGCGAATGGAAAGTCCGCCGTAGTCGGGCGGCCCATGAAAACTACTTGCCTCACTAAACACTGCCCAGTCGACTTCAGGTGCCTGCTGGGTCGAGTGGACTGGCGGTGTAGGTCCCGTCGCTTTTGACTTGTAGGCAGTGCTACCCAGGTCCGACTGAGAGTCTTCGACGACGCTTTGTTTGTCTGTAGTGTGTTCCTTTGTATTGGTGTGGTTTTCCTCCTTGCCATCGTACGTGTCGAAGGAGCCGTCATCGGCGTGGGGCTCAATGACAGTGTCGGTCCTGCTGAGCCACTCCAGGATTCGCTCGGGGGCGGTGGTTGTCGAGTCGGGATCCATTGGGTCGTTTTCTTCGATCCAAGATCAAGCTCGGGCACGGTCGGCCGAGACGCCAGCCTCGCAAAGAGCATGGGCGAGAATGTCCTCGACAGGAAAAACGCACAGGAGCGTCGAGGAGACGACTGTGCCATCGATGACGGCACTGGTGGGTTTCGAAGACTCAGCGTAGCTGCCGGACTCACGATTAGGGGGCCTCTTCGACTTGGTGTCTGGGCGGTAGCTGGTGTGCGCGGGAGCACGAGGCGTGTGGCGTCCGCGCCGAGGCTGGTTGGGTAGCTAGCTGGTCGGGGAGCTCTCTGAAAACCTCAGACTCGAATCCTCGACGTCTGGGATAGGACTGCCGTCCTACAGTTCCCTCTCGCGACGACGTGGAAGAGTTCCAGTCTATCGAAAATGAGGTGCTGGTGTTCGGGGAGCATGTCATCCCAATAGAACCGATGGCGGGGGAGATGCCTGATCTCATGGACATCTCTCGTGGAGAAACTTATGGTGTCCTGGGCGAGGTCGCTCAGAATGTCGTAGGCATGACTGACCCTCGCTCCGGCATGGGTGGTGGGGGCTCTATCAGAGGTAGTTAGATTGCGCTGGTGGCTCTGGTAGAAATGATTCTCGTAGAAGCCATACCTCCGGCGGTGGCAGGGGGAGGCCTCCGGCGATGCTGGAAGCGATCTCTCGGCGCGTCTGTGGATGTTCGAGCTCACCGTGCCGACGTTCGAATAGCTCGCGTTCACAGTTTTGCGAGAGAGACTGTTGAGACTGCTGGCCGTGTGGGGCGAGATTGGCCAGGCCATCGACGATTGAAGCAGGGCAGCTCCCAAGGTTCAGGCGAAGGAGGCAGAAATTGCATCCCATGTCTGTTGGACGAGGGTGGCGCGTTGGCGCGTTTGACGAGGAGGCATCCTTCTCCTTGGCTTTTTCTTTTGTCATGTTGAGAAGCTGAGAGGCGTGGCAGTGCCGGCGACGGTAAAGCCCCTCTATCCTGGGAAAAGTGGCGCCGTTCATTGTTGTTAAATGCTCGAGGCACGTGCAACGTGCATCCCTTGGGAAGGTCATGGCGGCACAGCGCAGCACTGAGCTAGATTTCAGACGCCATGTTCTTTCCAGAAGTGGCGCGCTGAACGTGTCTCGCGCGTTTCCACAACAATGAAGGCGCCACTTTTCCCAGGATACAGGGGCTTTAGGGCCCGTTTGCTCAAAGCGCTAACCGCGGCTAAAGTTAGCCGCAGTACCTAGGAGAGGGATTCTGAGATCATGTGACAGGGATCGGTAGGGATGCGGGAAAACATGGCGGTGCCCCGCAAAGTGAGCGCCGCTCGCTTCGGAACTAATATGTCGTTGTAGCTGCAATATCGCGCTCGTTAGTCAGTAACTAATGGTGCAGGAGGCTTTCGCTTTGCCTTACCTCACTTAAATCGCAAAGCATGAGCAATGACCTCGCCGCATTTTTTAGATAGTATTTCGATTCTGGCCATTCTTAAGCCTAAATGAACACGATAATTGTCGGCATGCATGGAAACGTCTTTGGAAAGTGGATTGCCTTGACTCAATCGGCCTTGTATTGATAGCACACAAATTTCCCAAGCACCGAGGTGCATGCTACGAGTGTAGTTGCAGGCATTGCGCGTGCTGGCGTATGCAGTAGTAATATACCCGTTGCTCTGGGCAGGGGGCGCGAGCGCGTCCGGAAGACTTACGCAAGACGCGACCAAGTTTTGCTGGCTGCATCATCCGTGTGGCGCTGTAACGTTCGATTTTGCACGTGCCACGTTCGAACACAAGCCGCTGTCAGCATCTGTAGATGTGCGGTAACAAAACTTCTAAAAAAAGTTTAAAAAAAGAACAGAATTAGGCTGCTTGCGGCCGCAGCGTTCCATTAAACATTCCTTTCATATTTGCTTTCTTTCACAGCTTCCGCGAGCACGTATATTTCACTTTACGTGATAGTGAAGCCGAAGCTACTCGGAAAAGCGCGCCATCCTGAACGATGCTCGCACTGCACGAGCGCGCGTGCTTGGCAGGGACGCGGAAATCTCGCAGCTCGCTCTTGTAGCCTCTGCTACGCTGGAACTTAGAATGGAACTGAGTAGAAAAAACTCCAGTGGGGAAGCGTATTGATGCATGTTCGAAACGCGAGCCAAATATTCTATTTTGCTCGCCTGCAGCGCTGCTCAAAACTTGTGAGCTACGGGCCTATCGTTCTAAAGGAAAAAGTCTAAAACAAATTTTGCCTTGCACGCGCGTTCGTCCAAGTCTTATAATGATTATTTACTTCGAATCTTTTATAAGAGGAAGGACAGCGATCGCGGACCATAGAATTACACTTCCAGCGTTCTTCTCGATGCTTGGGTAATTTAGAAAAAGGTCAGTTGGGGCGGGACGCTGGTCTTCTTTTGTGTACTATTAATATCCGGTCGATTGAGTCAGGGCAATCCGCTTTCCAAAGACGTTGCCATGCCGACAATTATTGCGTTCATTTAGGCTTAGAAAGGCCAGAATCGAAAGACTATGCAACAAATGCCGCGAAGTCATTGCTCGTGCTTTGCGATTTAAGCGAGGTAAGGCAAAGCGAAAGCCTCCTGCACCATTCGTTGCTGACTAACGCGCCCGATAGTGCAGCTACAACGACATATTAGTTACAAAGCGAGCGGCGCTCACGCACCGGGGCGCCGCCATGCTTCCCGGCATCCCAGCCCCCAGTCACGTGATTTCAAACTCCCTCTCCTAGGTACTGCTGCTAACTTTAGCCGCGGTTAGCGCTTCGAGCAAACGGGCCCAGGTTTTCTTTTCCGCCAGCTCTGCATGATGGCCAATTTACCTCGTTTTTTTATACTGGCTACTGCATGTCAGGAACATCGGTGGTTTTGATAGAACCGAGTTGGATGGACATCTGAGAATTCGAACTTATTAGTTAATACACTGAAAGCGACACGTACTCAATACATGTAGCGATGTAGGAGTGTGGCAGATTTAGAAATATAGAAATTTTTTTAATTATAAGCTCGACCACTAATTCAATCTGAGTATTCTTAATCCTAAAGTCAGATTGAATGGAAATATGTAACCAGATGCACCACTCGCTGACAGTAACTCTGTCAAATGGCCACAACAATTTAAGATCCCTCCTCCAGGTCATACTTCAGAAAAACTAATAGTTTATTTTTCGGTTAATATTGGTTAAAACCGGTTACCGGTGAATAATTTACGGTTCCGGTTCCGGTTACGGTTTTTATAAATATCAAATAACGGTTTCGTTCCGGTTACGGTTACAGAAAAAATTTCGTTCCTAAACGGTTTTCGGTTTTGGTTACGGTTACGGTTTGAGTCCCTGGAAAAATAGCCTCACGGAAAATCTTCACACACGCACACTTTAATAGAATGTAATAAAAAATATTACGTTTGTTTGAAAGTCGGAAAAACCAAGAAGGGCGAGGGAAGTATTTATTTTTCTAGGCTAGGTGGCGCGAGCTACCGCCCGTTATAAATATGGCCATTAGCATCCATCTATTCATTTGGTAGAAGGACACCCGAAACTGGGCGGAGCTGAACGGAGCGACGCAACGACGCGTCGGAAACCATGTGTCGCGAACCGTCCTGTGCGGCGATTCGGAGCAGCCATCTTCCCGACAGTTCGCACGCCGGATCGGACAGTTTTGACGCGCATGTGTCTCGCGCTTAACGCGACCTGCACCTCGGTTGTGCGTGCTTTCGGACCGTGTACCGCTTCGCGCAAAACCATCGGTGATAAAACACGGTTGTCAGCACACGCTCGCTGCGCGCCCAATGAGGCGGCTAAAAGCCGGCGGCGACGCGCTGATGGTGAACCAGGGCTTTTTTTCCGTTCCTAATCTTCCGGCAAATCGGCGCGTGTACGCGCCACGCTGCGCGCTCCCGTCGTTTTTCGTCACTGCCCTCACTTTCCTCGATGATGCGATAAGGCGCAAACCGAACTCTTTTTTTCTTTTCTTTATCAACGTTGTGGCCTTTTCGCCTTCTATCGCATTTCTCGACAGAAGTCGAAATGACCCGGTAAAATCGTGCTTGGAATGATGAAGAGCGCGGGGCCGTTCTGAATGCCGAGGGCTTTGCTGCAAATGACCGCTCACTCGAGCGGAATGCGCGGCCGTCAAGGTCGGGGTCTTGTGGACTCTCTTTCCTCGCCTTTCGGGGAAAGTGGCGCTTCTCTGGAAATGGACTCGCCGTCAGTTCCGCCCAGATCGTTTCTTTTTGCTCTTCCTCCGCGTGAATAAGGGCTGCAAGACGGCCTTGTGTCGTTATGGCGGACGAAAGTCTGCATCTGCCTAGTCTCTCGACCTAACGACAGACTGCAAAATATTTCCTCGTCGCTTACGACACGTGAAAGGGCGAGCGAGATGGGCGAATCATTTGTGGCCGTCGGGGAAACTGGAATGGGCTGTTTGCATGTTGACCTGGATTCGACTTGTCCTGCACTCGATTCGACGCGTCATTGCTTTCGCTAAATTGCGCAACATATGCACTGCTGACGAAGTCGCGGGCGTGAGCGCTTTACGAAGTGCCCTCAATGCGCGAGTCGTGGCAAACGGCATTGTGCAGACTATCACGCGTCTTTTGCCTTTTTCTGCGCTGTATAGGGAGTATTCACTGGCGGCCGTAGCAGTGCGCGTGTTAACAGCGAGCTTCCGCAGTTCTTTTGCAACGTTCATGCCGCACCATCAAGAATGCCGGTCTTGGCAGCCTATTCTTGTGAGCTCGTTCTGAGCATGCACTTTTAACAGCGTCCTCAAATATGGTGTCCAGTGAATACCCACTGTACTTTTGTGAGATGGCCAGTCTGCACGTTTCCACTGTTTACAAAAATCAGTCCAGCCAGAATTCCCGCGTACGTAAAACACAAACACAGCGATGAACGCGCACTCATGCGCATTCATGAAATGGTGTATATGGGCATGCTGCGAGTCTAGTTTCACTCGCTACCGTTTGCGCGCAGTCAGTTCTAAAGCAAGAACCTAAAACAACCATAAATTTTCTCTTGCGTTCGTGAACATCTGACACGTACATGTTCGTCGCTTAGGAAAGTGAGCAAATCAGCAAGTGAGCCATACGCACGAACACCGAAAATTGGAGCGGCCAGGCGCCTTTTCTTTTTTTTTTTTTTGGGGGGGGGGGGTGGGGTCTGAAGCAAGTCATGATTTCAAGAAAGAAATACGGCAAACGCTCGACAGCAAAGCACAATTATGGCCGCCAGCGCATATCGGGGTGCTCTAAATGCTCCCAGTTCGGTGCGGACATCTTGGGGAACGCCAATCACGTCACCTCCGTACATCCTGGCTGCGATCAACGAGGAGGATATCCGATTAGGCTGTCCTCCGCTTGCCTGTACACACATAATGGACGGCGTTTGGGCGGCCGCACTGCAGACGAGAGCTCCCTCGCCCGGATTTTCTTCTTCGTGAGCGGCTAAGTGGCGCTGCCGCCCCTCGGGACCCGCCCGTCGCCCTGGGCGGCCCCGTGAAAGCCGGGAGGGGCGAATCGCTGTCCGGGCCCAGTCGTTACCGGGCCGATTGTTCCGGCGCCAGAACGACTCATTGTCGGCACGGTGGCTGGTCCTCTCGCGTCGCTCGTCGTCGTGTTCGCTTCCGTCGGAAGCCATTGTTTCGGCGGCCCGTGACTAACCGGGTCGGGACAAACAGCGACGCCTGTTCCGAGAACCGGGCGTTGCGCTCGGGTCCCGCTGCCTCGGAGCAGTCGTTCTCTTCTCGGGGCGCTCGTAATGCTTCCTGTTTGCCGTTGCGGCACTTGTAAGCTGCTTTTTGATCGCAGGGTTGTTGTGGAACGTCCGCGACTACCCATCAACGAGACAATGGGAGGCGAATGGCGGCTTTAAAAGTTTGAGCCCATAGGACGGGAAGGCGGCGACCAAACGTGCTTGCCGTTACGCAATGGGCCGATCGCTGGACATACATTTTTCCCCCTTGAGAACCCGTTTGAGCGAGAAACGAGCTCTGATCGTAGGCGCGTCACACACAGCGTAACCAACTGACCGCGAAAACACATTTGCGAAGCTCTGCTGCGGAAGATTGCTCACGCTGGAAGTCGCAAAGCGTATTTTGCTATGTCGGTGGACTTAGCGTCGTACAAAGCCGCTCGGGCACTTCTGCAGAGGGTCGCCGCAGCGCTTGTGCTGTCTGCACGGCGCTCTCTGCACGCTTATGGTGCAAAGGCTCTTTTCAGCGCAGGCTGTGCCTCGATGTTGTCCTGTTGCGGCTTGCAGTATAATCTGCTTCGCCTTCGAACAATCGGCGCGAATGTCAGCGGAACTATCTGATCTCTCGTTGATCGGGTCGGCTGGAACACAGGCAGTGTTCCCTGGCAGCCATAGCGGAGTCTGCGGCTGCTGTGTCATGACGGGGAGTTTCCGCAGTTCTTTTGCAACGTGTGTTCCACACCGTCAAAATTGCTGGCCTTGGCAGTCTGGGAAGGTGAGCTCGTATTGGGCGTGCGTAGTCAACAGCGCACCCAAATATGGCGTCCAGTCAATACTCCCTAGAGTCCCTATAGAGAGTGTTCACTGGCGGCCGTAGTGCGCGAATGCTGAGCGCGAGCCGATGGCGAGCTTCCACAGTTCTCTTGCAACGTACATTCCGCACCCTCAAGACTGCCGGTCTTGGCAGCCTATTCTGAGCATGCGCTCTAAACAGCGCCCTCAAATGTGGCGTCCAGTAAATACTCGCACGGACCCTGTCAGTGTTTACGAACATGAACCGCTGCTTGCGTCCCAAGCGATTTCCGCCCTCTCCGACTTTGAAAGCCTGTCCTTGCTTCTGTCACTGGGGCTAGAAAGCAGACATGCGCACGGAAAACAGAGTTGGAGATTTAGGGAGGGCCTTCGACCGTACGTACGAGATAAGAGTGTTCGAAAATTTGAAACAGATCTCGCGCTTTTTGGTGCTTTTGGCGTTCGCCGGGGACGCTTCCCGAAAGTCAGTCTTCTCGCCCTGTGCAGAGCCAAACGCGACGCTCCAATGCGCAGCTTCTGTCTCTCTCTCCACACACGCACACACACACGCGCACACACACACGCACGCACGCACGCACGCACGCACGCGCGGCGAACGTTTTTGAAAGCATAGAGCACAAAGGGTAAACGATGCTGGTTCTTTTACGGCACCTTCGATTCACGAAATCGAGGGTGCAGGGTTTAGCCGAGCAGGATTTTCTATCCTCGCCATTAGAGAGGCAATATTGGAGCCTTTGGGAATGCACCACGAGGTGACCCTGACTTTTGAAAAGGGTCTATAATCAGGCAGCGGTGTTAAGGTGGGCTTTGTTCGTTCTGTTTGTGTACCGGAAGTTCGCTGACGTTAAAGACTGCTGGCGTTTGCAAAGAAAATGGTCTATAACTCCTTCTCTCGAGCGCCCTCAACCGACACTACGATGGATGCGGCTGAAGGCTCTTAATCGGGCGGCGGGTTGCGCCACCTAGCCAGCACTTCTAGTGTCGACAGTTAACTAATCCTAGCTTAAATTCAATCGAGCGGCGTCAAAAGTGCATATCGATTCTTGTCTTCACGTGTTTCCTATTGTCGACTAAGCCAATCACAAGCCGGCCGTGATCCTGTATTTTTCGTTTTTCGATGAGTGGTGACTGTGCACTTTTGGCGCAGCTTGATTTTCTCTGTGGTCGCATTTGGGGAAGGGCTGTTCACGAGCCTTTCTGCCGCGTTTGTCTGGCCGCTCTCGCAGTCGCCGGGTGCCTCGTCGTGTGAGAGGCGGCAGATTACGCGAGCGCGAAGCGTCGTCTTGTAAACGGTCGGTGCACGAGAGGGGAGGGCGCGTAATTGACTGCGCAGTGCTTCGTTCCTCGCTCATAAACGAGGCGGCAATTTTCGCGGACTTCCCACGCTTCCTTTCGTTCGCGATTATTATGTTGTTGTTCTTCTCGTTTGCCCGGTAATGGGCCACTCATGCAGCCTTTCGCATTGTCCCCTACCTTAAGCGCTAACGCCGCCTTCCTTGTCACGTCCGACTTGGCGCGATCCTTGTCGGGGAAAACATGCCGGGTTGTTCGCTCGGTTATTCCGCCGCTCTCGCTCGCCGCTTCGCGCACCGTGCCTGCCGCCGTTGTCCGGGAAAGGGAAAGAGCCGGCTCGGGGAATATCCCGGCGCTTTGGTTTTGGTGCGAAGTCGAACTTCTTTGCACGCGGAGCATGCACTGCGCTCGTCGCCTAACACGGCATCGGCGCTTTGTTGCGTCGGTTACTCGGACGGTCCCAGGTTTGTGTTGCGCACGCGACACGTAGATCGTGAGCGACGGGAGGCAGGTGCTTAAAGTGGATATGGTATTTGGAGAAATTGGTCGCGGGGGTATTTACGTCATTCCAGTGTCTACGAATCCAGAGTCCAGCACGCGCATGAGCAGAACACGCGCCGTACGCACGAACCGCGAAAGGGGCACTTGTCAGAAGCCATTCAGGCGACTTTGGTTGCCGTACCGAGACCATATGTCGACCATTGCAGCAGTGAACCTCTGGCCGGTGCCATGTCCCAGCGTCCGTGCGTATAACGCGTGGTTTGCTCGCTTGCCGAAGCGGCGCGTGTGCTGGGCTCTGGACTTGTTTACGTTGGAAAAAGTGTATAGACCTTTTTCGTGTAGTCTCGTCCCCAGCCACCAAATGGGCATATCCGGTATGGGCGACGAAAAAATAATAAAACGTTTCAACCTGTAACCAGTAAAAAAATAGAGGGGAGCCAAAACAAGAATGGGTGACCGTTACGCTTATATCCTAAATGTCTTCTATCGGCGTGGCAACGGCAAAACAATGTTTCGCCCATACTGGAAGTGACGACAATTCAAGATGGCGGCGACCTTGTGGAAAAGGTCTGTAGACTCGTGCGTTACAGTGTAGCTCCTGCAGTCAGTGCGATTAAAGAAAGATACGTATCTTCCATCGTTTCTCTCGTCCCTGAAATTCCTTCCGGTTCGAAAGCAATTTAGGAATGCGTTCTTTCGTCACTCTTCCATGATGTTGCGGAATGGACGCTGTGACGTCGGTGCAAAGGCGACTCGGTGGGCAAACAGGATGTGGCTGACGTTTTGGGGGTCGAACGGGTGGGAGGCCTTGCGCATGCGTTTTCTACGTAGCCTCTTAGTTTCGAACGCAGTCGCATGTCTTGGTGGCAGCACATATTTGCCAAAAGGTGGATTCGCGGATCCCCCTGTAAGTATGCTCCGGAAAGCCCCGAAGATGCGAAGAGCTCGGGTGACCCTGAGTGAAACGGCAACCCCCGAGAGACGGCTCCTGAAACCCAAACAAAGCTAGTACCTTGAAGGTCACGGCAGAAGTATGCCGCCTAAAAGGGGTTGGACTTCGCCTACCTCACGCCGTCGAACGAGACGCGAAGGCAGGTGTGCGTCGCGAACCACGGGAAAAATTGAATAAAAACGCGCAAGATCTACAGAATTTCGTGACACTCGCCTAAAATGCGAGACGGACATCGACGACGATGCTGTGGACTAGGGAAGACCTCACCACCGGCCCGTGGCTGTGAGCCGGGTCGGGCTGTAATGTCACGGTGGCGTGTCGGAGGGTCGTTTGCAGGCTGCTCGATGTTCTCTCGGTTCCTCGTGGCGGTTCAACGGCAGACCGCAGCCTGTGCACGCTTTCTCTGCCCTCTCTCGCTTCGCTCCGGCCCCCCCTGTTTGGCCGAACTCGGACGTAGCGTGCCTCACTTTGGGCAATGGCAGCCTCCTTTTATCGAGTTCCACATTCAGTTCGTCCGAAGCCAATGCTATTATCCAGTCAAGCAGCGCCAAAAGTGCTCCGTCACGGCGCTCGTTTTCTTTTTGGGTTGGATAGCGCCGGCTAGACAAATCACAAAAAGCGAAGGCTCCCGGCTGATATCAATAGGGCACAACACGACCGTGACGTGCACTTTCGGCGCTGCTGGGTTGGTACCATCGGATCCACTCAAACTGTGTAGTTATCGCCTCTTGGTCGTGTGAGCGCGTTTTCGTTGCCTCCCATCGCTTTCGTTCGAAACGCGTGTTGCTCGAATCGGTGCGGTCGCGCCAAGTCCGCGCCAGTCATATCTCAGCCCGCGCTCTGCTATGGCCGCCAGTGAATACACCCTATGCATGTTTGCAAACACGGCGTCCCGACTGGTGCCCCTCCCCCAATTGGTGCAAGCACGTGCAGCATGCGCGTGAAGGTAACTTTGTCAGGGTTGCAATAGACCTTTTGTCGAATTACCCGAGGATCAAAAAGAATGCCAGGAACGCAAGTACACGCTCTGAGCGTGCTGGCGTCTTCGGTTCTGACTGTTCGAAAATGAAACAAATGGCACGTCGCACGCGCTCTCTACGGACGCTTTCTTTTGGTTATTCGAATCTTTTCCATGGGGAGAGGCGAGTATGTGCAGCGCGTATGCCTACGTTCCCAACATTCTCTTTGATGCTTGAGTAATTTAGCGAGATGTCTATTGTGCGTGCTTCCTTACACGAGCATGAACATGGCGGCGGCCAGATGCCCTATTTGCAATTAATCGTCTATACGAGGGACATGGACATATTTGTTCTGAGGACACGCGTGATGGGCTGTCTGGTGATCTGAACGCCTCTTGTTCTGAACGTCAAGGCATGCCCTTCCCCTCTCCCTCAGACACCGCCACTCGCGTCACGCACACCGAGGGGCCAGACGTCCTTGGTCACTGTGTCGTCGGTCAGTCTCGCCGGTCACCGGCGCCATTGAAGTCCGGACGGAGGAAGAGATGATTCCCTCCAATTGCCGCCGTCTTGGAACTCGTGCGGTAGGGGATAATCCCATAAACGCTCGAAGCTGGGGAGAGGACGGAAAGCCCCCTCCTTTGTCCAGGAGCGCTCCAAGGCTGTCGAGGCGACGAGGGACCAGATGGTAATTACGTCTCGTGTTGACACTTCGTCAGTCAACCCGATAACCCCTCGTTGGAGGCCACGTCGTTCCTTTGTACGAGACACGTCGGCGACCCCGAGGCGTCTCTCGACTTCCTTCGGGGCACAGCTGACCTCGACCAGCCGGCGACGACGCTCCAGGGCGTTCACCTGTGGCGGTCGGTTTCTACGGGCGAAGATCGTCTCTGGCGCCTTTCGCAACAGACTTCAATTGCGGCTCAAGGTCCTTGCGTGTTCGTATCGATGGAGGGTCGGAAAGGGCACCTGCAGTGCAGCGTATATTGCACAGTCGGCTTGCACCAGGGTGTCTAGCCACAGGGAAAACCGGGAATTGTCGAAGATATTGTCAAAAAGCGAGCCCAGTCAGGGAAAATGAGCCAGAAACGCCATCGAGTGCCCCGACCAAAGATTTGAGGACTTGAGGGCAGAAAAAATAGACAATAAATTCTGAAATTACGGAAAAGTTGCAAGCGAGCTGGTGAACTTTCAACATTGTAAAAACCGAGACGTAGGTCCCCTATTTTCCTTCTCCTTTTGTCCCACGTCTCTGGTTTTACAATGTTCAATGAATTCTGCTTCGCGCGAAGCGCGGGCTCTGCTCAGCCGACGTAGATCGTGTTACCCGATGCAAAAGAAACAGCCGACAAATGCAGTCCAAGCTTTAGATTGGATCGGATTGAGGGCGTCACACTGGCTAGATTCAGTTAGAGCTTTTGATTTAGTAACAAATGGAAAAGCCGCACACCCCAATCCAAGCCGGAAGTCGGGAAGTGTGCATCTGGCGTCCGTGCTGCTATTCGGTTATTGACGTGTGTGGTTGAAGGTCGTGTTTTCGTCGTGTTTCCCGAAATGGGCTCTTCACTGACGATGTCGGCGGCAAGAAAGTTCTCGTTTAATCTGGACTGTACGAACCCGAACACTTCGGAACATAGGAGTTGGATTAAGCCCGTGCAAAGTGCTCAATGCCTTGTGTTGTAATGGTCTTATATCTAACCGCGTCTACAGTGGTCAGGGAATTTCACCTGAAATTGTCAGGGAAAACCTTGGAAAGTCGGGGAATTTCAAAATAATAATTTGCTAGACACCCTGTTGCACGGACAAGCTTAGACTTCCAGGCTGGGCTCCTGAGGAATTGCCCTCCTCCGCCTCCTCATTTCCTCCCCCCACGTCAGTTTGCTCGCGGTGATTGAATTTAATTCTGGAGAGTCGCCTCGAATCGCAAAGCATAATTGTCTTTATTTATAGAAAAAAAATATATATTTACGTTGCGAACAGGGTTGATTTTTGTCGTCCTGTGCTTACTGTTTTCGGCATCAAACCTCGAGGTCCCCTCGCCCTATGCAACCATTCGGGAGCGCAGTCTCAGTTCTGTCGAGGCCGGATGGCTCACTGGCGCGTGTCAGCCACTTTCCGCCGCTGACCTCGAGGTAACACGCGAGCCTCCACGCGGCCCCTGTCCTCCGCGCACGCCCGGTGGCCCCCTTGGCCGAAGCTCAGGTATGCCTGCGAAAGGAGAGGGAGAGGGGGCCGCAACCGGTGCTGCTGGGTGAGGGCCGTCGACGCGCAGCCAGACGGGGCAGGGCGCGGCTCGCGTGTTGGGCTGGCATGTCTCCGGCACGCGTGAGTGGCGTGTTCGCGTGAAGTGCACCGTGTCGTCCGTGCCCCCCCTCCCTCGGCGCGTTCCGCTTCGCGCTCCGGTGGCCGCGTGGGCTCTGCGAATCCGGCACTCCGCAGGCAGACTGCCTGGCTCCTGCGGCCGCGCCGCTGTAACCCTGGCTCGGACTCGTCCGCGACGCCAAGACCGCGAGCCTGAAGCCGCAGGACAGAATTACTGGCGGAGAGTCCTCGAGCGTGTTCGATGCGCGTTGGCTCCGTACGCAGGTATACGATGGAAACATGCGTGCAGACAGCTTTTGGATCACTGATGTGACCTTCATACACGGGGGAGAAACAAGCCTCAGACAGTGCACTGCCTTTTGTACGATGTGCTATAGCAGTGTCACCGCTGCTTTGTGGCGGAGGCAGACGTCGATTCGGCCCTGTGGCCAATTACTACCTGGTTCTAAGGACGCGGCGCTCGGTGTGAGACAGTCCCTCGCGTTTTCACTTCATCTGAGAGTCGTTCGCGACCCTTCTTTGTCTAAAGCTCTGAAATATCTGTGCTTCCTTTGTTCACTTCTCACCGTCTACTTGCCACCTGGCTCTTTTCCGTTCTTGTATCCTTGCACTGGTTCCTATGGCAACGACCGGGCCGCGCGACAGTAATGGCGTTCGTAAGCGGCTTATTCTATCCCTCCTGCCGTAGCAACCCACAAAGGGATTAACGTTGCGAGCCGTTTCAGTCGCACTCAGTTGGACTTGCCCGAGTGTGTGAACCAAGCTTTTACGCGTTGCTCGCGTAGATACTGAGTAGGTTACCCGTTACCTTGTCCTCCTTCCGTGGTCACGAACTCACGCGGTTCACTCACGAGGGCGACTTGGGGCACGGCGGAAGACAGTGCACTACGACAGATTCGACGTCACCGAGCCGTCCGAACCTCTGGCGTCATTGGCTTGGTGGGGCGCTGAAACTTGTCGAAGGATACGGAAGGTCGTGCCCTGGGAATGAACTTGGGGTAAAATCTTCGTTGCGTACTTGGAATATTGGAAGACGTTCACAAATAAATATTCTGTTATTAAAAAAAACAAAAGGGCGGTTGCGTCATGCAAACGAAGTGACGTACAATGGTATAATGGCTCTTTTACCGAATTGCAAACGTTTGCTTAATTTGCCTTTAAGGCCGAGGCTACGAGGAGGCAGGTGTTTTCCCGCAAGTTGGAGGAGCGTTATCACACCGATAGCGCGAAAACCCGCGAAGCCTCGTGCTTCAACTCGGAGCGACATACATTGTTCTGGGATGCATATACATACCTTGGACTGACGACACTTGGTCAGACATAATGGGAGGAAAAGGCGCGTGAGAGGCTAGCTTCCGCTGCGTTAGCGAGTCGCTCGTGGCCACCACAAAGAGGGGCGGACGGACGTCACGTGCGAGCCACGTACACGATCTCGTCGGTTTATTCTCCCTTTCACTGTGTGGGCGTTAAAATGTCCGTTTGCGAAAGGGCTGTAGTCGGCCGCCAGACACTAATCCCTCCGCGACGCGCAAATAATCCGCTACCTAGGCGCACGTGGCGCTGGAGTCACCTAACGCGTCGAGGCTACTGTCGTTCCTCGTGAGTAGGCGGTGTGATTTGGTGCCGCAGCTGGTACGTGGTGGCTATACCCCAGTAACGTCGCCTATTTGGCGCATTTTTATACTCGACTAGAGTACGACGAAGGGAAGGCAATATGACTGAATGAAATCAAAATAGTAGCGAACGCATATCAAATGGACTGCATAGCTGCATCGCAGGGCCTCCTTAATGGCGACTGTTCTTTGTTCGCCGACTGTCTGCGTGGGAATTTTCGTCGTTGTTTCAGATACGACGCCAATGCCTTTGACGTTGTGTCGGTTGATATTGAGCGCTACTGCTCGAAGTGGCGCGCAACTGCTTCGGGGCGCGGTTTCTACGCCAGTGCCGCCAGACAGTCGCTCTTATTCCGCAGACGATTCCTCAGTTCACCGCTTTTGCTGTTCCCCTTTTCGCCGCAGGATCGGTTGTGCCGACGCGTAGAAAGAGGACGAAAGGCGTCCTCCGCATCCCGCTGTCGTGCCTGCCATCTGTTCACCGAGCGTGCGCGACGCACTCTGAACCGCTTCTGTCGCTTCCAAAACGAACAGGACTGAGGAACTTTTTGAGTTCCCCAGTCCCGTTCGTCCCCACGTGTTGTTCTCGGGTGTGCCCACTGGGCTCGTTTCGGGCGTCGCTGAGTTCACTCGAGGCCTTTCTCGCGCTCGCTCGCGCCTGACGTCATCGCTGGTGGCTCCCCGTCCCGCCCCCAAGCGGCAAAGACGCCGAAGCTCGGACAGAGTCGCTACCAAGCGTTAGACGCGTCCGAAGCGCCAGCCGAAACAAGGTACGCAGCCGCGCCCGGTTCACAGGGTTCAGCCGTATCCATCCACCTTGTCGTCGAGCGCCGAAGAGGAGAGAGATTCGCCCTCGCGGGGAACTCGTCGCGGCAGTCCTTCCGCGACGAGTCGGGAAGGGCTTCCCCGCCATCTAATTGCAGTTTATCAGGCCGCCGCCCCGCGCTAATCCCGTAATCCTCCCGGGCTAATCCCGCGTAAATAGAACGCGAGCCCCGCCGCGGAAGCCCCCGTCCGCCTCGGGAAGTAGAAGCAAAGCGGGCGCGATAACGGGAGCCCAAATAAAAGCGAAGTATTAACGCGCACACGGGGGGGAGGCTCGCTTTTTAAGTGGGGGCACCCGCGTCTCGCGGAAGCAAACGATAAACACGGAACAGTTTCGGGCCTATCTCCTAAGTCGCGATTTGCGTAAACGCCCGCTGCCTCTCTCGCCAGCCAGGGAAAAAGAAAAATTAAAACGGGCGCGCGCGCCCCCCGTGTTTGTGCTTCTCGGGGGAAAAAAACCAAAGAGGAGAGCTTCTCCGAAAGGATTCCCGATAAGCGGGTATAATCCGGTAAGTCGCTCGTCGATAATCCAATAGCGTCGTCGCTTCCCTTCCTCACGAATATAAACTTTTATCGCAAACACGCTCTCTCGCGCGAGAGCGTTTCTTTCTTTTCCGGGGGCCCCTCGTTACAGCGTATCGAACGTCATAAAACGTGCGAGCGCCGGAGAGCAACTGGCGGGGCTGCGTCGGCGATAAAGCAAAGCGCACAAGCGGCGGGGAGTTGGTTAACAAGGCACGTTCGCACTCGGCCGCCGGAGGGGTTCCGATTAGATTAGGGCCCCGAGGTGGCGGTGCCCGCTGCAGGTGCAGCCAGCGCCGCATATCCCCCCTCCTCCGTTCGAGACGTGCGCGAGCGCCCTACGTGCCCGAGCATCCCAACGGGGGAGCGGAGGTGAGCCTCGCGATTGCCGAGCACGTAGCCTGCCCGGTTCGACTGCGGCGTCGTGTGCACGTGCCCGGCTTGCAGCGAGCGCTGTCCCCGCTCCTCTGGCTTCTCTCCGGGATGAGAAGCAAAAAAAGGGGGAATAAAATCGGGCGCCCTCGCCGCGACCCCTTCGAGGAGGTGTACGCAGCGTTCTGACTTTGTTTCAATTGGTGGCTGGCTGGCTGCCCGGCCGTGCGTGCCTTCCGACGCGGTGCGTGGCAGCACGTGATATTTGGTGCGCGCTGTCGGGGTGCTGCATTCGTTCCTTCGGACTGCAAGTGTGCTGTCGGTGCTCGGTTTCGGATTAATGACCTGGCGGCGGCGGACGATATTGATAGCGCGGTCCAAGGTGATCAACCATCGGCTCTTTGAACTTGTTTCCACCTGCGAGGCTCGCGCCATTTCGGCGCCGCACTTCCTCGGTCGGCGACTCCTTTCCAAACTTCTGTTGCTCCGCACTTTCACGGACGCTTTCCTTTTAGGGCACCCGCTACCACGTACTGAGCATGCGCGGTGGTACTGGCCGTTGCCCACACTCATACCGCTGTTTGGAAACAGTCTCGATGCTCTTTTAAGCAGTGCTTCAATCTCCTCTTCGTTGGAATCAAACGCTGCGATCGCGTGTTAGTCTTTCCGCTTGTCGTGGTCACCTGGTCACCCCGTAGCAGCTTTCTGCCGAACAACGCGACGTATATACTAACCAGTACGAACATAAACAACTCGATGATTTTACGTAAATATTTTGGTCAGAAACAATCGCTTTCATAGTTTCAAATGGGAGCGACAGGATCACTAATGTCGTGAGTTCTTCTGTATAGGGCAGCTTTTGTGACATTATAGATATATAGATAGAGAGAGAGAGTGACGAATGTTGACAAATGCTTCCGTTGATATATAGGCAAAAGTAATGTGTGCAAACACAGCAGCCGTAGGATGATAAAACTAAAATTCTAATTTAATGGCGGAAAAAGTCACGCGAGAAGAAAGGATGAAGTGCCGAAAAAAAGTTGTATTAGTTTACGGGAATAATGAACACTAGACACAAGAACGCTAATTACGCAGGAAAGAAACTTTTAAAAAGGGCGGAGTAAAAGTCAAAGTTAAAACGCAAGACCTTACAAAAATAAATTGTTAAATGAAAAATAAAATAAAGGATTAAAAATAAAAAAATAAATAAATGAATAAAAATAAGAAAGGGGCCTGACGTCCGTCGACGTTTCGGCAGTGGCACCGCCTTCTTCAGGACGGTAGCCCACGTGGCGTGGTGGGTTAGTTTTATAAAATATCTAGGGGGAGGGTTTGTTAACGCGAAAGTTCGAAGGGGTTTGTAGGGAAAGGGAAGCACGGGGGTGGCGAGTCAAATTTTGTCGCGATGAGGGAGGCTGTTCTGGGTTCTGTTCACAGGTGCATTGGTGGTGGTATGAAGGAGCTTGTAGGGAAGGGGAACCAGAGAGGATAAGTCCAATCTTGGCGCGATGAGGCGTGACGGTTGTAGGTTCTGTTCGTAGGTGCATTGGTAGCAGAAGGGGCTTGCAGGGAGAGGGAAGCGCTAGGGGGGATGAGTCCACTTTTGTCGCGGTGAGGGATTACGGTTGTGGATTTTGTTCGGGAGCTGCATTCCTGGGTAATTACGGTGCAGTGAGTGAGTCGTGGCGCCCTTGTTAAATTGCCATTAAATTAGAATTTTATTTTTATCATCCTACGGCTGCTGTGTCTGCGCACATTACTTTTGCCGATATATATATATATATATATATAAAACTGAGAAGAAAAAAACCCTTAGTGAAAAACAGCAACAACGGACGATTTAATCTTCGACGTTTCGGCCGGAGTCCGGCCTTCGTCAGGAAGTTTTCCTGACGAAGGCCGGACTCCGGCCGAAACGTCGAAGATTAAATCGTCCGTTGTTGCTGTTTTTCACTAAGGGTTTTTTTCTTCTCAGTTTTATACCCACGCCTTCGGCCTCCCGCCACCATGCCCGTTATATATATATATATATATATATATATATATATATATATATATATATATATAATCTGGCATTCATCCTAGGTCATCTGGCGTTCCGTTGCCACAAATACTGCGTTGGTACCGCCTTAAGCCCGATTGCGCATGGTGCAATTTACTTGCAACTTCGCAGTTGCAACGCGACGTTGCAACTGCGAAAAAAAAAAGTTGCGGTGTTTGAAAAAGCTGCGGATTGTCAAGTAAAGTTGCACCATGTGATTAGGGCTTAAACAGGCTAGCCGGCCTACGAAGTTTCAGTCGGTTCGTTCAAAGAGCTGCCGAGTTACCCGCAATTCGACGAAAGCTTATTGCGGCATAATCACCAGTCTTTCTTTGCGGGGAATGCCAAATGTGTTTCGAAATCACCGGTATTTCACTTACTCGTTTAATGATTCTGAAGACTGCGCTGGCTTTCAGCGCCGGAAGCGTCGGTTTCACACAGATTTCTTGACCCGACCACGCAGTTGGGTATTCTCAGCAGAAGCGGTAACCTTTTAATGTCAGATGGCGTCAGAGGTTCGCCGACATGTTGGAACCTTAAAGGGTTGCTGAACCGAAATTAGGATTTCACAAAATAAGATAGCAGGAGTGTTCAACGGGTTGTTACAATCCCAATAACACCACTTTTAAAGCGATATCCTAAACGGATGGCCGTATTTTTGTAAAATAAGGATGCGATTGAGCGAGAATCGTGACGTCGCGTTTCCTGCAGAATTGTTGAGGAGGAGGGGAAACGGCCCTGCTTCCTTCCCTCTTCGCGTCCTCGCGGAGTCAAAGCGAGAAGAGGGGGAAACGAGAATCGGCGACGTCACGGGCCTTTTTGGCCTCGTTCAAGCGCGCTCTTCTTTCACAAAAATACGACCCCGTTAGAGATATCGCTTTATGAGTTTTCTGAAACAGAAATTTCGGTTCACCATTCCTTTACACAGGTTCGCGAAACCGCTGTAAAGTCTCTCACCACACGCCCGCGTGCCTCCGTTTTTCATCGTACTTGGTTTTTTTTTTTGGTGGAAGTAAGCGGACCTGTTCCGGACGCTTTGGAACGATTTTAAACGGCTCGTGATGCGGGTGAAGCTCGGTGGCCTTCGTTGCAAGCGCTCTCTAAGGGTAACAGCACATTTTCAAAATATCTTAAGCGCGAAAACTACAACAGCGAAAAGCAACACTTCAAGACGGATAAAAGGCTTCTTCGTGTCCGAAAAGCCGTGCGCGGTGAAAAAGGGAGACCCCTGTCTCTGTGAGGACAGGCGATTACGTGACTGGGCAGTAATAGACCCCTTTCAGAAGGTACGCACCATCTAGTAGCTGCTGCGACAGTTATCCGAGTCCAGCCTTGTTTGGTCTCGCACGCTGAGGGCTGCATCAGCTTTCAGCGAGGACTCGGATCCAACCACGCGCCTCGTGCCCAATGGATAGACGGATGCTAACGGGCGATAGCTAGAAACGAAAAACCAAAAGTACGCTTCCTCCCCTCCCTCAATTTAAAGCCAATTTGCTTCCCCCTGCAATTTTGCAACTATCACCAGGCGGTGTGGGGGTATCACCGGGACGACCTTTGGGGGATCGGGCAACAAAACTAAAACATCAGCTCCCCGCCCCCTCCCCCCAAGTTTCCCCCCGTCAACCCTATTCGGCGTCTCTCCAACACTGGGCCCACTGGGAGACGGGGTGGAGGCTTTGGGTCGGAGCCACGCCGGAGGGAGTCCCAATTTTCCTCTGCCTCACCTGTCCCCAGCTGTGTGAGGAATGGCGACCGCCGATGTTGCCCGATGGAGTTTTGAAAATGGTTTAGTATACCGCCGGCGATCTGAGATCGTCGCCCCCGGTGGTGGATCAACGCTGCGAGGGAACTTCTTTATGTGCGCATTGTGCCCGGAGCTGAGGGTTGTCGAGTGCTTCGCTCCGGAGCCGTCGGGCGGCGACGCTGCGACGAGTGCCGACGGCAGCAACCTGTCGAGCCGGGGCGCGATAAGGCGGCTGTTGGCGCCGATAGCGGCTCTCCTGAGGGCCGATTGTGTTGCGGCCCTTATCGGCGTGTCGGACTCAGCGCTTGTGGAGTGGGCGTATCTCTGGAGCGCTTGTTTTGTCTGCGCTCCTGAGAGCACTTGATCGCAGGAGGGGGAGGAAGGCCTCGCTGCTCTGCATGACCTGCATCGAGGGCTGCTTTACTTTTAAACCTCCGAGCCTACGAACCTACTCTCAATTGGAAAAAGTCCAGGTTAAACGGGAGCACTGGACACCGAGCAAGCCCTATGTATTTTGTTGTTTCTTATCTCTTATATTTGAAGAAAAGCGCCGAATGAACCTGGACCATGATTTGGAGAGACGAAGCGCGTCTTGGTCCCTGTTTATTCGGCGCATTTCTTCCAAGCGATGTGACAGTCTCCAGATTTTTTTAATATCGCACGAACGAAGACCGGTTGGTAGATCCGCGCCTTATCGCGGCTTGAAAAAGCAGGTCAGCGAGGTTACGCGCGTGTGGCAGAAGGCACACGCTTAGCCTCGCTGACTTGCGGTTTCCCATCTGGTGGTCTACTCAAAATTATCGCAAAAACAAGGGAGGAAGAACGTGGAGACTGGATAGAGCGCTAACTTACAACTGGTGTTCATTACTAAGTGAAAGACGAAGAAGTACTGACTGTTAGAGAAAGACACGCGAATAAAAAGACGCGGAAAATTGTCAGCCTTTCTATAGATGCTGGCTTTCTCATACATGGGTAAATTACTTCCGAAACGTAATTTAATTACAATTACTCTACTTCAAAAGTAGTTTAACTACAATTACAATTACTAGTATGTGAAAAGTAATTAATTACAATTACAAATACTTTTAAAAGTATTGCAATTACTTTACAATTACTTATTTCTGAGAGCGACCCGACTTGGGCCACATAACTTTAAACGAGTTGTATAGAATGTAACGTATTTGTTCATTCCTTTCCTCAATCTTTGAGGAGGCTTAAGCATGGCTGCATAAGTGTCACGTATTGTACTTTGCTTTTATTGATTTTGTTCAATTTATGATAGAACTTGACAGTTTCGGGCAGTGAAGTACTACATTCTTATATTTTAATACTCTAAACGACTTATTTTTCGCGGGCTCAATATTTCGCGATTTAGGTCAAAGCTGAAGTTTCGGAATAATTCGCGGGTTCTAATTTCCGCGACGTGGTGGGATCTCAATATAGACTTCAATGTGTTTCCATTTCACCGGAATAGTTCGCGGGACCAATTTTTCGCGAATTGTAGGCGATTCGCGAAAATTAGGTCTTCGCGAAACTTTAGACGTTTACAGTATATAATAATAAATTAGTTCATATGCTGGAAGGCGCCAGATCACTAAAGAAAAAATTGGGTGGACAGACCTTTGTTAGCCAGGCAACTGAAATGCGACAATTAGGACTGTTTTAGAAGTGTTAATATAAAACTAATATCCACACGCGCTAATACGACCGCATTCACATACAAACATCATAATATTGTACATTATTTACACTGAGTGTAAATTATAATGGCTCAGAATCGGAAATATACAAGAACCCAATCGGGGTTCCCGAATCATTGGTGACAATATTCCCAGGTGCGAGGTCGGTCTTTAAAATGCTTACGCAACTAATATCCGAAGTAAAACCAACGAGAAATAAACTTGAAAATAAGGCAAAGACACAAATATGTGACAGTACTGGAAGAGGGACGCAAAAAAGTGTCAAAAAAGAAAGAAAAGTAACTTCGTAGACAATTAAAATTCCCAACCTTCGCTGAAAGCTGAAGCTCAATTTTTTTTTTCCTTTCAGTATTTTGACATGTTTACGCTCTTGTTTTCTGCTCGCAGCACAGACAGCGCTGCATGGCGCCGTTGAGGTAGGCTCCAAAGAGGATTCTCTCTCAGATCGCAGTGTAAGCAACAAAACGACAAAACAGTGCGACGCTATTTACGTTCTGCGTGCACGTGTGGGAGTCAGTGTGTACGACTGTTTCACTGAGAGAGCCCCCTTGTTCGAGCGCTGAGGATTTCAAAGAGGTTCCGTCGGCGCCGCCAAGTTTTGCAAAAGTAATTGTAATTGTGCCCGAAATTTTGCAATTACTAACGCTAGAAAGTAATTAAATTATAAATACAATTTCTTTTAGCCGGAAGTAAATATTACAATCACAAATTACAAAGAAAAGTAATTAAATTACAGTAATTCAATTACTATAATTGAATTACTACCCAAGTATGGCACGCATGCAAGGGTCGAAACGTAACCCAAACCGACACTTGGCATTTTTTTTTTTTTTTTTTTTTAGATTTAAATGAGTAAGTTGTCAACATAGTCTTTTCTCTGGCTGGGATTAACGCACATTTTTCTCGAAGTACTTTCCGTATGAAATTTAGCATTCTGTGAGGTTCCGGAGGAAGCATACGCATTTTAGTGTAAGACTAGAATTAATGGAGCAATAACGGAACTTTCGATCGTTTATTTTCCCATCCTATTCAGGATTTCTAGCTAGGTAGCCGATGCTTTAATGGAAGAAAAGCTCGATATGTCTAATTTTAATTTAGGAACCTTACTAATGTGGACCTAATATGACGAATATAATGAAGCTGCAGATCCTTGCAATAGCAAAAAAAAAAAAAAAGCGTATTTAGAATAAAATTTTTTTATTGACATGTTTTCGCGGTGAAACCAGGCTTAGAAAGTTTCGGTCGTGATCGTGAAAGCGCTTCGTTCCGGTTCTTGAAAGCGAAGTTCTCGAGCGCATCGTGGCACGCCAGCCCTGGACGATCGCTGCTTGCCCCAGCGGCCGAGCGGCCGAACGGGGGACCGGCAGGGCGAATGGGGGCGCCCGCGGCGCGGCCTCCGCCGGCATGATTTATGTGGCGTCGCTCGCGCGTGTTTTGCGTGAACGGTCCGAGAATAAAATTGCGGCGGTCGCCGCGACGGCGATAATTGCCCGTTCCTAATTGCATCCCGAGAGGCCAGCGAATTCGCACGCGGTCTCTTCGGCCGCCGCACTGGGCCCGGCTCTCTGGGCGCTCCCGCCCAGCTTCGCCCCGTCTGGCACCGAGCGGTGGCCGACGAAAAAGGACGGGGGAGAGAGCCGCCTGGTTTTCTCGCTAATGGCGCTGGTGCACGGCGCTTCGCCCCCCACCATTTCCCCCAAAGAAGGAAAAAACGAGAGAAAACGTTTTCGGTATTTGTGATGCAGCGTGAACTGGCAGTCGTGAACATCGGAAGGCTTGCTTTCGCTCGAACGGCAGTTCTAGCTCCTCTCCTCGTATTATATCGTACAGTACACTGACAAATATCTTCGACATATGAGGCCTTCCTTTACTAAACGGCTAAACTAACTCCGTCTATTTCTTTCTTTTTTTTAAAGTAAATTTTTTTTTTTTTTTTGCTTTGTTTAGGGGCTTTAATCTAGACACTTGACGAAAAAGTCGGCGAAAATTCTGGCGACCGTGATCGGCCGGCGCCGCGTTTGACTTTGGCAGTGGCCAATCACGGCGCTCGCTGACTTTTTCGCCGAGCTTCCATGTCACAGCCCCAGTTGTCTTAGCCGGAAGATGCGGAAATGTACGCGCGCCCCTTGACGGCTCTTTTGACCCGCTCGGGCGACAACGTTACCACTCGGATACGCCATATCCGAATGGTAACTTTCGAACAGCAGATTTCTTGGGCATGGTGATCTCAGGCAACCATGCCTAAGAAATATGCTAAACAGCATGAAAGAAACAGAGGCCAGATTCATAAAGAACCTCTTACCTACGACAACTTAGCTACGAAGTTCGTAAAGTTAGGATCATCGTAAGATGAGGCGAGAACGGTATTCACAAACGCGTTCTTAAGTGAGAGGAGGAAAGTTACGACCTCTGACGGAGAAACGATGACTTCCGGTGCTGTTGCTATGGCAACGGCGTCTTCGGCAAAACGAACAACCAATTAGAGAGCTAGGCATAGTTCGGAGCACGTGGATTTTTAATAACAAACACAGGCTAACCACTCGTTGATAGACAGCTCTGTGTATGTCCTGTCCTGTCTGTGTGTAAATGTGTAGTGTTCAAGCTGATTCTCATAAACACGGGCGACCTTTCCACCACCGCTTGTCTGGGGTTCGTGTCCGTGCAGTGGTATATCGACGCTAACAGGATTTAAACGCTTCGTTGACTGCTACAAACTCGATCGCTACGAAGTCAACACAACTATCATCGTTGGTAAAAGCCCCGTGCCAGTCGTTTGCAAAGCGACGTAAAAGGAAACAAACCGCCGCGGCGTTTCTCGCGTGCTCGGAAATGCAGGAGTGAGCCGACGTTAAAAAAGATACGTTTGAACTACGAGAGTGTCAGCAAGAGTGACGCAAATACCTGTTCACACTCGGAGCGGACGCGTGCGTTTGATCGAAGTGCTGGATTCAGACTGCGTTTCGGTAAGCGCTTCGGGACCGATCTTCGATTGCAACTCGATACTGACGTGACACTCGGCAAAGAAAGGTTGGACCGGCATCGCGTAGCTCCCCACAAACTGATACAGCTCGACAGTTAAAAACGGCATACTAATAACAAAGTGTACATACCGTGTTGCGAAGGTAATCCATACGGCGTTTATTTGAGCTCTATATCACACAAAACAAGGAGATAGAATCGAGGAGTCCCTTTTCGACGACAGCTTTCGTCACCGCTGCTTCAGAAAACAAGGTGATCGAGATGATAAGGGGAATCGGTTGACCTCTGACATTTAGTTCAGCTATCAAACTATTCACACGGGGAGGGTCCACAAGGGTCGCGCGGGCATATTCATTCAGCAAGCCAGCCGGTCGTGGGCAGACGGTCTTGGCCAAGGACCGTCTGAGCAATGCTGCGCCGGAACGGGTCGGAGTGCCTGCTAGGCCTATATATTCTGCCGAGCTCGCTTGGTCGGTGGGATCGTCGCCTTTGTTGCCTTTTCCGGGTGTCTAGATCCAGCGTTCATGTTCGTCGTGGTCGGTTTCAAGTACTTCTTCGTTTTTTTCTTGCTGCTTGAAGTCGGGACGCGCAAGAAGAGCAGGTAGAAAAATAAATGTCCGTTGGGGCGTCGCGACCGAGCAACTGAGCGACGTTGTCGGCCATGTTAATTTGATCGTAGAAAGTGCGTAAGACAGCTTCGGAGCTGTCGTAGGATTTTGTCGTAACCTGCGCAAAAGTTACGACAATTTCGTTTCGAGAATACGGATTTTCTCTCAAATTTGTCGTACGCATTTTTTTCGTCGTAAGTTCGCTTTGAGAATCTGGCCTCAGATAAGTAGCTGTCGCTTTCATAACGCTTTTTTTTCCTCTGCTGCACCATCCCATGTAGTTGAAAACAAAGATTATTATTATTATTATTATTATTATTATTATTATTATTATTATTATTATTATTATTATTAGTATTATTATACATCAATATATCCGCATGCATAGCGGAGTCGGTTTCGCGCGGGTTCGGCACGCAAATGTTCGCAATTGAAACTCCGCCGGAAAAGTTAAATTTTTTTTTTTTTTTTGCTCGTTTCTTCTTTAAAGTTCGAGTTCAGTCTTTTCTGTTATCGTGTGCTCTGGCTTAGAGCATTCCTGAGCACAGGAATGTTCTTAACCAGGGTCATTAATCCTTCCGCCGCCGCCGCAGGATGTACGGCGCCCTTTCTTCTTGCTTGTAGCCACAAGTTCGCCTCATTTAACGTCCATTTTTAGTTCTATATTCGTATACGATTTTTTTTTTCGGGACAACGTTTTTATCTATTTATCCGTTCCTCAGCCCGCTTCTGTTTAACACGAAAAAAATAAAAATGACGACTATTATTACGCCGGCGTTCCGTTACACGCTGAACAACTTCCGCAAAGGCTTCCCGCGAAGTATTGCGTGCCACAAAGCGTCGGCTCCTTTACTTCCTTGGAATCCTTTCTCTCGTACTTTCGTGAAGGCGTTTCCGCTGTCCTTGATCGACGCGCCACGAGGAATAGGCCCCATCTTCGTTTACGGCCCCGTATTTCTCATTTTCAAGATGTCGTCAAGTTGCTGCTGCGAACGTTAGCGAGCGTCCTCGCGTGCAAGCACGCGGGCGCCGTTTCCTTTTACGGTCTCCCCCTCTCCCTTTTTTTCTCTCGCGTGTTTCTAGTGTGTTGTTGTTGCTGCTCTTGCAGCACTCGGCCGGTTTTTTTTACGATTGCGTCGCTCGTAAAAGTAAAAACGACCGCCACGCCTCGGGGCAGAAAAAAGCAGTCTGGGGGCCATTACTTTATTAGAAGCTGTTCGCTGCTCGTTCTCGTTTATTAAACTCGGGCGCTTTATTGCCCCTGCAACTTTAGAGTCCCTTTCCGCCTCACGGCCGGCGCTCGGGGGAGGAGGACGGAACACGCACAACTGTCGGCTCGTAACAAAAGCCTGTTCCAATTTTGGAACGGGAGTTCCCAATGAATGTTTTCCCTGTTTTTCTGCGCTTGGCAGCTCGCGTGTTTACTCCATGCTCGTGATTCGTTCTTAGAACTACATTTCGTTTTATCTGCCCCCTTGTTTTTTTTTTCTCCTCTTTTTTTGTTTCTTTGTTTAAGTGGTAGTTGGAACATAAAAAAAGAGATTGGAGCTTTTTCAGACGCCTCAACGCTGTTTCTCTTTCGAGCGACGTTCGGCTCGATCGCTCGTCAGAACGGCGTGCACGTCCCCGCTGCCTCGACTGGTGATTCCCCGAGATCCCGATCTCTACGCGCTCTTTTTCTCGCTCTTTATTTTCTTCCTTTTGCGACCAGAAACTTGGCAGGACTTTCGTATGCGCCGGTCGGGAGCGTGGGAACGCGCGCGCTGTGCGCGACGGTACTCCCGGCGCGACCAAGGCACGTGCATGACCTTCCCGCCGCCGTCTCCAGCGCCTCGACGGTCAAACGGGTCTTTTGTCGCCGACACTTTGTACATCCGTCTCGCCGTGTACGCCCTTATTGTCCTTCGGGCAGTCGTCGTTGACTGCGCTTCACGGCTCGTCCCTTTCGCGCTTTGACGGGTCCGAGCACCGGGTCTCGAAGCCGAGCGACGAGAGCGTAGGGCCGAACAGTATGCCTACATTACAGAGCGTTTCCAACTGCTCCATGGGGCCACGTGGTTAATGGACCGCGTTTGCAGCACGAGCTGCGAAGAGGATCGTCCGAATCGTTGATCGCCTGCAAGTGTCTGCTCCTCGCCCGTCGAGGACGCAACGCATGCGCAGTTGCGACCAATCTGTGCAGTACACGTGCGTCATTAAACTGCAAACGCTCTCCTTGGTTTCAATGGCCCCCTCTGAAATCTGGGCTTTCCAGAGCCGAAAACTCAAAGGTGGCGTCCTCCCCCCACCCGCGCTATACCGACGCTTTGAGAGCCGTGCTCGAGTGCGCACTCCTGCTCGTGTCAGCCACTCGAGGCAACCGAGGGTTCTCCACGTCAAGGCGAGTGGCCGGACCCACTCGATACCGGGTTCGCGGGGTTCGGAACTCGTCCCGAGTCTGGCACTCGAGGCTGGCGCCCCCGGGGGATCGCTCTTTGTCCTTCTCGAACCCTGGATTCAAGTGCGGAGCCTCCTGCTGCTGCTGCAATCGCACGCTGCTAGTCGAAGAGGGGTGGGTGGGTCTTTGAAGTGCTCGTGTTCCCTTTCTCTCTCCGGGGAATGGGAAGGCACTGGAGCGGGCGTTTCTCTTTCTCCGAGTGTGTTGAGCGACGGAGTGCTCGGGAGGAGGAGCCCCGTCTGTCGGTTGCTCAGTCTGTAAAGACTAGCCGGGCCTTTGGTGGCACGAAGCACTTGTTTTGAGCGCAGGGTTCGAAGGTTTGATATTTGCTTTCGGGGTAAGGGAGCGGGGGTTTTTTCGGTCGAGAAATTGGGACAGTTGCGGAAAACGCGGTGGCGTGACACGTTCGGGGGATGGAGGTCTTTGACGAAAGTCTGTGTATGGAGGGAGACTTGTTCCCGCCTTGTTTGTTTTGTATGTTTGTATAGGAAAATGAAGTCGCGCAGATTGAGGTCACGCACCCTCGGCGTAAGTGGTTTTCGCTCACCTAAAAAAACATACTCTCATCGATCGAAAAAAAAAATATATATCGCTTTGTCGCGTGTGAAGTGTTTCTGTTATGTATTGTGGTGATTGTGACGAACCTCATAGTGCCTACATTTGAGACCTTTTTCGCAAGGGCGCCGCCATCTTGAACTTTCGTCATTTCCAATATGGACGAAAACGCTCTTTAGCCGTCGCCACGCCAATATAATGCATTTTGGATTTTAAACGTAACCGTCATAAGGTCTCGTTTTGTCTCCTCTCTATTCTGCTATCTCGTGAAACATAACTACTTTTTGGGGAAGCATCCCTTTCCACTTTAGCAGAGCCATTGTCAGTGTCATTGACCGTGGAAACCGTTTGTCCGCAGCTGTACGATGTTCAACACTGCAGGCCACTGCACTAGACTATACAGAAACCCCCGAGTTCCTAGGCACATACCCACTTTCGCTCGAGTCTCGATGGCGCAGCCCTCTGGCGGGCTTCAAAGGTGGTCCACTATGAGCAGCTTCACACCACGGCGATACGCACAGACACCTTCTAGGCGTCGCGGTGCTGGACGCAATCTACCGGGACCGAGCGCGAGGCACGTACTGAGCACGAGATCTGCATCACTCTTCGGCTATTACTCGCAACGGCGGAGAACTGGACTCCTGTCTATTTCGTTAACATTTATTTGTCGCACGATGCGCCTCCGAGGCTTTAATTGCGTGATTTGTAATAGGTCATATTCTTTTGTCTACTTGTTAGAAAATATGACAAGTAGAAAAACGAATAGGTCGCATTGGACTTGGGGCTTTCTGTTCGAGCAAATGGGGACTGCATGGCTGACGAGTATACCCATTTGGCAGCACCCCTCTGGAAACGTTGGGCGCATAATGTGCACAAAGCAGCGGGAATTTTGTACATTACGAAAACTATAGAAACATCAACCACAACTTCGTACAGCAGCATAGTTGCTCAGCGCTGGGTTTCCAGTAACTCCATCGTGCAGCCTGCCGATGTTTTCTGGCAGTTAATAGATTTGTTCCTATTTGTGTATACACTTCAAGAAAGCGTTCCACCAGGTGCGCACTTCGGTTTCCCGGATTTGAACCGGTAAACAAAAACAGGGGGAGGGAGAGAGAGAGAGAGAGAGAGAGAGAAACATTCTCAAAGTTGAAAGAATTAAAACACGAAGGTTCACGCAAAAGAGTGCTTCGAGCGCGCACCTGACTTCACCGGCACTAAGGTAAAGGGTGGGACACCGGTACCGCTATGGACGTGAAATCGTCGAGTTACTCCTCACAGAGAACGCAATAAAGAACGTCTCATCGGCATCCTTAACTCTATCGAGATGTGAAGTGAAATTTCTCAGGCCGGAGCTGGAAAGAATGTGCAACTCTTTGTAGAAATTGGACAGTCCTGGATCCTCCGCCCTTCCCCCTTGTTCACCCGCTCTACCTTTCCCGGTTTCCCTCCCCCATTTCGCCCCCTTTCAAAGATCCCCTAATCAGGGTGATCTCGGGCACAGCGCGAGTCTCCGTTTCCACAATCGGATGTCGTTGCTAAATGAAAATATTGTCTCGTCCTTCGTGTTTTTATTTTTTCAATTTTAGGTATCTGCATTTCAACACGCTCGCCTTAATCGTTTAAACGAAAACGTTTCTTCTTTGGAACCTTAGCATCCCCCTTACAAAAGTCTGCCCCCTAAAAGGAACTCTGAAGAGTGCTTACAATGCAAAACGGGGATCACAGCGAAAGGCAATGCTCCCCTGTGGAATGGTAGACTGTTTAGCGAACAAGATGAAAAAACAAAAGGAGTAAGAAATGTTACCAGCGAACTGAAACCACACGTAGTTGAGTACTTTTCCTGAGATACACAAAGGTCAATGCGACCACTGTCCCTACTACGGGATCACCTAGAACCAGGTGCCCTCTTTGACCAGTTCACCTACGACTAGCCTCTACGGTCTTGCCACGGTGTTGTACGCGCCACAAGCGGGGCACCAATCTCAATGTCGGGGCAAAGAACCTTCGATGCGAAAACAATGTTCCAGCGAACGGCATGTCAGTCTGGAAGCGATGCAACTTGGACATTCTGTTTGGCCGTGCTCCACGCGGGCGTTTGTGCGCTTTTTCGGGCACAACCGTTGCGTCCGTCTCAGCCTCTTTGGTATCGACACTACTTAACGCGGCTTCTGTTAGTTTAGAATGTAGTTTTCGTCGATACTTGGTCCAAATGCTGCAGGTGTCCTTTTAATGGAAGTTGGCATTTGTCTCTCGGCCTGCTCTGTATCTACCGCTTGGTTTGCGATAGACAAACCCGGGCGATAGCAGCCATTAGGGACGAGAAAGAAAAAGGAGCGATCGCCGGGCCGCTACTGCGCAACGAGAGGGGAAGGGAGCCGGGAGGTCGCGTGCGAGGTCCCTAATGAACCGGGACCGCCGAGCGGAAGTGGTCCGCCGAGGATGCGCTGATGACGGACTTCCGCCGTTAGGGAACTTCCGCCCATTTCTGGCGGAAAAGCGATTTCTCTTCCCCGGCCTCGGAAGCGATCGCCCGCTTCGGAAGGAAAGTGACTCAGGCCGGAGGTCCTTGCCCTAACGGCCGTCGGGCTCGAGATGGGCGATCGCCCCTGCCTCGTTTCGCGGAGCCTTTCACAGTTTTTTTGAGTACTGGCGGTACGGTATGCTACTCCGTTTCGCAGCAAGTCGGAGCTTATAGACCCTTTTCGCTTACTTTCGTCCCTAGCCACCTGGTAGGCATATCCGATATCTGCCGTCTGGTCGACGAGTGTGTGAAATGTTGCGCGGAACGAAATATAGTTTCGTAAGACTCAACGGAACACTTCGCAAACGGTAGGAACTCAAAACAGCAGTCCGCGACTGCTTTCGAGGAATCTACCTGTCTTTCATTACTGCTTTCAATTGCTGACGTACCCGTTTCCAGATGACCAGTCCGAATTCCGGCCGAGCGACCCGCACTGTCTGGAGACTCTGGAAAGACTTCCTGCGGCTAGGCGTCAGACTTGAAAGTAATCCGTTACAAGTAACGGGATTACTTGTAATTAATTGCTTTTTGAGTAATTTTGTAATTAATCCGTTACTTTTCTAGAAATGTAATTTCTAACGTAATTCCATTACTTTTTTAGTAACGGATTACCACAAGTTACTCGTTACATTATTTTGTTATTTCGATTTTTTTAAATATCTGAAGCATAATTGTAACAATATGATTTTTGAGTAGTGCCACCGAGTTGGGGCGGAAAGAGGAGGAGGGGGGGCACATAGACTGAACCTAAAAGCTTGTGACGCGATCTCGGTAAAGAAAGAAAGAAGGTGGAAAGAGGGAAATAGAGGGGGGAGTTGACTCTGCTGTCCCCTTAGCACGATAACAAGAAGAGGGCCCCGACAAAAGTAGACAAAGAAAGAAAACGGGAGTTTTCACACAGCTAAAGAGGTTTCTTAAGACAACCGAAGGGTCGCTTACACGATGCAAAAACGTCGCGTCTCGGTCACTTTTTCTCTAAACGAGAAGCCCCTTCTGAGCCTTGGGCACTTGATTCGGAGTGGGGCGAAAGAAGAATAGAAGAGTAATGGCCCATAAAAATGTCACATGACACGGATCTCCCAAACTGGAATTGTGGGGTGGGTCTGCTGCGTCTGCTGTTTCTTTTTGCTAAGATCATTATCGGGAAGTTTGTGCGATTCAGTCCCTGCCCGCGCTCCGATTTCAGAAGCGGAAGGACGTGAGTTAAGACATAGCAACACCCCGTGAATAAGCTCGAAGTTCAACTAATAGCTTTCCTTCGCGTCTTTTTCTTTAAATAAAAACAGTAGCCATTACAGCTTCCTGTGCATGGGGGACGGTGGGGAGTCAGTCCTATTTTTGCTTGTTTGCGCTTTGTGCGGGGGAGGAGTCGAAGCCGCCGTGAGCTCCAAGTACGGGGCTTTACGGGACAAAAGGCCAGATGCCGTCAAGTTCCAAGGACGATTTTAAAACTCCAGTGCCTTCTGATGTTTTTACGTGACATTTTTCTTATCTTTTCTTGTTACACGGCAAAGAAAGCATGTCGTTTCCTTCCCGTGTTGGAGACTCTAGTTTTCCATCTTTCTGGTCAAGTAGAGACAAACACCAGAGCCCTATAACTCAGCCTACAAGCGAACCTAGTGTCGTCTTGGAGAACGATACTCACAATAGTCACCACATCCGCCGATGAGTTTTCTGGGAATTTTTTTCTGTTTCTCTTGCTTAGCTTTTCTTTTTTTTTTTCTTTTTTTTTCTTTGCAAGAACCTCGCGTTTTTGTCGTCTTAGTTGGGTGTAGCCCTTGTCAAATCCTGTCTTTCTCTAAACTCTCTTTTTCTCTTCCTACTTATCTAGGAATGTTTTATCTATATGGATTGTTTCTTTCTGCTGTTAAATATTTTCTACTGAGGTCCCGCCTCTAGTTCGCTGATCCACGGCTAAAAATACGCGAGAGGTACCAGCAGTGAGCACTCAGCATGTCTCTTGCACTGTCGCCACGGCCCTCTTTGGAGGGTCATGGCGACAGTGCAAGAGACATGATGTGACGACAACGCCACATTATGAACTGAAAGGCACCAAAGGAACTGAGAATTAAGAGTTTCAGTGCCCAGTCTGCCTCCCCGAAAGAAAGCTTCCTTTATCTGTGAAGTCCACGAATTCGAACCGACTGAAAAACGCAAAGATAAGCGCTTATTATTTATTTATTTTTTTTTTTTGTGGAAAGCAGTGATTTAGAAAATAAGATTTTGTGTAGTTCGTAATGTAGCGTTTGGATCCCAAATTTACACTCGCAACATTGCCTTTTTTTTTTCAGCCCAAGTGTATCCGCTGGCGTATGACGTAAAGTACGTTTCGAACAGTTTATAAATATATTGATATTTATGTGAGCTCAGGGGAGCCTCGGCGAGTTGCTGATGGAGTTTACGCAAATTGTAATTTCGCATAAGCTCATAATGCTGCTTCTACGCATACCATTGTGACATGAGCGATATGGGTGTGCGATTTGGTAAAGTATTTGATCTTCTAAAACGTACCATACTCGGTTTCCACTTTAAGTGTGAGCGTAGCAGAAGCTATAAAAGCGAGCTCCGGGCTTTCAGTGACACTGCCAAGCACGCGCGCTCGTGCAGTCCAATCAGGTTGTCCAGGACCGTTCATTTTTCCTCTTTTTCTCGAAAGAAAGGAAAGATGAACGACCTCAACTTCCAACGCCAACTGCTCTTGATGTGCATAAATACTAAACAAAAAACTTGAACAACTTTTTACATTATTTGCTGCTAGTCATATTTGTCTACGTATAGCTAATAAGTTTCCTTATTACTGCATACAGGAATAATAAGTGAAAAATCGCGTTTTTGCATGTATTTCTTAAAGTAATTGAAAAGTAATCGAGTAAAGTAACAAAGTAATTAATCGATTACATTTTAAAGCCAGTAATTTGTAACGGTAATTCGTTACTTTGATGGCCAAGTAATTGTAATTCTAATTAATTACTTTTTACAAGTAACGGGCACAAGTCTGCTAGGCGTCGTGTAGAATGCGGGCCGAATATCCCCGTGTGGCCTGCACTAATTCCCACTACTCCACTTCTGCGTCTCGAGTGTCTTTCGGTGAATCGGTACATAACTCGCCAACATTTTGATGTTACTACAACGTGCACCATCATTTCATATTAGTGCGCGTTGTAGCTAGTCCGAATTAGGTCTCTCCAGCTTCATACCTAAGGCCTGCTGTGAAGATAACGTACAATGAATCGTGTACGTGTTTTGGCTCTTCACTGTCCTCGGGATGTCTGCCGCCGTAACATACTTTGTTCTCAAGTTCCTGTCATTCGTAAATGCGGAGCGCAGTCGTCTTGTTTGATTTCTCCGATTCCTCTCGGTTGCCCGATCACCGCGTCTAGCCCTCGCACCGCCGCAGCTCGAAACCTCCGTTGACGTGCACGCGCGGTTGGAGCATCAAGAAAGTCAATGCGATACGGAGAAATGAAGAAATAAAGGGGGGCGTGTTTCGCTCCCTTATCGCCTGAAAACTCCGGCCCAACTTCGACGGCAGTTTCGCTCGATTGCGCCACTGACGGCCTAATCATGCCCCTCGAGACCTCGGCTGTCGAAAGCGCATTCCGCGCTAGGCGATAAATGAATGTATACTTAGTCGTCGTCGAGGACCCTATCGATGGGGCATGCCGTCCGCGGAACGCCTATCATCCCCAGCGAGATTGAAACACACACACAGATGCCGCGTAGCAATCCGCCCAGCTTCGTCGCTTCGTGCGCGTCTTCCCTCCCTCCCTAAAGACCGGCAAACACATCGGTTGCTCGGATATCGGTCCGCTCACACGACGTTGCCGAGCGAGCGAAGGCTTGCGCGGCGAGGGAAGCCAACGAGCTTGCCTAGCAGCACAAACAGCAGCGATGGCGCTTGTCAGTCTGCACCGCGCTCGGCGAAAGTGACCGGGCGTTTCCCAACGTTGTTAGAAAGAAATACGATCCGAAACAAGACTACCCTCGGGGAAAAAAAAAAGGTTATAATAAAACGCGAATTATGCAGAAAAATGTAAACAAACGCAGGGAAAACATATTTACGAAAAAGATATAAACGAGCGCGAAGGAGCCGCCCTGATTAATAAGCGGAACGTCTACTCGTCGGCCGATAATAATCTTTTAAAGAAAAGAAAAGAGCGAGTTGTATCGCGCCGTTTCCTAAGCGCTGCAGCGAGCGACGGCTGGGTCCCTCCCCTGATTGCCCGTTCTCCTCGCTTCTCCCTCGGGCTGCCTTGTTCCGTGTGCGTTGCCCCCCTCCTCGTTTGGACTAGGAAATAATGACAGAGCGCCCATTAAATTACGGGCCTGTAATTACGATGGAGGCTGTACAAAGCGACGGACGACTGAAAAGACAAGCAGAAAAATGATGACGGCGAAGCGGGGAAAAGAAACAAAATAAAGCAAGAAGCTGGCGAACGAGGCGCACATTGTACCTACTTGCTCCGAACGCACGCACGGACGACGTGAAAGTACGAAAGAGCACGCACGTAGCAAAAAAAAAAAAAAAAAAAAAGAAGCGAGCAAAAAGACGAGTGATGAGAACATCCATAAAAAGCCGTCAGCAAAGTGGCGGTGCCTGGTGTCGGTTTTGGGCGGCAGCGGTCACGCTTTCTAAATACGGCGGAGGGGAAAGCCTTTCCTCTCGCGCTCGCTTCCCCCTGTAGTTTTTCTTTCTTTTTCGGGTTACCTCCTACGTGCTTATTATTGATACGGCGGAGGGGAAAGGCAGAAATAAGTGCGTCTAATGTTAATAATTTGCGTTCGTCGTCTGTGCTCGCTCGGCGGGGCGCGTCGCCCTCCCAGCGGCCTGGATGTACGCTCGAGGGGCAGCGCGCGGAGAAGGGGGAGAATAATGGCGGCGGTGGTGGCGGCACACATGTCGTCTGCTTCGCTACTTTGCTTCCCTCTCTATTCGCTTTTATGTCTCGGCAATTTCGAGTTTCTTTCTTTTCTCTTTTTTGTGCGCGGGCTAACGGTAGCTTTTTTGGTGTGTGTTGTGGTTGTGTGTGTGTAGCCTACGATCGTTGTATAGGCGGTAGCAAAAGCGGAAAAAAAAAAACGCTAACAAATTAAAAAGAAAAAAGAACGAAGCAGACGAGAAACAAGCTAGAACGTCGACGTGGAAGATAAAGCGAGCCGCCGGGGGCGCGGATGTGTACGATTTTGAGGACGACGTAATGACGCGTGTGCGTGCGTGCGTCTGTCATTTTCTCGGGCGATTGAGAAGGTGGCGGGTAAGCTGCTCCCATCCGAGTTTTCTTCTCGTACCTTATTTGTTTACTTATTTCTTCGGGGGGAGAGCGTTTCACGCGCTATTTGGGTCGTTCTAAACATCGGCCCAAATTACCTGTCCGTGGTCAGTTTGTTTATAAGTAGTGGACGAGGGAAAGAAGCAGAAAAACAGGCGTAGCAAAAAAAGGAAAAGATTACGTGCGAAGTCGGTTGTATACGTCCAAATTGCCCGGCGATTGCGGTGATGCATTACGCTTGCCTGGCGTTGTCTGCTGGGGCCTTCTTTGTCCGCTGTTTATGGCCGGGGAGGGAGGGCTCTCTTAACGAGCCTCGAAAATAACCGGCCGAGGTGCAAGAAAAGAAGGCAAGGCGCTTTCGTGAAATAATGAAACCCTCGCTTCCGGCTCGGGGCGCTCGTCGTCTCTTGTAAGGCCCCTGTATACGCGGCCTTAGTCCGTTGCCGATTTCAGCGCCAGCTGCCGGTGCGCTAAGCAGGGCTGTCAAAACGCCGTCTTGGGGCTATTGTTTCGGTGTGACGCGTGAACGGCCTCCTCTCTTCCGAGCTGTCCGTACTCGCGGTTTGCGGCGCTCCAGAAAATCTCAGGGATGTAGACAGAAACGTTGCTTCTAAGGGGGAAACCGCAAGCGACGCGAGGTTGCCGTCTGCCGCGGTCATAAACCGAAACAAATGCGTAGCATTTATGTTTCCACAACGTGTCTAGTCACCGTTATTACAAAAAAAAAAAAAAAAAAAAAAAATGTTTTTTGGGGTTTATTGCGAAAATAAACTCCCAACGCCTAGTCTCCGCGTTTGGCGATGCGCAGATTGAATTTAGACGTATCCCTCCAGTAGGCGAGGGTAGACGGTAACGTTGGACGGGTCCTTCCAACGAAGGCAGTGGTAACATGAGGCCGGGTAGGGAGAATAACCAAAGCCCCATCATTTCGGCTTCATCGTTAACGGGCGTTCAATATTCTGGATCGTGTCGGTGTGGCTGGGCGATTGCTTCTGGCCCTTGGCATTAGCATGAGCCGAACGAAACGCGGACGGAAGCTGTCGGATAAGAGTGAAGAGCACTCGTGGGCAGATGGCTCGCCCGGGCGCGTATTCCTGCCTCCCGTTCGAGAGGCTCTTCTCGAGTGCTCTTCCTTCCCAGATATCCGGCATACGAGCAGAGTTAACGCTGTCGGATTCGCCGGTCACTCGAGCAACTCGAGTGTTCGTCGGCGACGGTCGATGGAATCGCGACATCGAGAGTTGGGAGGACTCGGCGTACCCGAAATTCGGTCCTCCGAGCGAGGAGTGCGAGTTTTGCCAAATGGCGCGTGCTCGCTCGCCATTTGGCGAGCGAGCAAACAGCAGGCGTCGCTTCCGTCGAAGGACCGTTCTTGTTTTGATTCCGAGATTTTACGCAGCACCGTTTCCTTTACGTTGTTTATATGTTACGGAAGCTTACGTCGACTTTCGTCGAGGCTCACCGAGACACCCGTGCTTCGTACGAAGCGTGGTCAAGGAGTGGGCTTTCACGCGTCATCCGAGGCGTTGGTGTTCCGATGATTTATAGTTTTATACGTAAGAAAACGTGAACAAAAAGGCTCTTGTTTGAACCAGCATGATTTGAACTAAAGTCAATGGATCCTGGAAAAGTAGCGCAAAGGTCCCCCTATGGTCGCCATTTTGATTCACGCAATCGGCAGTATCTCCTTCACCTCTTCCTTCCTGGTGGGCGGATCGAAATTCCAGGGGACAGGTTGCTTTATGAATGCACTTCTCGAATATTTTGTAATCCACACGCCGGCGGAGCACGCACGCATCTGCGCACAGCGCGCCACCACATGCGGCGTCGGTGCTTGACGGCATTGAGAAATAGTTTCCTCTTTCGAAATACGGGCGAGAACAATACCATTGTGAGAGATCTGCGCGGAAGAGCACGAAGCATGTGGCTTGCATGCACATTGCCAAAGACGCTTAGATCGCCGAGGAAGGCTTTCAGTACGAGGGTGATGCGCCATGGCGATCTTTTGGCGACTGGTTTCGAAGATTCGAATAAACCGAAATGGTGAAGGCAGTGGCAACTGACACCGATCAGCCATTCATCCTGCTAGTTTTGGTCGAGTTGTTCGTGTGCGGCTAGTAGGCAGGGACGGCAATGGCGCTAAGGATCAGGTGATTTCAGTGTCAAGTAGACTTTAGGGATACGATGTGAAGGGTTGACTCGTTTGGTCTCGAGTGGGAGTGTCTGCCTTACGATCACCACCGGCGCCGCCTATCGGTTAGCCGTGGCCCCAATCCCGGCTTGCATATGTATTTCCTTATATTTTTACGCATTATCTTTCACCGATGAGCTTGAAATAATTATGACATCGTTGTAAGCGACAAGTTTTCGCAGGTGGTACGCAGATTTGACCTCAAAAAATATCGCAGAACTTCCAGTCTAGTTGTCGCTGTCGCTATGTCGCCGCCTGAGAGTCGTTCTTGTGTGTCGCGAAGTTTCGTCTAACCTGAGATTCGGCTGGTTCGTTCGCCGTACCTGAGAACTTTCGGCGAAATTCGACTAGGTTCGAATTCTAAACAGTATTGCCCGACTTCTACGCAAACTTTTCAAATTAGTAACGAAATAGAGGGTATTTCCTACGATAGTTCACTTTTTAATTTTTTTTTTAAATTTAAATATTACTATTGTTCACGTAATGTGAAAGCAAACAATCTTTTAATAGTCTAGTTCATTACCCATCTTTGCCCTTTCTCGATTTCCGCGCTTAATAGTCGAACTTCAGTGGAACCTTTTTGAAGTCCGAAGGAGTCGAACCTGGTGTCAACTCTAACCTCGACGGGTTCGGGACATGACCTACAGACGTGACTTGGAAACATCTAGTTTCCATGGACGGACTTGGGCTCGCGGCCTTCCCGGGATAAAAAGAAAAGCGCTGGGATAACGTTACGCGGTGGTGGGGGACGCAAGCGTGCGCATTTCCCGCCTCTTGAGCGGCGTCGTCGTGTGCGAAATCTGGCTGCCACGAGCGTCGTCACGCGCCAGCGCGCCCCGGCGCCTGACGAAGGCTTCCGGCCGTTTTGCCGGGCTGACCGGTTTCCATTCGAGTTTACGACCGAGACCGAGCAGAGTGACGCTTAATTTTGCTTGTTTGGGGCTCGGAGGGTCTCGCTCCACTTCAACCTTTGCTCCAACGGCTTTCTTCTCCATCTCTTCCTTACCCACGGGACGGTCCCTCTGGATCCTCGTCCCCGCCGCCGATGCCTGCGGAGGAAAGTCCTCCTCGTTTGCTAATGATGGCGGTCGTCGAGGGACGCCCGAATAAGTGGCCGTAAAAATGGAACCAGCCAACGAGCGCGGTACGGAAAGAAAAGAAAACGTTCGAGCCTAATAACAGCCGCAGTAAACGCGGCAGGTGGTAACAGGCGCCGAAAAGTTTTATGGCCAGCCTCCGGTGTTTTTTTCTTCCCTTCTTTGAATTGTTGTGTGTCATGCGTTGGATTTTATGCATCCCGTTCGTTCTAACTCTTGTTTTGTTGAATCGTTCTTGATTACGGCACGTTCGGGCGTGCTGCAACAACATTAATTTCGAATATCCAGCGAAGTCGTTTCGTCGTTTCCTAAGTTTGATGAGGGCAGTCTTATTATTTCGGGGAGACCCGTTTATTGCTCTCTCTCTCTCTCTCTGTGTGTTTGTGTGTGTGTGTGTGTGTTTGTGTGTGTGTGTGTTTGTTTGTTTGTTTGTTTAAGGTAGCATCCGGCAATATCGAGTCCAATACCGATCAAATATAACCGGATTATACGACTTTGATAGCCGTAATGAAGGCGCGAAAGACACCGTGCACGCGGCTTTCGAAGCAGTCCTACCTTCGAAATCACCCTGGCGTGCTTTAAATGAAAATGGTGCCCTCATATTTTGAACGTAACTCAAGTCTGACTTTGTAATATCTAAATCATGAACAAAACATTAAACATTCCGGAAAGAAATTTTCTGCGATTTCTTAAGCCATAGCGATGCAGAAAGAGTGCAATTCAACAAAACAATTCCATTTCATTTTTTTTTTGCTCGTTGGCATTAGGCAGAAATGTAAAGGCCCGTTCACACTCTTGCAACCGAGTGCGACCGAGAGAGACCAAACCGGTTTTTAAGCCTCTTGCGATCTCTTAGGACCAGCTCCGCTCAGTGCATCCGGTCCCAAGAAGTCTTTCTCGGTCGTACTCGGTTGCAAGAGTGTGAACGCGCCTTAAGAGTGCACAGACAGTGAAGGTCACACGTCTTAACTGACGTCAAGGGGGAGGTATATGTGTGTGTGTGTTAATTGTCTAACATATTTATCAAATTCAAATGCAAAAGGTGGACTCAAAAAAAAGAGAAAAAAAATGCGGCGTTTTTGCCGACGTCTTGTGCCTCTCATTATTGGCGACGTGCGCGGCCGAAAGCGTCGCTGTGGTCGACCTTTCACGATTGGCCCAAAAGCTGACTATGACGTCGGAAAGGGTATACCATCGACGGAAATAAGAAGAATGAAGGAACTTTAATTTCGACGGTGTTGGCAGTGTTCCTTTGAGAGCGCAATGATTTCAGGCTTCCACCGTGCTATTTACAAATACCATCGAACTTGTTGTTCGCAAGGTAATGACGTCACAAGGGGGAACCATAGGAGGGCGCCACCAAAACATCTCGCCGCTAATAGGCGGTAGCAAGCAGCACGGAAAACGGAACAGAGCGGCAATATGAAAGAACATAAATAATGGGAAGAACAAAAAACACAGGGACGGTCAAGACGATTTTCCAATATGTCCCATTATTTATATATTATCCTTACCAGCGCGCGCTCTCCATTCTAAGGATATCAACAGAATATTCTCCAGCAGGATCCATGCTATGCACAGTTTGTAACTTGCGGACAAATTTATTTATAGCGATTTTTTTTTGTCGATTTTCGTTGAAGCTAATTTTGTCTATTTCCTTTTTTTGGCGTTGAGCATTGCAGAAAGATACTACACGGTGCCATGACCCCCCTGCTCCCTCCCCCTTTTTCGCATAGGTCCACTTCGACTGATTAATTGATCGAAAGGGCAGTCGGTGATATATGCATAATCGAATGTCTGGTTAATCGATTGAGTCTCCTTCTATAGTTCGTCTCGTTTTCCAGTGCTACAAATACCGCCGCTTCTCCAAGGTCATTTACTTGCATTGCGCTCTACTGCAGTCATTCTCAGGAAACGAACGTTCCTCCAGTGATTCCGTCGCACGATTGCGTGAAGTGTCGAGTGTCTGTCAACAGTGCACGCCTGGATTGTCAGGGAGATGTGCGGTGCTTTGGAGGGAACATAGCGAGAGCAGCTAACGAATGAGCACACCGTTCTTTCTTGCATGCTTCCCTTGACAACACGCGTATTCAGAAGCGCCGAACACAATAGGGGGTTTTCGTAGACCGCGTTTCCCCCACCGCTAAGCCCTCCGCAACGAAGAAGCCGCGACTGCGCCTGCGCGCCCATGGCCTTGACTGTAGAGTTCCGGAATTTCCGCCACCAGTGCTCCCCGGTCTTTTTCGTCAACTGCACACACTGATTGAGCGAATAGACGGTGAGAACATGTAACGGGGTTTACGCGGATGAGCGGGGTGTGGGTCGCGAAAACCTCCGGTTGTTGTGGCGGTTCGGTTACGACGACGAGCGTTGGCGGCGGACGCTGTTTCTCCAACCCTGCCGTGTCTGTTTTCCCGGCAGCGACGCGGGCTATTCCTGGCCCGCGTTTCTCCCGCACGCCTCTCGCCACGTGCGCTTTTGACGATCCCCTCGTGCGGTTACGACCGGTGGCCCGTTCGCTTCCGCTTCGGAGTTCACGTTTTATGAACCCCCTTTTAGGGCGACTTGTTTGGGCAGCTGAAAACGCGTCGTTTGGGTCGGGGGATGAAGCCGGAACGCGCATATTTTACCGATGGATCGCAACTGACGCTATACGAATCATCCCAGCCAATAGAGCATTTTCGAAACCTCACCGAGCAACATTGGCGGCCGCCATTTCTTGGGGCTCGAAGCGTCCGATTGGATCCGATCCCTCGTCGAACGCTGACGCTTGTTTTCTGCGCGAGCTGAGCCAAATCGACGCCGAGTCCTGATACAGCTTTCGTGTCCAATAGATGTTCAGAGTACGTGCGCTAACAATGGCGGACACGACTAATTCACGCAGCAGCTACCCGATGGCGTGCAAAGTCTGTTCAGTGTAGAGTTCCTTTATAGGGAGCCGGAGATGCGCGTCTGTTTTCCACGTACCACCGCGCCGCTATTCGCCGAGATCGATCACGTGAGGAGCAAAGAATCCTGCGCCGTGCAGCAAAGTTGCTTCGCCGACGTTGCACGCGCCCCGGCGTATGTTCCCCCGCTTTTGCCTCTTTCTCCTCTTTTCCTGTTTTCCATGCGCGGCGGCGCGCTCGGCGCCGCTATTCGCCGAATTCAGTCACGTGACTGGCCGCAATCGACGGAGCAAGTCTCTTTCTCGCGTGAGGAGTGACCTTTCCGCAGAACTTAAGATTTCAAGAGGGCTGAGCATGCAACCCTACACCGGAACTCTAATTCAGTGATATGAACAGATCACGTGACCTCACCTCTCCCGTAGGTTACATGACACTCGGATGGCTTTGAACTTGCTGGTAGCTTCCTCTGCAGGCCATCTAAAGCGGAAATGAAGCTAGCACCGTGCATTTCATCAAGCACCTGCTCGCGAGAAGTACATAGCGCAAACAAGTGACCCCGTTATTTTTGTTCTTCCGTTTTTCTCTCTGAATTGAAAGGCTGTCATCTCAAACTCTACTGGCGTGGTGGGCAAGTTTTCATTTCAGTCAGCAACCTAAGCAGTCAAATTGGGTGCCCGCCAACGACCTTTCGAGTAGAATGCGTAAAAGCGGCGATGTCGTGTCCGCGCTAACTGTGTCGCTAGGCGTACGCAGTTAGCGCCGAGCGACACAGTTGTGGTTAATCGCTTTCCGCGTTTACGCAGTAAAAACATTCAAGTTATTTTAGCTGTACGTCCGCCTTAATTATTGGGGAATAACGTTTTCCAAGGCTCTATTTGAGTAAGACATTGTTGATAGGGAACTAGCTCTGTCATCGAAGCTATCCGTGTTGTCGTGTTGCCGGCCCCGAATTCGCTCAGCCAGCGATCACGGCAACACACGTTGTCAAACACAAGTTCCTGTTGTTTTTGTTGCCGAAAGCTGTCGTACCGCGGCAACATTTTAGTTGTTGTACCTGTCGTGCTGCTGTTGCCGCGGGTGAGAGGTTTGTCGGACAACACATAGGATTGAGCAACAAGCTTCCCGACTGTTGGACAACCTGTTGTGTTGCTGTTGCCGTCGTGTTGCCTCAGTGTGTCAGGGTTTTTACTCTTTCGATGTAGTCTTTGTTCTGGAATTCAGATTTCGAACCTGGAGTTTTTTAGAAGGTGCTCGAGAGAACCGCTACTGGCATGCTATTTTCCCGTTACGTTTGTTAGCGACGGCATTCGTGGACATTTTTCCGAAATGCCTAGTGTGCATGCGCGCAATGCTTGACAGTCCTGGGTTCGAGACTGCGTGCTACCAAAACGTCGTGCATAAGCCTCGTTTAGTCCGTTTTGTAAACCATCGTTTTTTGTTTTTGTTTGTTTGTTTGTTTGTTTGTTTGTTTTCGTGTGCCAGTTTGTTTTAAACCAAGCCGTGATCAGCATCCTCAAAAGTTAACACAGGTTGACATACGCTAGTAGATTGGCGGAAAGAAGGGAATTTGATCGCATGGAAAGAACGAACTTCGGAGCAACAATCGTGGCATCGACGCTCAGTGAGCGTCTCTTTCAATTCAATGCTGCGTCATTTATTTTATGGCATTAATTAGTTTTCGTCTGTACGGTGTCGGCTACGAGATTCTATCGTAAGTGTCGTGAGGCGAGCGGCATGGAGTGGTGCCGAAGCAGCGCGAACCGAATTTGCTCGTCCTGATGATGTGTGACTAGAATTGCTGGAAATGCTACGAAGGTACCCAAATCCCGCGGTCAAATGAGCGGGACTAGTCTCGCGAACGCGTTCTGTTCGCAAGGCGAGCAGATGACGGATTCGTTTTGGTGCAGCTTCACCTCGAACCCAGATGTCTCGATATTCGGCGGCACATATGGGGATATAGAAAGGTCCATCGGAGGATCCGTCCGCTGCCTGCCTCTCGCAGCTCGTTTTCTTTGTATTCGGGAAGTCGCTTTGAGGTAAACAGTTCTTTTGTTGCTTTTTTTTTTTTTTTTGGCTGACGGACGTTGATGCGGCAAGTTTGGCTTAGCTGCCGTTAGCACACCTGTTGGTAGATCTTCACTATGGCTGCTCGCCTTAAAACCTCTGCTTTTTTCTTTTTTTTTTTTTTTGGGGGGGGGGGGGGGGGGGAATGAGTGTTTGCATTGAATCGGTGTCCTATTCACCGACAACTCAATGGCGGCGACATAAACGAAAAACAATCAAGTAAAAAGAGGGAAATAAAGCCTACACTAAACACACGTCTACTCCACCGATGCAGGGTCAGTCTTAATGGTAGCGCATGACCATTAAGGCCGCGGTCAGACTGCTAATACGCCCTACGAGAGACGGTGTTCCGGCGCTGTCTGAGGCTTGTTACGTGATAGTCTCTTCGATCGTACGAAAACTGTCTGCGTATATGAAGCGCCCGAGACGTGCCCGCAGATGTCTTCATGCCTGTCGTGTACGATGTATACACCAACTCAACTTTCCTACGTCACGCCGCGGTGGTGGCGCGCCGGACGCACTTCCGGTCTGTGGCGGTGGGCAGAAGTCGCCTTGCCAGACATGCATTCCTGTGTTCCCTTGGAAGAAACGAGACAAAAAACCTGCTTTCTCGTCAAAATGCTGCGACGGGGGTTGTACCAAGAGAGTCTGGAAAGGTTTGAAGATCAGTTTTCATGTGTTTTTGCCCCCTCCGTTCGTCCGAGAACGTGGATAGTAGCCGTGAAAAGGGCAAACCAGACGCTGTCGAACTACGATTGCGTGCGCGGGCAACAGTTTCTGGTCTCCAGATGTATTTGCTTTGTTCCAACATAAACGGGAGAAAACCGCCAAGTTGTCCGAACCACCCACGGGTTCTGTGCATCTTCAAATTCACACGGCCGCCTGATCGTTCGAACTTTCGTCTGCTCTTTCAAAAGTCTGCTTTTTGTCGTCTGCTCGTTCAAACAAAAGCGGCCCGTAGACCAAACTTTGACCCGGTGATTGCAATAAGAAGTAATTGCAGGCCTCAAAAGACTTAAGTAGGCTCGGTGTAAACAGTAGATACATGTTAATTATTGGTACCGGTGGCCATCACCTACTTGTTACGCTTTGTCTGTTCCCGCTTCCGATTTTCAGTATCGACGTCGATCATTGCCGCTACCTTTTACACTTTTGCAGCACGAGCGGCGTCGCGACCGAAAATAGCTACAAGACTCTCATCATGGTTTTGGCGTCCATTCTGCAGCGTTCATGCGAATGAATCGCTGCACGTCAAATTACTTACGGAAAGTTTAGCGGCGTAACGAGCCTCGATAATTTCGCTCAGGCGATTGAAGTGGTAAGACATTGCGATGAGGACGTAGAATCGACAACTCCAACGCGAAAAAGAGTATGCAGACTCGCACAGACGCCGACAACGTGACATTCGAATGGTTTGTTGACGCGGGACGCGTTGCTTCTTGCCCGTACTCTATCGCGCGTGCGTTCGAACTGTCGTCTGCTCTTTCAAACTTGGCTGCTTTTTGTCGTTAGTTCGTTCAAACGACAGCGGCTCGTAAACCAAACGTTGACCCGGTAATTGCGATAAGAACTAAGTGCAGGCCTCAAAACATTTTTGAAGGTTGGTTGGGGTAAGTCGGCTAAGTGTAAACAGATACAAGAAGTTGTTGATCATTGTTACCAGTGGCCATCACCGACTTGTATTGCCCGATTCTACTTGAGGTTTTCAGTATCGATGTCCACCATCTCAGCTACGGTCCACGCTTTTGCAGTCCGAGCGACGTCGCGACTGAAAATCGCGAGCAGAATCTCGACGTGGGAGTCAGGCTTTAGCGCCCATTCTGCGGCGTCCACGTGAAATGAATCGCCGCACGTCACATTATTCACGCAAAGTTTTGCCTCGATAGTTTTGCTGAAGCCGCTCAAGTAGTCAGACATTGTTAGGAGGACGTAGAATCAACAATTCCAACGCGAAAAAGAGCACGGGGACTCCCACCGACGCCGACAACAACGCAATTCAATGGTCTGTTTATGGGCGACGGCGGACTTCTTGCCCACCATCCACGGCGCATGCGCGGCGCCGGTGACGTCCGCTAGGGGCGCTCCGGTTTGTTTGTAAACATGAGTTGGTGTATACGAACTGTGCGACTCGACAGAAGGGAAGGAGAGAAGAAAGAAGTCCGAGGAATTTCACTCGATCGTGAAGCTTCTTGGCAGGCTCAGCCGCGTACATAAGCGGCGACGACGGGCCGCGTTTCCTGGTCGGCTCGACTCGGTCGGATAGGAGCGTTGCGACAGCCCTTTGCGACTGGGCCGGTGTTGTTTCAAAAGCTCCGCCTTATCTCGCCCACACGACTGCACTTTACGATAGCCTCTCGAGGCTGTGCTTGGCGCGGTCTCGCACCTCTTTTCTCTCTCTTATCTTCGACACACGCGAAAATGGCGCAGACTCCGTGCATGCACGCGCCTTTACATCGAGCACTCGTTGTCCATGTGTGTGTCTGCGAGCGCGTGTGCGCATGCCATTACTTACGCGCGTCAAGTCGGATATTCCCCGTTTGCTGCGAGTGACGTCCCGTATTTGGTGAAGACACACGCGCCACCGCAAGTAAGTAGAGTTTGAGTAGATGGTTCCGATACTTCCTGTACCCGGCGATAAGGATGCCCGATAGCGATACGAACCATACAAAAAGGCTGCGGCAGCGTATCGGGTGTCGTGATCGGAATCGTCGGTACGATCTACTAAAACTATATCCTAAAGTTGTTGCGCGGTGGTGACTTCCAGGCGCGGATTTGTGGGTTAGGCTTTGGGGGGTGGTTTTATTCGGAGGCAGAATGAGCGGGTTGTTTTTACAATACATACCTTAAGAAAGATAATGGGAGTCATGTCTGTCTATCCGCCAGTTTGTGTTCTCTCCCTACATGTTTAACATGGTTTCTGTTATTTTGGTTGGCGCTGTGCAAACTCGGGCCTCTCGTTCTTGTTGCGTTTGGCGCCGTTCCGAGGGCGTCGAGCCAGGCAGCGAGCCAGGGGTGGAGCAGAGGAGCAATCTTCCAGCCGCGGAAAAACTTGCTTCATTACATCGCTAAAGATGGTTATTTAGGGAGTGCAGAAATACGCACTTGCCGCTGAAGCGACATAAGCGAACCTTTCGTGACCTTTCGATTGTTTCCGAGGTGTCCGGTTTGCCTAGCGGCATGCAACGCGACGCTCTCGTGATCTCGAGCACTCGGTACGATCCGCTAGCGTATGCATGGAGAGTCTCGATTCGGATTGACCATCTCAAACCACCCGGTCCCAGCGGATTGGATCCGATCCGATCCGATCCGATCCGATCCGATCCGATCCGATCCGATCCGATCCGATCTGAGCCGTTTACATGGACCTATTCGATTCGTCAACTGGATCCGATCCGTTGCAGTCGCATCCATGTAAACGTAGCCACTGACATTCCTTCCTTTCATGCCGCCGACCGTAATCCAGATTTATCTAAATGCAAGTAGCAACTATCTCTCTTTTCTCTCTCGTCTGTACCCGCGGGTATACAAGTGCTTTCCCACGCTTTCCCCCGTTCCTTTGCGTATGTGCTTGCGCGTCAGTGTGTTGACACACGCGAGCGGCAAGCATTCATGAAGGCGCCTCAGTGCAGTAGACCTCTGAGTAGACATTATCGAAGGGGAGTGGGGCAATCAGTGTATCCGTCGTTCCAACCGGCCCATTGTAGCAGACCCTGTCTTTGCGCGCGCTGCACTGCGTACCGCTGTGCGCGCCATCCTCCTGCCGCCGGTGTGAGCAGTCTATCCAAGACCAGCTCAAGGCCTGCGCATGACGTCATCGTTGGTGGCGTCATGCGGCGGACCTCGTTCGTCTTGGCGACGTCGCTTCGCGCTCGTTGTAACACGCTGCGAGACGCGCTGGCGGCGGTGCTGACGCCGGCAAGTGATGACGTGTGGGTGGGATTGGAGGAGGCCTTGTCTTCTAGCTGGTATTTCTCTATCCCTCATCCGTCGGCCTTGGGGCGAGAGCCTCTTTGCATTCCAAGGATCTGTGCTGATCGGTCTTTCGGAGCATTTCTGCGATTAATGCCCGTTAAGCCGCCACGACGCTCCTGCCTCGACGCGCGTGTCCCGCGAGCAAGATTAAATTTCCTTTTTTCTCGTCCTCCGAGAGACACCGCGAGAATCCGTTCGCGGCCCGCCTTCTTGGCATTCGCGACCGCCCTTGGTGATTGCAGATGGGACTGTATAGCCGATATCCAAATGGAGTGCCATCCGCCAGCGATAAGTACGCGCTTTGAAACCGGTCTTATATTAGGTTGGCCGTTTGAAGAGCGGAGACTAATCGCCGCCACAACGAGTGCGACGGCGTAGATAGGTTTGCCTTTTCGCGTTTGCAAACAAACTCCCTTTTGGTTCGTGGGTTAGGACCTATGACGCTTTTCGTTGCACACCTGGCGCACGTGAAGTTTCGTCGTCGCGCTAGAATCGGCAATTTATTGACGTAGTTTTGGTCGGAGTTACTATCCGTTTGAAACAAATTACGAAAACAAATTTCGCGAATAACAGCAACTGCGAGGTCGTGTCCCAGTGTTGGCCGTTGCGTGCATCTACATAGCCGATCATTTTCAGGTGGAAGACATCTCTCTCGCTCAGCCCTTCTTCTCGGAACAAGTTTCTTGTTTAGGGAAGGAGGGGGCCGAGTTCGATTCGCCGGCGCGAAATCACGTAGTCACGTCCCCAACAATACGGACATTTGCTTGCACACACAGGTGGTGGCTCGCCTCTCACTCGTACACTGTCATGGGCACGTTACCAGTAAAAAGTAACAGTGTTACAGTTACCTAGGGTGAAAAAGTAACTCTGTTACAGTTACAGTTACCGGTTTCGAAAAGTAACGTGTTACAATTACAGTTACTGCAAAAATAGTAACGCCGTTGCTTTCTCGTTACATTACAAAAATTGGACACCATAAATCACAAACCAAAACAATATTATTTTATTTGTTGCATTATAGTAATAAAAAAAAGTAAACTGAGAATTTAGAAAAGTCGGGTTTAAACTTTTTCGTAATTTTGCGTCATTGGCCGTTTGAGCATTTTGATGTGCATAATTTATTTGCAATAATGGTTATAAATTAAAATCAAGTGTTTTTTTTTGTTTTTTTTCAATAGTTTTTAGCCCGTGTCAGTGATTGTTTTCGTTTATTTTTCACTCCGAAACGAATGAGGAGTTGACACACGGATCGTCGGATAAATTACCTTATGGGATATATACTCGGAAGCAGGCCTAAGCATAGCAGGTGAAACAGCTTCCGAAGAATATAGGGGGAAAGAGTGAGGCCTTCTGGTGCTCTACGAGTGTATGACGGCGGCGTCTGTGTCCGAAGCGCCAACTGTTGAAGACCATTAAACTCGAGGAAGAAAACGGAATGGGACGGACGAACACAATCTTGATTGTGTTTGTCCGTCCCTTCTCGTTTTCTTCCTGAAGTTTAATTATGCCTACCAACCCGCTCGTTCTGTCCTTACACGTCGAAGACCAGTTCGCATACACGCATCAAAACGAGTTGTTTCTCTCACTTAAGGCACGTGTTTTCTGGGAAAGCGCTTCAGCGGGAGTGCTGCATAGGTTCCACAACAAAGTGTCCTTCCATCGGGGTGTTTCTTGATGCTATCAATGAAAAAGGCAATTACACCGGGGTTCGCCTTCGTGTTTACTCGAGCGGCTCCGAAGAGAATGAATAAGTTAAACAATTGCGCCGGCTTTCTGCACGATGTGGGGACGGCTTCCTTCAAAACTAATAGGGAAGAGGAAACGGCGACCGGCTGGGTGTAAACACGACATCACGGTCATATCCGACAAAGGGAAGGAGACGGGGAAGGGAGAGTGGTGAGCGGGGTGCAGACGCAGCCCAGACAGGAGAACTGTCGCACGACCACCGACACCCGTCGGTGAAACGATAGGGAGTTTTAGTAGACCGTGTTTCCCGCTCCGCTAGCCCTCCGCTACGAAGAAACCGCCACTGCGCCTGCGCGCCGATGGCCTTGGCTGTAGAGTTCCGGGTAGCGGAGGGGTTTAGCGGAGCGGGAAACACGGTCTACTAAAACTCGCTAATAGGGAGTTTTAGTAGACCGTGTTTCCCGCTCCGCTAGCCCTCCGCTACGAAGAAACCGGCTCTGCGCCTGCGCGCCGATGGCCTTGGCTGTAGAGTTCCGGGTAGCGGAGGGGCTTAGAGGAGCGGGAAACACGGTCTACTAAAACTCCCTATTGTTTGCCGCCCCTATCACCGCGGGCGCCGCTCCCGGTTTCGTGCTGACTCGTCCCGTCGTCCATTCTCGGTCACTGCAATTTTTTTCTTTTTTTTAATGCGTGGCCACGCTTTTTGTTTGTTTGTTTCTTTGTCAGCGGGAGTTTCGCGAAAATACTTCAAGATGGCAATGTCACCATGTCCGCGGCAGTTGGTTCTAATTTATATATTGAAAAAAAAAAAAGTAACTAACGGCCTAAACAGTTACAGTTACTCAATAAAATAGTAACAGTGTTACCGTTACAAGTTACCAGCTCTAAAGAGTAACGCGTGACAAGTTACTGAAAAAAGCAACTATAGTTACCGGTAACACGTTACTAGTTACTGCCCAAGACTGCTCGTGCTGCTCGCCTTGACCAAGTGGCCGAGGTTTACACCTTAGAAGGAAGATTTGTCACGGCCAAGTGACGAGCGCGGCCGGAAGGGCGTCTGTCGCGCGCACAGCTGGTTCCCAAGCCGACCTTTTCTCTTCTGAACACAACCTCGGCGCATTTTAGCCGTGTTGTGGAGTTCTCCATCGCCGAGACGACGCCGTGTGGCGTGTCCGGCGGCGAGAGGGTCCAGTCTGCCTGCTTCGCGGTCCGGCAGCGAGCGCCTAATAACAGGAATCCGAGGTGGCTGATTACCGCCGCTACAGGACGCATCGGGTCACTCGGACCTGTTTGCCCACCGCGTCGGCATATGTTTACTGTTTTCTTCGCCTTCTCCCGCTTGGGGGTTTCTGTACCCCCGACCTCTGGGTTGTCTTAACCGCGGAGCTTCCGCGCTCTCCTGGCGAGGCCCTTTGTTCCGACAACAGTTGACGAGCTGCTGCGGTGAACTGGTGCGCCCGTCCCAATAGCGGGGTGGGGACAACGGGCGTGCCGCCGTGCACGGCAGATTAACACGTGATTATAGGAAAGGGGACGCGGAGCGCTCCGGTTAAACAGCGTCCAGCTGCCTTTAATGAACGTCGGGGGGCTGTCCCGTCTGTCCGCGTCGCCTTTGTCCAAGGCAATTACACGCGCTGCTGAAAAGAAAGAACAGCTTCCTGGTAATCGCGATGTCGGCGCTGGCGCGTTTGATTTCGTGCAGACGTTGGGATTGGCCGTTCAAATTATGTTTCTCGGACGTTAATCCTCGGTGTTTAGACATACGCAGAGTGTAACACGCATGTTTTTATTTTCAGTAGTCGTGTTTGCGTGCGTGTGCGCGCCATTTATGTATGGGCACGATTGGGCAAGTTATGCACCTCGCGCTCATCTCCGTTGAACGCTGTAGGATGATCGTTGCACCGAGGGCTGTAAGTGCATGCGTGTAACCTTGACTGGTCTGTCCCGAGCACTTATCAGGCGCAAACACATTTGATAGGAATTCTGCGAGGCTTCGGTGGGGGTGCGAGAGAATGTGTTCGCTCTCCTTTGATTCTCATGAAATTGGCCCGGCGGTCATTGACCCGCTTCTAGGCACATATCCTATTTTAATATAGTGTTCCAAAACACAACATGAAATGCTTTATTTTTATTTATTTTTACTTTTTTTTAGTAGCATGCAATATTCAAAATGTAAATTTCTAGAAAAAAAAAATCGCGTCGTACATTAAAAAATAAAACACATTTTTTTTCTTTTTTTTTCTTTTTTTCCAATGTAAACTGCGATAACATTTGCGATCCTTTTCTCCTCCACTGACGTCGGTCGAATTCGGCGCTCCGGGTCTGCCTCGGCGCGGCGCGGTTTTCGCGCCAGTTCGTTCCACATTGATTGGACGCACACGTACAGCCATTCGAGCTTTCCCGGTACATTTAGCTATCCAACGGCGACGGACGGAAGCACGCGATCTCACGGTTCGATGGCGCGAGAAATGCTATCGCGTTCGTAGCAGCGGTGAATCGGGGTACCTTAAGCTTCTCGAAGAACATTAAGCGCCTCAGTTGGCGGAATCGAATCCCGGCCGACGTGCTCGCAATCTGACGGGGGCTTATTGCGGAGATACCGCCCGTGTAACCGAGATTCGGATTGTACGTCGAGCGATCCCCGGGTAGTCGTCACTAAACCCCAGTCCTTGGCTAGGGCGTGCCAGATGCTCTTCGTTGCTTTGACACGTGTAGAAACCCATAAATTTGACTTTGTCGGAGGACATTCGCACACACAAACACACATGTCAGCACGTTTGAACGCCAAGGACAGTGCGAGCAGAAATCACTGAACGCTCTCGATTTTACCTTTTACGCTTCTGTATTTTGTTATTTTTTGTCCTCCCCGTCGCGTCCTCCGGTGTTCCTGCGTGTAATCTGCTGAGCCCGAAAGCGGCCCGCTAATGCGCTGTGCGCTGCACTTGCGCTCGCTGCCGCCCACCGCGGATCGAGCAGCTGCACCGCGGTGCGCCAGCGGCGAGGCTTCTGATCCAGCTGCGAACTCGCCAGCCTCGTCGAGCCCCGGCGGCATGCGCGTCTGTCGGGGACGACGGCGGCGGACGATGACGTCGTCGCCGTCGCTCGTGTGCCGCAGTTGGCGGCAGTGCGCGGCCACGGCTCGCGCGTCTCCAGCGCCCTGTCCCCGGCCCCCTCCGAGTCGACTGGGAACGTCATGATTCGATTTAAGCGAAGGTGGATGGACTCCGAGAAGTCTTTGTGCGAGGAGAACGACGTGAGTTGGCCACGGCGGTTTGGGTTGGCGTCGCACGAGGTGCTTTGGCGCTCGCTGTCTTGCGGGGCGAACCACTTCCCGGACGTCTCGACGGGAGCGACATCTATGCTCGAGCTTTCCTCGAGAAGCGTAGTAAAAACGAGGTTCGGCCCTTCGCGGAGTGATACGAATTTCTCTCGTATAATCGACTAAGATACGTGTATGCGCATTTAATATTCGTTATTTGTTGTTTTCTGCAAACCTGCACGTTTCAGACGCGGAAGGCATCTCTCCCCCTCTCTCATTCTGTTTACAACACATACTCTGCGCAGCCCGTGAACTGCGCGTAAAACTCTCTCGTTTCTTGCTGCTTTCTCGGGTCTCTGCCTGGCCCCGACAGATGTGACAGATGTCGCGCACTCATGTTTCGGCGGTTAGGGATTCACCCAGGATTTTCGTCTGAGGGATGTTGAACCCTTCTGTGGGCGTTTCGGGTCTATGCATCGCTGCATTGATGGCAGAGGGGGCGAAAGTACTTTCTCGTGTGCAAAGATAATGAAATCACATTACCAGTTACGGCAGACTCTACTCCGTTTCACGATAACTTGTCGAAATGTGGAGGCTGCGGCCCCCGCGATACAAATAAGGGTTTTGGAGCGAAGCACGCGACGGCACTCCCATGGTCGAGGCCACGGAGGCCGCCTTACTGCCACAACAACAAAACCGTACGCGACAAAAAGAAAAAAAAAAGTGTTTATACTTCTTTTACGAAAAAATAGTCAGAGTGCAGGTGAGCTGGTGTAAGTTGAACATGATTGTGAACCTGAGACTGGGGCAGAAAAGAGAACACAACAGAAGGTAGTCAAAGAGGAGGCAACGTCTCCTCTTTTACTACCTTCTGTTGTGTTCTCTTTTCTGCCCCAGTCTCAGGTTTACAATCATGTTATATTTGTTTTATATTTTTTTTTTTAAAGGAAAAAAGCAAGTTTTGCGCACTCTTCCTACGCGGCGCAAGGTAGTTTTTACAAGATTGGGTTGTCGGAGAAAAAAAACGCCGATTTTGCCGTTTGGAACGTGTACGTCTTCACAAAATAATTCATATCTAGTCTAAAATTCACGTATACATACATATCAATTCTCACCATAAAGAAGGGAATTAGTAATGCTCCTCCAAAAGCCCTACTTGTTTTACTTTAATTTTTGAAATGAAAACAAGTGCATTTGCTTTTTTCACGGCAATTGATGTTGCGTTATTTCATGTCTATCGACACTACGCTATACGACACGGAAGGAAGGCGAAGGCATGTTGCTTCTCAAGGATACTTAATTCGAATGGACCACTTTCCGAGAACAACCTGGCTTTCGAACGATGTTTGAACGATCGCAAACCTGGAATCGACCGCTTCCGCTCGAAACGTCGCCCTTCTCGCACCAGGGAGTTTTCGTAGAGCGCGTTTCCCCCTTCGCTAAGCGCTCCGCAACGAAGGAGCCGCTCCTGCGCGCCGATGGCCTTGACTGTAGACTTCCGGGTAGCGCGTTGCGGAGAGCGTTGCGGGACGCCAAAAGAATTAGCGCACTCGCCACAGATTCGCGGCTAAATTGAGTTCATGGGACAACCATATGCTCAGTCATTGAGCATATGGTTGTCCCATGAACTGTTTTCGAAGAACTCGCTACTCTAGCGGGCGGCAATAGGGAGTTTTCGTAGACCGTTCCCGCCGTCCCTCAACGCTCTCCGCCATCCGCTCCGAGATCCGGGTTTCTACAGTCAAGGCTAGCGGCGCGCAGGCGCACTGGCAGCCTCTTCGTAGCGGATACCTTAGTGGAGGAAGGAACGCGGCCTACGAAAGCTCCCTATTGTTGCGGCGGTGGACGTTCATCCGAAGTTGGTTGGTTGTCGCAGCAGACGACAGCCGGTCCCTCCGGGCCTCGCATTGGGCGCAGGAACACACTGGCAATCATGACGTGCTGTCATGTGCTTCGACGCTCTTTTTGGGTCTCGGAAGCCGTAGCCTCCACAGTTCGCCAAGTTATCCTGAAACGGAGTATGGAGAAAATGTCCTTCCATTGCAGTACTTAAATTGCGATAGTTACGAGTCGATTTGAGGCTCCGCAACAGCAACATCCTGCTTGAAGGGAGCGCATGTTTCTTCGTTTGGAAGGCCTTCGCCGTTCCGAACAGCTGCTCCGCTGGCGCGGTCGACGGTTGTGCACAACGCGCTGAACAGCTTGTTTGGGTGTAACCCGGAGACAGTCAGCCGATGCACCGCGTAGTTCATCGGTTAACAACTGACACGATTCGGTAACCTGGGTTGGTCGTGCCAAACGCCTCTCTCTCTCGCATGGAGTCGTGGCGACTGTGGTGAAATGGGCCGACTGATCTATCGTTCCCGAAACCATTTCGCAGAGGGTTTAGAAGCGCCCGGAACGTTTTCGTTCCGACTCGGATGGCCTAAGTTGACGCATCCCCGGACATTCATTTCGAGGAATATTCCAAAACACCAGAAGAACCCAAGTCATCTCGCGTTTTTACGCCAGGGAGCCGCACGGTTTCTAAGACGCCGGTAAGAAAGGAAATACGAACACCTTGTAAATGCTGGTTTAGCCATTTGCATGCACGTATCTCGCGTTCCGCTGCGACGCGTATTGATGCGCTATGTCGCGCCAGCTTGCGAACAACACTCGAAGGCTTCGGGTCCCGAACTCAACTGCAGATTTTTTCCAGTGTTTGCGATAAAAGAAAATCTACGGCAAATGGTTGTCTCGTCGTAAGATGTGAGGACGGTGACTCCCAGACAAGAGCTACAGCAAAGAAAGCAGATCATGGATTCGCTCTTTAATTGACTACGTCAGGTCAGCGAACTTGACCCAACACGCACAATCTCGTCCCACCAGCCCATCCAACCTCACATCTCCTATTATTCTCTTTTTCCTATTGATGAACGTATTCTACGACTACTATACTAGCACTCATCGTCGGTCACACTCGGAACGGAAATGTGCGAACCAGCCGTAATCCTTTCCGAACAAAAGAGCTGCAATATTTGTTTTCCCCCGATCTTAACTCCCCAAGGTGCAGGCGGACAGGCAGGCTACCCGTCTTTTCTGGTTACGAAAAGCATCGTCATCTGCTAATGCCAAAGTTAGGCACAATCATAGCCTCCTCTATACGGAGAAAGCCTGGCACATCGACGACGGAGCCATAGAGCGCGCGGCCGCAGGAAAAAGGAGAGGAGGAGCGCGCCGAACGGTGACCAATATGGTAGCGCAGAGCAGAAAGGGCAGACCTAGACAGCGAGCGCTTGGGTCATGAGCGGCCGCTCCCCGAACCACGCTTGTTTTTGTGTTTTCGTCACCGTTGTTTTCGTACTCCGGGAGAAACGGGCGCGGCGATTCGAAAGGGCGCAGGGAGAAACGGGAAAGGGTGGACGTGGAGTTTCTCCTCTCCCCGATAGCGACAAGAAAAGAGAGAGAGAAAAAAAATTGTTTCTGCGTTTGGCCGCTCGCTCTTTTGTGGCGCTAGCGGATAAGGTTCTCTCCGCTCCCGTTTCTCCGCCCCTCCTTTCCCATTTACGGCGGCCGTCTTTTCACGCGACGCGCCAGGCTTTCTCCGTATACACCAACTCAACTCTCCTACGTCACGCCGCGGTGGTGGCGCGCCGGACGCACTTCCGGTCTCGGGCGGTGGGCAGAAGTCGCCGTGCCAGACATGCATTCCTGTGTTCCCTTGGAAGAAACGAGACAAAAAACCTGCCTTCTCGTCAAAATGCTGCGATGGGGGCTTTACTAAGAGAGTCTGGGAAGGTTTGAAGATCAGTTTTCATATGTTTTTAAACCCTCCGTTCGTCCGAGAACGTGGATAGCAGCCGTGAAAAGGGCAAACCTGATGCTGTCGAACTACGATGGCGTGTGCGGGCCACAATTTGTAGTCGCCAGATGTATTTGCCTTGTTCCAACATGACCGAGAGAAAACCCCCAAGTTGTCCGGACCACCCACGGATTCAGTGCGTCTTCAAATTCACACGGCCGCCTGATCGTTCGAACTTTCGTCTGCTCTTTCAAAGTTTTCTGCTTTTTGTCGTCTGCTCGTTCAAACAAAAGCGGCCCGTAGACCAAACTTTGACCCGGTGATTGCAATAAGAAGTAATTGCAGGCCTCAAAAGACTTAAGTAGGCTCGGTGTAAACAGTCGATACAAGATGTTAATTATTGATACCGGTGGCCATCACCTACTTGTTACGCTTTGTCTGTTCCCGCTTCCGATTTTCAGTATCGACGTCAATCATCGCCGCTACCTTTTACACTTTTGCAGCACGAGCGACGTCGCGACCGAAAATAGCTACAAGAATCTCATCATGGTTTTGGCGTCCATTCTGCAGCGTTCATGCGAATGAATCGCTGCACGTCAAATTATTTACAGAAAGTTTAGCGGCGTAACGAGCCTTGATAATTTCGCTCAGGCGATTGAAGTGGTAAGACATTGCGATGAGGACGTAGAATCGACAACTCCAACGCGAAAAAGAGTATGCGGACTCACACAGACGCCGACAACGTGACATTCGAATGGTTTGTTGACGCGGGACGCGGTGCTTCTTGCCCGTACTCCATTGCGCGTGCGTTCGAACTGTCGTCTGCTCTTTCAAACTTGGCTGCTTTTTGTCGCTAGTTCGTTCAAACGACAGCGGCTCGTAAACCAAGCGTTGACCGGGTAATTGTGATAAGAACTAAGTGCAGGCCTCAAAACACTTTTGAAGGTTGGTTGGGGGTAAGTCGGCTACGTGTAAACAGATACAAGAAGTTGCTGATCATTGTTACCAGTGGCCATCACCGACTTGTAATGCCCGATTCTACTTGAGGTTTTCAGTATCGATGTCCACCATCTCAGATACGGTCCACGCTTTTGCAGTCCGAGCGACGTCGCGACTGAAATTAGCGAGCAGAATCTCGACGTGGGAGTCAGGCTTTAGCGCCCATTCTGCGGCGTCCACGTGAAATGAATCGCCGCACGTCACATTATCCACGCAAAGTTTTGCCTCGATAGTTTTGCTGAAGCCGCTCAAGTAGTCAGACATTGTTAGGAGGACGTAGAATCAACAATTCCAACGCGAAAAAGAGCACGGGGACTCCCACCGACGCCGACAACAACGCAATTCAATGGTTTGTTTATGGGCGACGGCGGGCTTCTTGCCCACCATCCACGGCGCATGCGCGGCGCCGGTGACGTCCGCTAGGGGCGCTCCGGTTTGTTTGTAAACATGAGTTGGTGTATAGAGGAGGCTATGGCACAATAAAGTTTCGGATTCTTGTCAAGGCGCTTATCCTGGTCTTTGCTCAATTCGAAACGTTTCCAAAAGGGCTATGGGGAGGTCGCATCCCACTCTTCCGTAATCCCTGCCCCCGGGTTCATTTGAAGCGTGCGAAGCGGGTAAACGAGCGATCTGTCAGTCCCTCGTGGCGGCGTGCCCTCCCTCCTCGTTGTAACCTGCCGCCCGCGGTGACAAGGCGCCGCGAATCCGGAGTTTCGGGAACCGCGGATTAGCAAAAATATTTCTCTTCACGCGGAAGCTTTTTTCCGTCAAGGACATTCACGATAAGTTCTAGAGGGCGGGCTCTACTCGCCCCATTCGGGTCGGGGGGAATGAGTGGCCGAGAAAGCAGAACCCCCTGGGTTCGATCCCCCCGCCCGTTTCGATCTGGATGAGTTCCGTACCGGCACGTTTCGTTAGATTTTCTTTTCTTTTTCTCTCTCTCTCTTTGTCCGGACAGTGTACCATGGAACGTAATTTTTCTCTTCGTTTTCTTAATGCTCACGAAGGGACGATTTCGCATTTTAGACAAAAGTAATTGCGAAAGTAGAGAGTAGTTTTCTACTAAATTACTTCCCAGTAGTAATTACTTTCTCTGCTGAATTACCAGTCTAGAAAAGTAATTACGCAACTACTCGCGGAAAAAGAAAATTTACGGTAATTTAATTACGGCACTTTCATTGCTGTCACCCCTAGTTGATGGATTCGGAAAGTCCACGAGGGGTCCGTGCTGCTTCGTCCTTTGCATCGGTGTCTACAAAGAATATGGAAGCTCATCGCGGAGGAGGGACGAGGACGGACAAGTTTAAATGTCCGTTCCCCGCCTTCGTGCTTCGCTTTGACATTCGGTCAAGACGCTCGTCCAACTGTAGGGTCCGTAGCGCACCTTGATTCCGAGTGGGAGTTGAGCGATTGTCCTCGGAAGGTTGTCCCCTTGCGATCCGTGACGGCGCACCAGTGTCGAGCCTGTCTCCTCCCTGTGTTAAGCGCGTGCGCTCATTGTACTCCGTCTCTTTGCAGGTGTCCGACGCAGGATCTGATCTCTTCTCTGGACCGGCTCATCATCCGACGAGTGAGTACAACTTGCACCTTTTCCCAACTCCCAATCCCTACGGGCTTACGTGTGCACGCTGCTAAACTCCCCACACCTTGAGACTGCGCGCGCATAGACCTTTACAAGACCTTTACCTTTATTATATATATAAAATAATAATAAACTGAATTTCCGCGTTACTTGGGAAACGAAGAGCGTCATTACCCGAGCGAGCGAGACACTTGGCGACGTACCCCAGGAGCGCAGCTTTTCCTCCGGAGAGCTGTCACGTGCCTCGCGCGCTGCTGGGAGCGGTAGCGTTGACCCTTTGCCACATTACGCCGAAGCGAGCTGTAGTTTATTTCTCTTCATAAAACTCGCAGCGTCACGTCAGTCGGCGCCGTAATAGAATGTCGCTACTTGTGAACGACATAAAGTAAGAATTTCACGCAGCTGCTTCCTCCCCACGAACCGACCGGAAGTACCAGTCGGCTCGTTGTTTTTAAGTTATTATTATTGCGCGGCTTAAAGAGTGAGAGTCAATGAATTCACGCACATGGCGCGAGAAGCGATGGAGGCATTAATTCAAGGCGAGGAGCTCTAGTCACGCTCGCCTACCATCTCCTCGGTCGGACGTGGCGAAGAGAGACAAGTAGTTCCGACCAGGTTGCTTCGCATTACCGCGGGTGGGTTAAATCGAATTCTCCCCGCGCTTTCGCTCGCGGCACGCCGAGTCTCATCTGGAAGTCAGAGAACGTGGCGACCTCTTGACTCGCTCGAAGCGGCCGTCCAGCGGTATTTTCGGACGAAAGGTGCGAAAGACGTGTCCCGAGGGCTACATATATGTCGCGCTGTCACGGCTGTGACGGAGAGCGTGCCGAGTCGGAGCGTCTCAAGCAACCCAAGAACGAAAGCATATACGTATAAAAGGCACGAACAACCGAAAGAAATCCGCAAAGACGAAATATTGAAGCAAAAAGAAAGCAGAAAACACGAGTGTTACCTTGGCCTCTGTGACAATCTTCATAATTTATTCTAGACTAGGGGGGAAAGGCGTGTCTCGGGCGAATGAGAGAGGGCAGCTTGCCTACCTTTCATGCCCTTTTTTTTTTCGTCTGTGACGATGTCGTATAAACTTTGCGTTGGCACATCCTAAGACCGCATGCCGGCTCGACCGGGCAAACTTGCCCTTCCGCGCGTGTTTAAAGGGGCGGTGCAACGATTTTATGATTAAAATAATTTGCATCTCGTCATTTTTACGTTGTTTATCGTGTCCCGGAGAATAGAGAAAACACTTCCTTCATTAAAAATGTCGCGATTCCGCTGCTTAATCGCAAAGCAAAAGTCGAGCTTTTTCCCCCGCCTGCAGCCCCAAGTGGCAGCCGAAGGAACTGCGGCGGAAAGATTACGTGACCTCGCTCGGCTCTAAGCCGCAGCATAGTGCCCGCTAATGCACGCAGAGAGAGGGAGGGGAAGCGTCCTCCGAGATAGCAAAAGGGAAGCTACACGGCACTCCGAATGACGTCACTGGGAGTGCGGCCAGGTGTGACCCTGAAGGCTGGGAGTGAGTTGAGGGGTGCCCGAAATACCAATCTTTATCTTTTTTTTACGCAAAAACTAGGACACGCAGGCGAAATCGGTTTTCTGTTCTTTACTTCAGAAGTGTCTGGGGGCAACTTCCAGAAATCTTTGACTGAAGTCCGAAAATCATTGCACCGCCCCTTTAAGCTTAAAGTTCACATTGAGCGGATTCAAAAGAAGAGTGTGTGCACAGTTTAACATTTGACCTGTCGCACGGGTTGTCAGCAGACTCCCGCATTTCACATTCGTCTGCCGGAAAAAAGTAGAAAATAAAAGAAAACAGTAAAAAAGCTGCCACCCTACACAGCATCGACAGTTTCTGTGCCAACGAGGCTCTTCGGTTCGTCGGGGGACCTAATGCGTGAGTCCAAGACGCGACAGGCGCGTGTTGACAGGCAGCGCTGAGTCCACGGGTCGTCGTCACACCCCTCAGTGTTCGTTCCCCGCCCAGCCCGTCGAGCGCTCGACGGAAGAGCCGTTTACCCTCCCGCTCGCGGCATTGACCGAGTGTCAACAACAGGCGCCCGTGGACAGGCGTCCTCCCGCGGTTGGCGTGGGCGGTGTTCCTCGATAGAATCGAAGCCCAGAGTGGAGGACGCGGACTGCGGCCGACGGCTCGGCCTCGGAAGCGAAAAGCGGCGCCCGACCAGTCGTGTTGTTCTCCATGCACTCAAGTCGTTAGTTACACTTACATTCACCGTCGGCAATAAGCCATTTTCAGAAGTGCGTGGCATCTAGTAGCAGCTGCGCCGAATATTCGAGACCGCGTATTATTGGAGAGGAGGGCTGCATGAGCGTTTGGTGTCCATTCGGCTTAACTCGCTTTGAAGACGAGCGTCGTGCCTGTGCTCGGCGACGACTCGGATCCAACCCCACGTTTCGTGTTCAAGAAATGGCGACGGCCAGTGTTGCTTGATGGGGGTTTTGTAAAGGACATATTCGTTCGTCGAACTGCTTTCAACAGCAGCAGCAGCAGCGGCGGTCCGTCCTCTTTCTCGACATAAGGCGCCGTTAGCTTCCCGATTCACGGTGCTCTTGGGACCGTGGTCGGAACATCGGTTGAACTTGTCGGCTGGATGGAAAACGTGCGCCGATTTGGCCCGGTTCCGGTCGAACTCGGCGTTTTGTTCGGCGCTGTTTTCGCCGTGCCAAACGTCCGTTAATTGGTGATATGGTATGCGGGCGACATGACAGTTGGGGTTGTTCTACGAATCCGGACACGAATGCACGTTAAATATTCGAGAAAAAAAAGAAAAAAAGCCTCGTTATTTTATTAATGGCTGCTCCTTCTCCGAAGGTATTTCAGATGTTAGCACGAAAACCTTTTCTTGAGAATATTTTTATCGGCGATTGGGAGGAGGGTCCCATGCTGCGCGGCTTCGTGAGGTACTTGTCACGATAACGAACTCATATAAGAACGGCTGCCTTCGTTGTTTGAGTTCCTGACCGCCGAAAGCAGTTGAGCACGCTGCGTCCAAGACTCCCACGCACTCCGCTGGGGACCGTCATTGTTTGGTTTCAACATACGACAAACAGAACGCTCCGGCAAAGGCACAGGGCGCGGTCAAATTAATACCGTGTTCCAGCAAGTCTCGCACACGTTGCTTGAACGACAAAAACAAAAGAAAAAACTAATCGATTATAATTATCCTCAGTTAAAGGTATTCAATCAGGCTAGTCGAATACCTGAGAAACAAAGCAATTTGCCGTTACTTGGGAAAGTAGAAGCAGAGATTTTTCGTCTGTCCGAAGACGGGTATTTCGTATTCCCCATTATTTAATTAGAATCATCGAACTGTAAACTCTTCTCACTCTACCAGGGCGCCATAAAAAAGGGAAGAACAAAACAGTATCGGTTACAAGTTTAGTACTTCCAAGAGTTACTCTCGCGATTACTCGCTAATAAATATATTCAAATTATTGCAAAATTACTAAAGAAAAGTAATCGATAATTGTAATGTGATTAATCAGTACCGTGCAAGTGTGGTTCCAGCGAACGAACTTTCTGAAAGTAATTTGCAACGAAGGCTGCTTCAGATGCTCGAATATTTTGAGTGAAGGTGTCCGAGGTTCTCAGCTCCAAACCAGAAAAAGAGCTTTATTCCTCGCGGCCTCGGACAACACCACCTGACAAGGCCGTATACACCTTTGTCGACCCAGCCACCTGGTAGACATATCCGGTATGGACGACGAAAAAAAGAATAATAGATTTCAACCTGCAAATAGAAAAAAAAAAAAAAAAAGTGAGGCAAAACGGGAATGGGTGACGTTTGCGCCTATACCCCGCATGTCTTCATTGGCGTGGCGATTGCAGAAGAATGTTTTCGCCCCACACTGGAAGTGACAGCATTCGAGACGGCGACGCCCTCGTGGAAATGGGTTTTCTAACCCACATTGGCAGGAGGTCGGCGCGGGCCACAGAACGCACGCGAGTAGGGCGATCTGAACGAGCGTGCATGCGGCTGGATAGCCGGACACAAAGATTTCGCTTGCCTGTCAGATGAAGCTGAAAGGGAGGACATTCCGCGTCTTTACACGAGGGAAAGATTCGACCCTTTTCGCCCGGTGACGGCGCACGGTTACGTACGGAAGAGGTGCAAAGCCAGGCATTGCTCAGGTGGGAACCCAACTCTCTATCGCCACACTTCTGTGTGCCTTTTTATCGGTGGGTCGGTAGAATTGAAACACTCGAGCGTAGCTCGAAACGGGGCTGCGTCGGTGTCCCGGCACAAAGCGGAGAAATCAGTTTCAAAGGCGGTTTGGACCGTGCTTCCTTATTGATGTGTCATCGGCCTTCCACGATTGGCCAAATGCCCACCACGACGTCTTGAGTAGGATTAATTCTGCTCTTATCGACGGACATAAGAGCAAAGTCTCTCAACTCTGACGGTGTTAATTTAGGAACGTGGTGACCAAGCTGCCAGCGTACTTCGTCCACGCTTAATCGAACTTGTCGCTCGCTTCTTGCTTGTGGCGTCAGGAACAGGAACCATACGAGCGCGCATTTGCCACATCTCGTCGCCAGTAGCTTGCCAAAGTGACGGGCACTTATTTTCCATCGTTTTATTGCACGTGGCGAACATCGGCTTGCATTACCGCAAGTTCGAGCGAATAAAGTACGAGAGCGAGCAGAACGCTCGTAGCTCTGCTGATACACGCACTCGTACTCGTCGAAGTACGCTCCTGATATTTTCGGAAGTGCTACGTATCGGTTTTCCCCGTCGCGCACCTTTGAAAGCAGTGTAAAACCACTAGTAAAACATCGTATATAACCGGCTTGGTCCCTCGGCTTCTCGTGAGAGTTTCGTTGTGTCTGTGACACCTCAAATAAGCAAAAGAAAAAAAAAATCGGTTGTCCATGTTTGCAGAATGTTTATGCTCTCAGCTGGTTGGTGAAAGAAGCGAGAAGGGTCAAAAAGCGAAAGGGTCATAAAGGTGGCGGCCGTAAGAATAAAAGGAGTCCACGTTCTGCTTGGCGCTACAAACGGTCTCCCAGTCGGCCGTCAAAGCGAATCGCCTCCGTTCGTCTGCGCGGGGATAAAAAGGGGCTCTTTCGTACGGCCCTTTATCGCGCTCTCGATCCAGCGAGTGCTAAAGGCCGTGTAAGCTCGAGCTTTCCGCCCTCGAATCTAGTTCTCGACGACGGCAAACCGGTCCGGAGGCGGAGACGCGCTTTTTCGCCAACGATCCGTTTATCGACGCTATTTCGCTCGAGGCGCGATGCGCTTGGTGGCCAGTCGGTTTTCTCAAGTCCTAGCAGCTTCCGCGGGGAAAATTGTTTTGCGCGAGCGTCGCTGATTTAACGTTTCTTTATTTACTTGTCAGTTGTAGAAAAATCCCTCGTTCAACTTCCCTCGGGAATAATCAGTGGGACCACTGTTGTCCTGATTTCCTCCCATGAGATACTCACTAGTTTTCTTTCCCGATAGTTGCATCCTTAAAAAGTCAGACATTCCTGTACCATGACCTCCTCTATACTGACAAAGCCCGGCAGATCGCCACGAGACGGGGCCGCCGAAATCGAAAAGATAGAGCGGCAGACAACGGATGGAGAGGAGTGTCACGTGACGAGCGCCCCGCTGCGGCGAGACGCCGAAACACACTTCTCCCGAGCGATGGAATGCCCGCTCGTGCTTTCTGCGTTACCGCTTTTTTCTCGTCGGGTTTGAAAACCATGTTTCGGGTCCTCACCGCTGCAAAAGCTGTGCGCTGACTACAGGCTCCCCGAGAAATGCTCTGCGCTACCAGATCCTCGCGCTCCAAAAGTTGTGACTGGGCACTCTATGGCTCCGTCGTCGAACTGCCAGGCTTTGTGAGTATAGAGGAGGATGCCTGTCTCCATCCGCTTTTATACACACCCTGGAGTTTACCAAGCTTAATAAAAATCATCAGTAGCACCATGGTTGCCATTTTTGGTAATTACAGTGAAGAAGTGAATGCTCTCATGTGAATGATTGTGGGTCTTTGCAGAGTTAGGTGATGACCGCTTTAAAAATTTAATTATAATTTTTGATGTGCGAGTTGAGAAAGCACTGTTGTGGTCCAGTTGTAATTACTGTAAGTAAAACACAGCAAACTCTAAAATCACAGCAAGTATTTTCGGCCATTTTTCCACGCTGACCATAAGCCGTCTAGAATAACTAACACGTAGTATTGGATATAAACGTTAAGCAGCGCGCGTTCTAATACGCGAAAAGCAAAAATAAATAAATAATATAATGCCGTCTACATCTACGCGAAATAGTGAAACATCCTGCATAAGCTGTCTCCTCCCCCCCCTCTATCACAACACTGCGCCGCAACTACTGCACCAGGGCAAGAATTGTTCGAATGTTGGCTCCCCGGGACGGAACTCGTTGAACAAACACAGAGCGTCCTTTCGCTTTGGACATCACAAAGAAGGCTGTTTATTCTTTCAGTTTTGCAGCGCGACAGGTGACACGGACAACACAGAGAAAGAAATCCAGGTGCGGGGGAAAAGGAAAGGCGGGTTATCGTCGGAGTCGAGTCTCGCCAGTGAAATCCGTACGGAGGACGAAACACAGACACTTACGAAAAAAAAAAAAAAAAAAAAGAAAAAAAGCGAACCATAAAACAAAATGCAACACGATTCGTCACGAAAGCATCTGTTAGCGGTTCGCGCACACAATCGCGCTCGCCCACACCTTTTTGCCTCGTTTTATTCTCATATTTCCCCAGATATTTGTGTTGCATATGGATGGAAACTTGCACCCCTTTCGGTCGCGTACGTTGTGCCATCAGTGACAGCGGAGATCGCTTTCGCCGTCTCCCGTAAAGCTCTCCGCAACACGCTACGCTACCCGGAACTCTACAGTCAAGGCTGTCGGCGCGCCGGCGCAGTAGCGGCTGCTTCGTTGCGGAGGGCTTAGCGGAGGGGGAAACGCGGTCTACGAAAACTCCCTATTAATAGGGAGTTTCCGTAGATCGTTTTCGCCGTCCCGCAAGGCCCTCCGCAACCCGCTATGATAGCGGGAACTCCACAGTCAAGGCTATCGGCGCGCAGGCGCAGTAGCAACTTCTTCGTTGCGGAACGCTTAGCAGAGGGGGCAACGCGGTCTACGAAAACTCCCTATTAGCCACTGACAGGCACACATTTGCGTTAGTCCGAGGGTTGCTATGGCAACAGCTGCGTCGGCTCCAATACACTCTAAACAATGTCTGTGCGTCTACTTTCCCGCACAACACTCTTAGAGCCAATCACCGCGACTTACGGCGGCAGCTCAGCGAATGACGATGCCGAAACATTTAGACCGAAAAACGCAGTCTGAGGTGTGACATTAAGCAATGCAAAACTTCACGCTTGCATTGCTTAATGCCACAACTCAGACTGCGTTTTTCGGTCTAAACATATATGTTTAGGCATCGTCATTCGCTGAGCTGCCTCCGTAAGTTGCGGCGATTGGCTCTCCGTGTGTTGTGCGGGAAAGCCGACACATGGGCTTTTTTTAGAGTGCAAGACCGTTTTTTACCCCGTTTTGGTGGAGCCGACGCAGCCATAGCACCCCGTAAGCCGCAAGCCGTTCCAGTCGTCCTCTGTCGGACTCGCGCAAGTGTGTGAACACCAGCCTTAATAACGACCGTGACTCACCGGGACATCTGTGCTTGGTATGTGCCCACTGAATGGGCTGCCACGCCTCATTGGGAACACGGATGCCACTCGCGGTCGTAATTCTTCGTAACCTATGCGAGTGCAACCGTGTGAATGGGTCATTACGCTCATCAGCAGTCGAATGCTGCGCGTTTCTCGACTGCGTATGCTCGTGTTTCCTTCTCTCAAGCAGAAAGGTAAAGGAAACACACTCGGGTGTGTGCCATTGAAACTCTGTCGGTAAGACCAATACCACCTAGAAGACAAGGCCTGCGCATGACGTTTCGTTAGTAGATCCCCGACCCGCCCCAAGCGGCAAACACCCCGAAGCTTGACGAGAGTATATATGGGCCGCTTCAGAACTACGGCTGCGTTCACTTGCGACCGCAGCTGTGTGCGTGACTGCTAAGCGCGAGCTGATAGCGAGCTTCCAGCGCATTTGCGACGTGCACGCGAACGCTCCCTCGGCCAGGAGCGCGTGCTAGCACGCGCTCCTGGCTTTGAGACGCGCATTTCTACCGCGCGCGCTCGTTCTGCGGTAGAACGCTTCGAAGCAGCTACCCGAGGTATAAACAGCGCCCTCGAAAATGGCGTCCAGTGTCAGCGTCCAGCGTCCAACGAAGGGCTTTTCAGCCCTTTGCGCAGCACTAAGGCAATTTCGCTCATGCATTTGACGCTCTACGTGAACGTCTAACTTCATCGTATGCTATTTGCAAGAGACACTCGGCGTGAGCATCTGTTTCATTTTCTGTTACACAAACCACTGAAGGAGGCGATGGAGCAGACGATGTAGCAGACGATGTTGCTCATCCGGGCTAGCTAGGGGGCGCTGAGGGGATCTACTAGTGATGACGTTTAGGGGAGGAAACGCGCAGGCCTTGTGTTCTAGGTGGTATTGGTAAGACAGACTACACATTTAATACATTCGAATATGTGACACGAGCCACTTTGTCGCAAAAGCGGCCGTGTTTCGTCGATCCGTTACGAAAAAAGGTTGCACTATACGATATTTTCTCGACGAAAGGTACGTAGCAAGCAGGGTGTCGAACCGGAACCGAACCGAACCGAAAACCGGAACAGAACCGTTATTTTTAGCCGAACCGGAACTGAACCGAACCGAAATCTTCGCCGCCATCTTGGAACTGAACCGGAACTGAACCGGAAAAAAATATAACGGTAACCGGTTCAAAACGGTTCACGGTATTTTTTTGTTTGTTAGTATTACAAATTTATTATTTGGGAATAAAATATTGGCACGTGTATTCCTCTACGTATTGATCAAATCATCATGTACAGAATTGCAATGTATAATAAATCCTGGTTTTTTGCGGCGCTTTCTTATTGGCACTATGATTAGCCATGTGTCACATCGTCACGTGACGTCATGATGTCAAGACATGCTGTCAAGTAATGTCACATCACGTGACCCCGTGACGTCACGTGACTCACCGCGTTAAGTCGATTCGAATTGAGGACGTCGCTAGATCTATTAACGTTGTTGATACCGTGACGTCACATGACATCACAACTTCGCACTGAGAGTCACGTGACACCATGATGTACCCGATTGTCATGATCCCGAGTCAAATGCTCTGGTTCATGACAACCAGTATCGCCAAACATTCAGGTAACGGCTCGTGTTCAACTCAAAGATTATGATGGGCCCGAGTCCCACTAGAGCTAGAAACAGAAACAAACGAAAGCGACAAGCCTCAGACACATGCAGCATGTTCGCGATGGTACCTTTATACGGCTTTGAGTTGTTCGGTGCTCGCGAAGTTAGCACGAGTGTTTACAAGCCTGCAAATGGTACCATCGTGTGCATGATACTCGTGTTTGAGCATAGCCTTCTTTATTCTACAAAGCCTGTCAAATCGCGAAATACTCTGGTTTAAGGCTAGCCGCTGTCGTTTGTTTCTGTTTGTCGCTTTAGTGGGGCTCGGGCATTATAGCCCAACTAAAATTATATCTGAAGATCAGCCCATGCTCTCTGCTTTGCCAACCCTGCGCATGACTATGATAAACACTGACGGTGTATATATTAAAATCAGATCACGTGGCTGAATGTTCTAATTGTGAGTTGAGGAGGGGAAAGCTGTTTCATTTCTTTCTTTCGACTGTCTGCCATTTCGCGGAGGGGCAAACTAATGGATGCTTTTGCAAGTTATCAAGGTCAGGGATTACAACTTAGCGGTATTTATTGAACTTAAGGTAAAAAAAAAAAATGCTGCACGACCTATTTTACATGTATGCACACCATTGAGGCTCCCAAACTGTTTTCGTTATTGCTGAACTGCCTCAGAAAGTTGTCCCGAGAATAGAAGTGTTAAAGGGTCTAAATGTGACGTATTAGTCCGACGTTACATGGAACTATTAGTGTGCACGGGAGGGATACCTGAAAAGAAAGATCCTAGCGGCCTCACGGGGATAGCCGAACGTTGGCAGCCGCTCTAAGTCTCACAGGAGTGTCGTTCTCATGTTCTCCAAGTTTCGACCGCCCTGTATTTTGCTTAACCTTCACAGTTTGGTGCAAAGTTAAAGCAAGGAAGAATTACTGTTAACAAGTGACACAAATATAATTGTCGAGTGAACACTCAATACGGAGCAGGCAATCCCTGAGGAATAAAAAGTATCTTGAGGAGCAACTAAAAAAAAAAAGGGAGTGGGGAGGGGGGTAGTTTTAAAGCCTACTGTGTCGAAAAGATTCCTCTGCCCCACATTTTCGGCGCAGACTAGAAAGCGTGGCCTGGAAACGATAGTGACAGATGGGTAGTTGGCACAACTTTTATTTGTAAAAACACTCTTGCCAGAAAGCACGTTTTCGTCGTGCCAGATACTCGCGCCGTGCCTAACGACGATGTACCAACAAGAAAAATGTGTGCCTCTCAAATACATAGCTTGCACTGAGAGCGAAGCTTTTGCAGCGTGCATTTTGCCGAACCGGATTTGATTTTCTCAGCAGGAACAACTCGCAATGACAACCAGTATCTAGTGCGATTACGTCACGTGCAAACCATGTTAAATACTTCAGCTTTCTGGTGAAGTGCGACGTTCGCAACACCAGCAGTAGACGTCCAATGTGTAAAGTTGTGTAGTATTTATAGCAGTCTCGCGATGATATACGGCAGCCTAATGAAATGTTAGAGCACATGACTGATAAAGAACAGAGTCGTGAAGTAAGGTCTCAAAACAAGTGCACGTAAAACCTAAGATAACATTAGCCTCCCGAGGTAGTATCTCGCGACGTTTCGAGCTGAGGCAAGCTGATGTCCAAAAGTGATTTATATTAGGATTCTAAAAAATCTTCGTTTGCCCTGCGCGAAATCTATGTTTAATTAGGAATATCATTTTATGCATTTCTTTCCATTTCTTTTTGCAGTAAAGCGTTGTGTAAGGGATTATTTAGAAAAAATTTCGTGTCATCTTATTTCTGCACATTTCGTGTATTTGCCTTCCAATATATCATGTGACCACAGTGTTTTTTGGCATACCCTGCAACCCACTATTTTACACTGCAAAAAACAGCTAACAAAAGCACGTTGCCGAAGACACAACAGCTGGCGTATTTTCGAGTATCGTCCTTCCGTGTCGGTCTCAGGCGGTTATGTGACCTTCATAAAGTCAAATTTGTCGATGACAATAAAAATATACTTAATTCCTGTCTGAAGATTTGGCAGCATAAATAGAAGATCCTCACCTCAAAGATATATAAGTAAATGCGCCTTTAAAGTATCTGAAAGATGTTCTGCAAATATTTTTCGGCGCTTTTATCTTTTAAAGACACGTTATAGGTGATTTTGAAAAGCTTTAAATAATGTTTTTTTTTTATTTTGAAGCTAATTTAAATAACTATATGTGTTCCTCACGCATATATAACTTCTCAAATATATAGAAGTTTATTATCGCGTTTTTTATGTGTTTTTATTATCGCCTTTTTTACTGGAACGAATGGTGGAACTATGACGATTGCACACTTAAACTCTCAGAAAGTGTTCAATTAAGTAGCTTCCGAATTGAGTAGAGCATGAAATACCACTTTGTTCTATTTAACAAAAATCATCAATTAGCGAGGGTGATGCTTATTTGCAAATTAAATTGACCTGCATTTTGTCAAGAGCAAACCTCAACATCCAGGCTATGCCAGTTTATCCAATATAAGAAACTTTTCACATGGGTAAGCACTGTTTTAGGTCAGATTCGATCTCAGTACTAAGGTGCTCATAGGTTAGAGTGAACAATTTCAGCCACTCCTTTTCGCATGATTCGTCGCCCGCATCATGGTGCTGAGAGCAAACAATGCTAGTTAGAAAAACAAGCATTGCGATTGTCGCTTAGTGTTTCTATAAAATATAGACTGGAAGGACTTGTCCCGTGACTTTCGTGACATTTTGAAAATTATATTCCCTTAAGCTCTGTCGTCTCGTCATCATATATATATTGTGAAACGTATTCCGTAAAACACATTTTATGGTATATATGGCGACGAGGTGCCCATTTCATGATTGTATTCACTGTAATTAATTCCTTAGTTCAGGGGCAAAACCACGATTCAACATCTAATACTGCGATACAAAGTTGTACCAATCACGGGTATTTTAGGCAACCTACTTCACTTCGCGAAAACATTTCGATTCAGGTACAATATATGTGACTCTGGTAAACGAAGGGATGCTGAGTCGTATAAACACGACGTTTTGTATGTTAACGTAGATTTTCCTTGTTGTGTAGGAATAAATAACAGAATTTTATCATTTTGGTACCTGAAAATAAAACTGAATTGAACAAACGATAAAAAAAAGAAAACTATATACTGTAAACGACTTATTTTTCGTGGGCTCAATATTTCGCGATTTAGGTCAAAGGTGAAGTTTTGGAATAATTCGCGGGTTGTAATTTTCTCGACGCGGTGGAATCTCAATATAAATTTCAATCTGTTCACATTTTACCGAAATTGTTCGCGGGACCAATTTTTCGCGAATTGTAGGCGATTCGCGAAATTCTCAAAAATAGGTCCTCGCAAAAATCAGATCGTTTACAGCAGTTAGTTTCACGGCCTAAATAGCGCCTATTGACAGAACAACGCGGAAAATATATTCTCAATTTAGCGGTTCAAACCGGTTCGAACCGGTTTGAACCGTTATTTTTTGCGCCCCGGAACTGAACCGGAACTGAACCGAAAGCCGTGAACCCGAACCCGAACCGAACCAATAAAAATATCGGTTCGACACTCTGGTAGCAAGTGCGCTATACCGACCTGCTGAGCTGACCCGTAAGCGAGCGCGCTCTCGTGCACTCCCTAAGCTGGCAGTGAGGTGGAACTACGTGCTCGATGAACCGGTCATATTGTGTACGATAAAAGCGCTAAAAAAACGACGCGCCGATGAAAGGACGACGAACACCGCAGAGAGAACGGGGCCGGTTCGTAGGAGGATGCGGTTGATTAGTCGGCGACCGGTTAGTTTTCGCAGCTCTATCATCTTAGGTGTGGACGGAGGAGCTCTCTTGAGGACCAGCGGAGCCCCTGCCGACCCGGGGGACGACGACAGCGCCGCTGTCGTCCGACCTCGCTGCGAAGGCGGTCGTTACCCGTCGGCGGTCCGACGTCGGCGCGTCCGTTGTCTGGCCCGGTCATCCCGCGCAGACCGTTTCCCCGATGTTTGTTTCGTCGTTTCCCGTTTTACGAGCTCGTAAAAGGCGGCCCGGGTATTAGGGTCCCCGACGATCGTTCCGTGTGGCGTGTCCCGCTCGTATTAGGCCCGTACGCTCGGGCCGGAGCCAAGTTACGCCGGCACTTGGCTCGTAAATGGGTCGTTACCGCCGCTCCCAGCGCCGCAAACACCGGCAAGAGAAGCGCTGCGTTACGACGGCGATCAAAATGGCGCCGGCCCGTCGTGGTACACTTACCGCCCCCCCTCCACGATCGTGCGCCGCAGAGAAGCCGTCTTTCCTCGGTCACGGGGAGGTTCGCTGCCGGTCGGCTTCTTGAGTGCCGCGGCGGCGCGGCTCACTTGCCTGGAAATCCCTTCGCGGACTCGGCCGCTCAGCCCGGGCTGGAGCCGTGCCGTTGGCGGGATTAGTCGGACGCCGCCTCGAATCCCCCGTGTGCTGGTAGCAGTGACCGCGACGAAGAGCTCAAGCCGTCCGCTTAGCGAGACACGGGAGGGCGGCTCTCCCACAAGTGTGAGCCAATGTAGCTGTTGTCCTTACCGATTGAACACGGACTCCCAGCCGAACCCAGTACTCGTGCTGTGCCAGGTAGCTGACCTGGGAAGCACTACGGCTTTGTTGCAACCGTACCGATCGACGGCAAATGCACCGAGAGTGATCTCCTGCAGGCATTCATTCAGTATGTCTGTGCATGTTCCTTCTCCACTGTCGTGGGTGGACTGGCGCTTGCTCGTCTCGGCGGCAGCACGTGGTCAAGCGGCGCCGGTTGGAAAGCCGCCGCCGTTGTCTTGGGCCCTGTTTTCCGAGGGGGCAGCGATCGGGGTGTGAAAGCCCGCGGACGGGGGGAAGAGAAGCGTGCGCGAGTCACGCTTGATGGATGAACGGTTCGTTGGCTTCGCCCCCGCTGGCCGGCCCGGTGATTTTGAAGCGCGCCTGAAAACGGTTATTAGCGGCGGCCGAGAAAGAGAGTAGACATGGTCGGGGGGCCTCCCCGTAGCTTGTTCCTCCCTCCTCTCTTCCTAGGGGTGGTGGGCGTGCGTGCGCGCGCGGTCGACCGGTGATTAGGCGGCCGAGCGGCATCGTGCGGCGGCGCCCGTGATCGGCCGCGCATGCAGGGCTCGCCGTGCTTCCGCTCGCGGGGCCCTGTCGTCCGGGGTGTTGCCGGGGTCGGCGGTTGTGGCCCCCTCCCGGTCGCTCCGCTCGGTTGGCCCCTGCCCCGTCCCCCTCCGAGGGCCCTCGCGCGGCCTGCTGCCCTGCCTGCCCGATAGCCTGCCCGGGATGACCGGCTTGGCAAACAATGGCGCAAATCACGCGCGCTTCCTCGCGCACCGAGCAGTTGATGGTCGGGTATGCAGTGCGGGCCCCGTCGCCGTTGTTCTGCCCTGATTGCAGAGAATGAGTCAGTCCGTGTGCGCTGGATCGCAGTGTTCTGAAATTGAGGCTACTGTGAAGATGGCCTCGGACGGCCCCACATAATTGAAGCCGTAGTTTGAATATCTGGGGCCGTCTGGTGGTTTGCTTTTGTTTTAACGCGAGAGCTTTATCGGCGACACTGTGCACTTGTCGCCGGGCGCCCGAAGAATGGAAAAAAAACCTCTTCTCACCCCCCTTGCCGCGAGGAGAGAGAAGTCGGGACTTCCCGTCCTCCGTGCCGCGCGAAGCGAGCGAAAAGGGCAGCCCTGGCGTCCTGCCAAGAGTTGTGCGATGAAGGGAGAACCATCGTGTCGTCTGCTTCAAAGACTTGTTTTCAAACATTACTCGCCTTATGCGTAATCCCACTTTGGCAGCATCCAGTTGCTACGCGTAATGTGGGACGGTTTCAGAAACTTCCACCGCGCTTGCTCACTTCACGGATCACCGGTGGCAGTCGTCGGTGGCATTCAGGATGCCAACCATGACGGCTTTTATAGAACTAAGTACGTCGCATCTCGGCCCTCAGGTACGTGGCGGCGCCATTCCACCCGCATGGCGCGACCGTGCTGCCGCTATCGGTTTCGCTTCTTCGCACATTGGAAGCAAAAAATACCAGTTTTTTTTAAATTTTACTTGAGACCTTGTTTTAACGTTTCATCGGCCTCAAAGTTGCACCCTTATGCAATGATGCGATTACCGCGTCATTTGCCCCAAAGTGGGTGTAAGTAATTACCCTGCTATAATTCTGCTATGTTTAGTCAAGCTATGAGAAAGTTGCACCAACATTGCTCCAAAAGTAACTTTCAATTTCACTACTCATTGTTACTTTAGGGTTGGAGGAATTGAACACTTTCAATTATTGCTTGGAGTAACATATTCAGTATGATATGCTTATCCATACATAATTGACAGTACTCGCAAGTTCCGCTATATTTGTCATTGTTCGTGGTGTGTCCGGGCGGGCTGGTTAGCTCCGTTGAGTGCGCTTCCCTCCGCGCACTGGTGCACTGCGGCGAAGCGACCCCGCGGATTAGACGTCACGATGTTTTGTATCTCGCTTCGCAGCAGCGCAGCTGTGTGCTGAGGGGAAGTGCGCTCCTTCAGAGCCAAATAGTGTATGTGCCTTCATCGTGCATTGGGAGAAAATAATTGAATTTGGTGTATGCTGATGTGGCTAATCCACCTTGCAGTAAAGATTTCAGAGTAAAACAACAGCTGGCATATGTACACATTTGGATTTCCTGAAGAGTTGCGCGCATTTTTTTCATAATTTTATTTTCAAATTCGAGGTTTGTGGAAGGATACTGGGGTACAGTAAGATGATTTCTAAATAACCTTGATTAGGTGTAGTTGGGCAGCATCATAGGTGTAAGTTTTTACTAGTGATCATTCATTTAGTTACTACCTCAATAAAGGCCTCCAACAGTTTGAGGGCACCTCAATAAAGGCCTCCAAGAGTTTGAGGGCAAAGTCAGGGAAAAATGGACTGAGCCTTAGTAGTGGGTGAATGGAAGATGGGAATAATCTTAACGAGTTCAGGTGGATCTTTCAAAAATACATTATCGCCACCATGCTTACTTTGCATAATAAAACTCTACCAAAAATTGCCATTGATGTGTACAAATTCAAAGTAAAAGCTTTGTTTTTATAACAGTTATGTCTCAGTAATAGGAACACTTCCGTACTTCATGAAAATCGTCCGTAATGTGAGCTGAGGAAGCCAAATTTGGAATATTAATAATAAAAACTTCTAAAGTAAAAAAGAAAAAGAAAGTTGTATTTTTCGTTTATACCGTGCCAAGAAATGAAAGTGATAGCTGTAGCATAATTGCGCAATGCGGGTGGAATGGTGCTGTCACATACCTGAGGATGGAGGTGCGACGTGGTTAATTCCCATAGCTGTCGTGGATGCATGCCACCGACGACTGCACCAGTGATCCGTGACGTAAGTAGACAAGCGTGGTGGAAGTTTCTAAAACCATACCACATTACGCGTAGCAACTGGGTACTGCGAAAATGGGATTTCGCATAACGCGAGTAATGCTTGAAAACAAGTCTTTCAAGCAGACGACGCATTGGTTCTTCCTCTGTTGCATAATTCTTGGAGGGATGCCAGAACTGCCCTTTTCGCTCGCTTCACGCAGCATGGTGGACGGGAAGCCCCGACTTCTTCTCGCAGCAAGGGGGTTGAGAAGAAGGGTTTTTCCATTCTTTAAGTACACAGCGACGATAAGGACGAAATCTCGGCAAAATGTCACCCATAAAGCTCTTATTTAAAAAAAATTTATTCTGACTATGAAAGCAAGCAAGCTACTTAAAATAAGAGTCATCCTCTGTTGCTGAAGTACCGGCACGATGATCTCCCCCGGGCTAATTATCCCGAGTCGAAATAAGTGTTGCAGAGCCCGAAACTAGCGCAGCGAGTGACCCCTCCGTTGTTTTCTTCGCAGGGCAACCGCAGGCCCCGAGTCTACAGGCCAACACCCCGGCCTCGGCCCCAACCCACCCGACGGCCGTCACCACCGCAACGTGCACCCCGACCACCACCACCACGACCAACGCCAGCAGCCCATGCGTGCCGAGTGCCCGCTCTAGTCCCCCCCTGGCCCGGCTGGTGCCGTCCCCCGCCCCACTGCAAAATGGGCCCTCGTGGCCCCCACCCCCTGCGGCCCCTTCGCCCGTGAGTCCCCCGGCAACGACGCGACCCCCGTCGCCCCCGCCGTGCGCGGCCCCTCAGCGGCCCCGGCTGGGCCCGAGTCCCGTGGCGCCCCCGCAGTGCCGGCCCCCGGGGGAGCCGCCCTCGCCCCCGGCCCCCTCGGCCCCGAGCCTGGTCTCGGAGCTGCTCTCGCAGCCCTCGTTCCTGTCCTCGGAAGCCCTCAATGGCAGCCACTCGTCCAACGGGTCGGCCCCAGGCGGGCTAGCGCCCCGCGACCTGCAGCTCTTCGGCGGCCGGACTCCGTCCTCGGCGGCCGGCACGCCAGCGCTGCGCAACGGCAGCCTGTTCGCCAACAGCTCGTCGCCGTCCCCGCTGTTGGCGAGCCACCTGGTGCACTCGGGCGGCGGGGCCAGCAGCCGGGAGAGCAGCGGCAGCGTTTCCAAGCCTGTGACCCCCGCCGCGGCTGCCCCCGCCCCGGCGCCCCTGTTCCCCTTCTCGCTGAGCCGGGCCTCGCCCCAGGGCTTCCTCTCGGCCGGCGCGCCCCAGACCGCGGCCGTGAGCCGGCCCGGCGTGGCCACCCCGCCCGGCCAGGCCCCGACCCCGACCCCCAGCCTGGGCAGCTCGCACTCCAACAGCAGCCTGTCCAGCCTCAGCCAGCTGAGCCAGTCGCTGCAGGGCAAGGAGAGCGGCCGCTCGCGCAACACGACGCCCTCGGCGCTGGCGCCCCTTGGGGCGGCCGTGCCGCCTCCGGGGAACTCTGCCGCGCCGTGCGGAGCCTCAGTCGGGGGCTACTCCACGGCGTCTTCCAACAGTCTCACCAGCCTGGTCTTCTCCAAGCCTTGGGTCAGGTGAGTTCATCAAACGATGCTCTTACACTGCTCAAATGTGGCAGTTGGAACCAAATGTCAAGGTTTGAGCGCAGAACTTTTCAGTGAGAAAATGGCTGTTAACCGAACCCGCAAATACATTGAGATGAATGGGGCCTGCTACTGGGCCCCATTTCCCTATTGAAAATTTCTGAAAAACTTTTTGAATCAATACGAGTAAGTTCTAAAACTTTGGTATCTGGCGACGCACGGTCTATTCTCACGATGCGAGAATCGCGGTTCTCTTTCTTTTAAACTCCTGGTACTTCTCGCATTTTTACAATTCCACTGGATGGTGGGCACCGAGACTTTTGCAGACAGGCTAACATGCTCTGTTGAGCCAAATCGTCACAATATTGGCAGCGTAGCAGCTGCTTGTTGTCTTTTCAGGCACGAATAGTAATTTCAGCTTCTGCTCGGAAAAGTATAACCTAATTTTGTTCCCTCGTGGGTATGATGCAACCGACACAAAACTTTGGAATTTCCTTTGGAATTCTTGACATTTGCGTCAATCTCTTCCCCCTCTAGGTCCCTAGGCAATTATGTCATTTGCCATTTTTGTAAGACGTTAATGGGGCGTGCTGTGACTGTTCCGGAATATACTTGAACTTCAGTAGAATGAAATACTGTTAAAAAGCACAGTTGGTTCTCTGCATAGCATTGTGTCACGTAAATTTTAGAAATTTTGGTTTAAATGCTTTAATTGCTGTCATTGTTATGTAGTTTGCAAAACAGAACTTTGTTTGTGTTTCAGGGAGTTTATATAAATTATCTATTTTCAGCAATCTGCAACCTTTCTAGGGCCCCGCATGTTTCCTTCTACATATGCTGTATTTACTGGCACATCTGGTTTAATGTGGAATCAACAGCTGTTGTAAAAACGAAGCCCAGGTTTGCAAGGCATGCTGGGCTTCGTGCGCAGATGCTGGTTGCTCGCTTTCATAGTTAGAGCAACATGTTGTGCTGATGAGCCGCCAATTGCACCTCATTTTAATGTTTTTGTTTTGGGCATGCACAATACAGCCTACGTTGCAAGCGGCACATTTATTTTCCACACTTGCAGAGTACTGCTTGGCCCACATTACTTTATCACCTTTATGGCACAAAGTATGCGACTGTAATAGGTTTAATTCAGACAATCTCGCACACAAAATGTTGTGTAACACTTAATCTAGGGGAAAAAGCAAGCGCTGTCTTCCCACCGTTGCATAAAATAATTGGGGTTGCGTGGATATTTAGACAGCGTGTAGTTGGTCAGCCATTTCAAAGTTGCGACGAGTCACTCGCTGTAGATGAGAAATTTAGGCAGTGCAGTACAACCGCTAGCCTGGGGTCTTTAACGTGCGCCACGCAGTAGTGGTACACGACCGCACGCCGGTACGATGCTCATTCAGATCGAAACGGGCAGGGGCGGGGGTTGAACCCAGATCCCTCGGTTCTGCAGCGTGAGCTTTCGCTCCATGCACTCCGAGCTGGTGTGCGCTAGCCCACTCGGCCACCGATCCCCCCCAAATTGCATCACCCACAAATCATGCAGCAAAACAAATTCCATAAGAAGACGAAATGGCTAGCTTCATGCAACCTAATAACTCATTTTAATGTCCAAATTTTAGTGCTTTCCAAAAGGTAAAATGAAAGGCCACGTCATCTTGCTACTCTCTGCTCACGAGGATTTTGAATGTATGCGGCAGTATGGGGCAGTTGGGAAATAACCCCTGCAGCGACAAAGATTTTATGGGAACATTAAAACGTTCCTTTATATTTTTGTTTTTTAGGACAGTACATTTTTTGTGCACAAAGGCCACATTTGGCACCCATTCTATCCCCTGCAGACTTGAAATGTTGTGTGTGGCTCGAATTTTCTTTCCTACTGGTTTCACTTTGGATGAGCCTCGTACTGGCACGCAAAAGAAGCTGCAGTAGGATTAAGTGGATTTGCTTCCTACTGTGTAAACATTTAACAAACTAATTTAAAACTACAACAGCAAAAATATCCCGTGCATGCTATGTGCACAAATATTTTTTTATCATAATAGCAAGAGTGCTTTATTCTTCTAGCCCAGCGTTGTCACTGATTTTTTTGTTTATAATTTTACAATGTACACAAAAGCTCACAGGTGCCAAGTCTCGTACTGCGTGCCCTACATGCCGAGCCTCCCGATGAAATACACAATATAATGCCTCTACAATGAAGTCAGTTTTATCTCGTGTCAAAAGTCAAGACTACATCGTACATGCTTCCATACTTTACTTTCATTGTTCACCCTCTCAATCCTGGCCCTGTCACATTGCCTATACGTCCTCCACTTTGCCACATCTTTCACGCTACTCTAGTCATCTTGTAGAAGAGTATAAACTCGTGCAAGCTGTCGATGCGTGGCAGAATAAAAAAAGCACCCGCTTCGTTCATTTCTTGGACTCGTCCTTCAGCCCTTTCGTGCCGTCATTGCTTAGCCCAGTTGCCCCGTTAGTGCATAGCGAGATTTTCAGTCTCCTTCATTCGCCCGCTTTAAGGTTGTCGTCATCGACCTACATCGCCAATTCGTAGCGTAACCACGCCAATATAACGTTTGCCTCATCCCCGCCGTTATTGTACGGGGCTTTACTGCGGAGGTTCGGTTGTACTGACATTCTCTCCTTTCTCTGCTCCAGTCCGAGCGCAGGCAGCTACCCGGGCGCCAGCAACGGGCCCCCCCTCGGGGTGGGAACGTCTCCGGTGCCCCACCACCGGCCCACGCCGCCCCCCGCACTCCCCTCCGGGGCCCCCGCGGGGGCGACCCCCCTGGGCAACAGCCACCACTTCCCGCCCCACCCGGGCATGTTTGCGGCCCCCATCCCACCCCCTCCGGCCCCGACGCTAGCCTCCTCTGCCCTGGGGCTGCCTGGCGGGCCCGCGGGCTACGTGGGGGACTCTCCCCTCTTGCCAAGTGAGTGTCCCAAGTAGGGATGGGAGTTGTGGGGGGGGGGAGTGAGCTGGAGTCACTGCAGTAGGTGAGAGCGGAAGAGTTCGGGGGAAGCTCATCCCACCTCTTTCCACCTTATCCGAGCGAACGCTGGCAGGGAGGCTGCCCCCTCTCCAACGTTCCCTCTGCTGAAGTAAAAAGAGGTGGGAGGACCTTCCGCGGAACTCTTCACCTGCCACCGATTACAGACATGTATCCAGCGTGCTGGAATTATCTTTTTTGGGGGCGAAGCATTGCCATCTTGAGTCTATTTGATGGCGGAGTTTGTTTGTGGCCACTCAAGTTTGAGCAAGCCATTTGAACTTTGCAGTGACCGATGGTTTTATAAATTTCTTGTGCACCAACATTTTCTTATGCCTGAACTTGACCACTATAGCAGCAGAGTGCTGATCATCCTTAATTGATCTCTTACAAAAAAAAACCTACAAATAAAGCTCTTTTCTTTAGCTCCAACAAAATTATGCTTTCTCAAATAAAGAGGTTGGGCAAATGAGCGCATGGGTTCGCACTGTCTCCGCTAGGGGTTGCCGCTCATGTTGCTGAATTTTGATGGTTGTGATGGTATTAAAAAGTAATTTTTGAGACGGTAAGAAAAGGAATGAAAGGATTTTCTTTTTGGTGATCGGTGCAGATGAGAAACGTTGCGAAAAAGTGCAGACGAGCTGGTGCATATTAATCATGATGTTTAAACTCTGAGACTGGGAAGGACCTTGATAAATTAGAAGGTACAGAAGAAAGCTGACAGAAAGCGTCTCAAAGTGACAGCGTCTCAAGGTGATTGCACAGCCAATTGCAACAAGACAAACGAAAAGGTTATTGGGAAAGAGAAAAAGAATTCTGATACTTTGAAATCTTAGCTACTGACCTTGAGGCAAGTTATGTGGAGGGAAAGTTATGTGGGGATTCTCCCCGCTTGCCAACTGGGTGTTTCCAATGGGGAGGGAAAAATATGACCCATATTGTGCTGGAGAAGAGGAAACAAAAAGGACAAGCAGACAACTAACATGGTTAGATGACGGGGCAGAACTAAAACAGGGCAGGGGACAAACTTAGCTGTTTTGTTTCTCATTAAAGACTGTGAGTATGGGGAAAGCTGTGGGGCCCCCTTTCCCTTATTTTGCCTGTTCCTGATTCCAATTGAATTTGCCCAGCCTAATTTGGGGGTGTTTGATGATTCTCAGTCTGTACCATTCTCGGTAATGGCACAGGTCAACTTACCCTGTTTGAAGTCCAAGTCAAAATATTCTGGCGGGCTAGTTGGTTATACATACTAAATTACAAATAGCGCTAAGACAAGGACAGACGAAGAACTGGACAGGACAGGCGCTGACTCACAACTGACGGTTTTATATACAACGATAAAGAAAAAGGTGAAGGAAGTGTCTGGTGTTGAAAAAAGAAGATATAAGTCTATTCTAGCCGGGGTGCTTTAAGAAGATTGTTAGACTAAAAAGACTTAAGCACAGTAGACCAAAACGAAAATATTAAAAATTAAACAAAGGTAATGATTTTGAACTATATACAATACTATTCTGAAGGCTTAGAAATTAACCTCTAGACCGTGAGAGACTAAATAAGAAGAAAAAATGAGCACAGAGCAAAATCAACCTTCGAATTACAAGTGACTCGTTTGAAAGCTTCGGGTTACCCCTTTCCAGTTCTGACTGAGATCGCCGAAAAGTTATTGACAAAGAACAAAAGAAGAGAAAAAAAAATCAAAGAGAAGAGACGCCGTCCGGCTGTTGTGCCTTACATCCACAAGATTTCGCACAACATGAAGAAGATAGCATCCACGTTTGATGTCCAAGTCGTAATATCGGCACCGGATAAATTAAAACAAATGTGCCCAAAAATCAACAATGTCAAGCAACAACATTATGAATGCGACGTAAACCACGTCAACTGCAACAGCGGAGTGGTGTATGAAATCTCTTTCACATGTGGGAAAGTGTATATAGGACAGACTGGACGCTGCATGAATACACGACTGAGAGAACATGCTCTGACCTTGAAGTCAACACCTTCTGGACATTTAGCTATGCATGTGCGAGATTGCTCCTGCACACCTTTGCTTTCGGACACAAAAGTGATCAGACGTTTTAAAGACAAGAGGAACAGGGAAATTTTTGAAGCACAGATCATACAAGCCAATGGAGAAAAATGCGTCTCCGCACCATCTTTGGCATTGACTGACCAAGAGGTTCAGTACTTGAACCACTATACATGACAATCTTCGTATTTACGTCTGCACGCGAGCGCATGGAGGTGGTGCACCGGGTGGGTCTTCGCGTTCGCGCCGGTATAGCTTTGGCTGTGGTGCCTGTTGGATCTAAAAAGGAAAATAGGCTGTACAAGGCACCGATCGGCGGCCTACGAACAATCACTTATTAATTTTCTTTTCATTTTTGATTCATTTTTTATTCTTATTTTGTCTCTCACAGTCTAGAGGTTATTTCCTAAGCCTTCAGAATAGTATCGTATATAGTTCAAAATCATTACCTTTGTTTCATTTTTAATATTTTCGTTTTGGTCTACTGTGCTTTAGTCTTTTCAGTCTAACAATCTTCTTAGAGCGCCCCGGCTAGAAATAGACTTACCGTAAAATCCTGAATTAACGCCCCCCTTTTCGCCGTAGATAATTGTCAAAAAAAGTGGGGTGGGCGATCTTTCAGTATTTAATAACCAAAATCACAAACAAAAATCGAGTAACGCGTGCGCCAAAGCAGCGTGGGTTTTTATTTCCCTAGCTCTCATCGCTGAAACCGTCAAACGACACATCGCTTTCGCTATCGAAGATTAAATATAACGCCTCGTCAATGAGGCTCTCGAGATCCTCGGGTCCATTGGTTATTGAAGCCAAACGGTCGTTGAGCTCGCCGTCCTCGGAACCATAGAGCCTTGTGGATATTCCGCACCGTTTGAACGAACTCCGCACGGTACCCTCGGAGACGGAGGCCCACGCCTGAGCCACCAAGTCCACAACCTCTTGATGCGACGGCTTGCGAAGGTTGCCCTTTGGAGTCACCGAACCTTTCCGGAAGAACGATGCTTAAATTCCACGCAGCGCGTCCTTGGAGGGCTTCATCCATGAGACGTCCGCGGGTTGCAAAATGGACGTGCAACCGCCCGGTATCAAGACGACGTCGGTGTCTTTTGCGTCGAGCGCTTCTCGGGCCGCCTCTGTCTTGTGTATGGGTGCTTGGTCCAGTATGAGCAGTCTCCTCACGTCGTCGGCGTTCGGGCCCCAAACTCTCCTAGTCCACTCCAGTAGGACGGGAGAGGTCATCCAACCGTTCTTGGAAGAAGTAACTCGCACATTTGCTGCAAGTACAACAAGTATAACATGAAATAACAGTTCGGGCCCTAAACGCACATTACACATGCTACGCCGATGAGTGAAGATATGCGAACTGCCCGATTTTATGGCCGAGCGCCGAAGCACGCGCAAGTGAGTAAGCTTCGGAAAGCCAGCAAGTCACGCGCCAACTGCTCGTGCGCTCAAGATGGCGCCGGCCAGAACGGCTACGCCATCTTTCGGAAATGGGGCGATACAAAACAAAACGGGCTGTGGCGTTTTGTCAATGGATGACGCAACAATCGCTCTATTTAAAAAAAAAAAAAAAATGCTGTCAGCCTTATTTTTACGTATTTCTAAGGCTTTGTTTCGACATTTATACCCTGAATGGTGATTAATTACAACATACCTGGAATCCTTAGAGAACAGAGTACTCGGGGGGGAATCCGGCCGGTTGGCTCCTTCAGTACGATCAAAGCAGGTAGCTTGATGCCCGCTGCCGTCGCGCACAAGGCCACCGTCATCCCTCGCCGAGCACAGCCGGTGTTGGCGATGCGAATACTCGACTCGCCGACAGCATTGTTGGTTCTCGCAGCAGGGCAATCCATCCGGACCATAGTCTGATCCATGTTGGCTATGTTGTAGCCCGAGTAGTTGTGCTCCAGGCGCAGAGTTGACACAGCCTTTCGGAACACCATAATTGCTTCAACGTAGCGGCAGGCAGCTTCTGACTTTCGTTGGTCCCCACCCGCATAGACACATTAAATCGCTTCTTCCAGTTAGCTATGTACTGGCATGACGCTTGGAAGTTTCCTAGGCCCATCTGTTCTGCCAGTTTCCGCGCATGCTCTAGAAGCAGGCGATTGCTGACTGCTCGACCGGCGGATCTCTCAGTCTCCAGGAAGTCAATCAGTGCGTCGTCGATTTCTTCACTAAAAACGGATCGTCCCCTACCTATTGCTCTCTTCAACTTGTTCGTTCCATGGCATTGTTGTAGAAGTACTTGGTAGCTCGTATTCCATTCCCGTACACGCTTCCGGTCAACTTCGAAATGGCGAGCAGTCTTGATCACGTTAGCTCCGTTCTTGCGGTGCCATTCCACGACTTCCACTTTCTTCTGGATGGTATAGCTGGACCTCATCCCGAGTATACACAAGAAACGTCTTCACAGTTTGCTGGTCGAAAGATTTTCTGGGGCTCTCGGGCGATCTGACGACAACGACTAAGTGACCTTCAACACTTTCCTGATGTCATTCAATAAGTGACCTTGACCGCTTTCCGGGTTCCTTCCGTTATCTTATCTCCCTTATTGTGTGTGGCCTCTTCTTTTTGGAAAGGGAATCCTAGGCTTTCCAAACCTTCACCCCTACCCTCCGGCACTTTTCTCAACCTTCGGGCATTGCTATTTTTGGAAGGTGGGTGACCTATCAGTATTCGAGGGAAACACGTATTCGAACATAAAAGCGGAGTGGGCGATCTATCGAGTGTGGGCGCTATTTCAGGATTTTACGGTATTTCTTTTTTCAACACCAGACACTTCCTTCACCTTCTTCTTTATCGTTGTATATAAAACCGTCAGTTGTGAGTTAGCACCTGTCCTGTCCACTTCTTCCTCTGTCCTTGTCTTAGTCCTATTTGTAATTTACTTTGAAGTCCAAGTCTTACGTTGTCCTTGGTTCTGTGGACCAGTGTGAAACTTCCTTTCTCTGTACAGAACTGCTAATAATGGGATTAATGTACTCTGCTCTTTTTTAGAATGCAGTAGTGGCCCTACTAGTGTCATCTTCTAATTATAAATTAAAGATTGAAAAAAAAAAAAAAAAGAAAGAAAGAAAAAAAAAGACAACTAAATTGGCGCTTTTAGTTTAGCGAACAGGTAAAGCAAGACGTCTCATACAGTAAAGCTTCTGCACCACTGTACTAGTCTGAAATGTACCGGTAATTTTTTTTTAGGTGAGCGAGGGAGGAGAGGTGTACTACCTAGACGGCGGCTCCACAGATATGTTTCTCGATTGTTTCGTACATTGTGGCTCATAGTTCCCTTGATTCTAGCTTGTAGCACTTAAGACTGTGCCACCTTCATTTCTAAAAAGCGCTACTGCATTGTGTTGGCATTCCCATCCTAACGTGGCCACTGTACCGTTGGTAGAAACCTCGAGCTCGAAGGAGTGTGGGCGACACGATCAGTGTCCTTGTTGCCTCCCCTGCAGATCAAGACCTGCTGCGGCGTGAGCTGGACACGCGGTTCCTGGCGTCCCAGGACAGGTCGATAGCGATCCCTCCACCGCCGTACATGCGGACGGAGCTTCACCAGCACCACGCACCTCACCAGCAGCACCTGCACCCACACAGCCCCTTCCTGCCACCCGCCCTGGCGGGCTCCCTGGTGCCACAGCCGGGCCCACACCTCGTGAGTTGGGCCATCCTTCTTGCTCTGTCTTCTCTGCAATGGCTTTCTGAACGTTTGTTGTCTGCTTCGCTTTAATAGATCACAATAAAAGCAATTTCGGAAATGAATCAAACATTGCAGCACCAAATATCGACCCTGTAAAGTTTCGGTGCTCTGGAGGGTTATGCATTTGTTGAGCATTTCGTAGATTTTAACTGCATTCTCCTATGTCTAAAACTAATGGATTCCCGGTCAGTTCCACGGTATATAGTGCCCTGTGTACAAATGGCTTTAGGAAAATGCTTTTCTGATTGCTGATAGATGATGGAGACAATGTACTTTACGGAGCTAAGCTTAGCTGTATGCCCCTAACCGTCGACGATTGTCTTCTCTCCTAAGGTTGCGACACAACGCCCAGAAATATTTAGAGGTCGGTTAAGTAAATGAAAAACAGGTAGACTTCCCACTTTATTTATTTTTTTTTTTTCCAGTTTCTGTTTCATCTTTTTTATTGATGCTATCTTTGCATTGTTTATAAGGGAGGAACTGAATGAACATGGAGGAAAGTTGAAAGCCAAATGACCGGGATGGTTCGGTTCTTTACTCAGAATTCAGCTTAGTGCTCGTCGGCCGTATTAGCAGTGTGGAGGGTTGGTTTTTAGCTCGTAGAGTGAGGCACATACTTAAACCCTCGTTTCTCTTGTTCGACAGTACGACAAGTTTCACACCAAGTTGGACTCTCCGTTCTATTCGAGGAGTGCGGTGAGTTACTTACAAGTCCGTCACCTTCTGTCTGTAGCTCAACATATAGATGTTTAAAACTTTTTCGCCTGGCACATCCAATTTACGATTTCACCATAATTTTATATTTAGCTTCGAATGGCTTCAACTCCTTCGAATACTTGCTCCTTCGAGGCCTAAATCATTAGACTCAGTTTACTGTAAATTTCCAGCACATTGGTGAGTTTGTTTTTGTAGCTCTGCGTTTTGACCAACAGGAGCCTTTAATATTTTAATTCTGCTCGTGAGGAAGCGATAAGCCGACTTTGATTACAAGGTGCCATTGACTTCATAAAAGTTGTAAATGGAGAGTGGGAGTAATTAGAAATCAAAGGTAGCAACTAAATTCGTGATGTAATATGCAATATACTAGATGCTTCACGCTTTGTATACAATATGCAGAGCCTATTACGTATGAAGTGGCCCCCCCTTTTTACGAGGCGTCACGAGTGACGCGTACATTGATTTTCACCTCTAGAAAGTCTGATTGTCGGACCGACTCTAAGCTCCGCTCGAACAAACGAGAGTTTGGTAGCAGCCGATCTGGCTGTACCGCCCCGGCTTTGTGACTGATATCTGTTGCGTGGGCTACTTACGACAACTGTGGGCTGTTGCATTCTTTGGATACCTCTTGAAGCCCCGATCACTCTGCCTTTGCTGGCTGCAGTTGGGGCTGTCGGGCTACACTGGCCTGTCGCCGCTCCTCAACCCAAGCATGACGTCTGGGACTCCCTTCGTTGCGCCCGGTCACCTAGCGGCATTTCAGCCAAAGGTAACCTCCCGGCTCAGAGGGTGCCTTGCATGGACTATTTAAATTGGGTGCAGCTCGTGCTAGCTCTTGACTGGCATGACTAGCCAGAGATGGGAAATGGCAAATTGGCATACTTGGGATTCGTAATACTCTTCTTTTTTTTACATTGGTAGAAGGGTAGGGTGACACCTACATTGAAAGTATGGTTAGAGTTGCCCAATTTTTCTCTCAGAGCCCCATGTCTGGAAACAATGGGAAGAGAGAAAGGGTTTGCCTCGAACCCCATATAACAAAAATAAACTCTAGGGGCAGGTAGTCTTGTTCTGGAACTCATTTAACGTGCAAGTTTCTACACACTTTTTTTTTTTTTTTTTAGGTTTGAACAGTTCTAACGTGCAAAAACGTTTTAATGAACCTGGCCACTCTGATTTTATGTCTCTGATAAATCATTAGGGCATTGGCTGTTTGTCTAATTTAGTATGAATAGAATATTTGGGGTAACTAAAGAAGATGGAAAGATGAAATTTTTCTTTGCTCATATTTATAATTTAGTTGTATGCTCGGAGAAGTGTGCTTATGTCGGTGGCACCTATTCGAGTCTCCGTCGCTGCTATTCTCGTGTGCTTGCTGCGAGTCTCAAAGTCAATTTTATGTTCGTGCGGTGCTCATTGCAAGACATGTGACGGAGTTTCTTGAGTTCCTTTTTGATGTCGGATGTATCGATCTGTCTAGATTGAACCCCTGCAGCCGTCGCCTTCTGCATGCATACCCTGCGTGTCAGCCTCGCGTGGACTGCCGCTTGAGTTGTTCTCTGTGCTTTTTGTGTCACCGTTAGAGGCCTTTGCGCAAACGGGTTGTCGAGAGACGCCCTTCTCTCGACAATTGTAATGTTTGCGGAGCTTGAGGCTGGAGCCCAAGTCTGGCGAAGCTCTGTGTAGAGGCACGCCCGTATCCCTGTGTCGAACCTGCGTGAACTCGTCTGTTCTGCTGTTTCAGATGAACCCCCTTGTCAAGAACAAGAACATGGTAATTCTAGCCTCATCCCTCATTCTAACACTATCTCGATTCAAAATACGAGACGAACACAAGGTGCAGTTGGATTATTGGGCTCGTCAGACTCTGAACTTTCCCCCGCATTCAGCGGTGGAGATTTTCGATTCTGTAGTACCTAGACAAAATTCTGCACTTTAGCTCATTATGCCGTCCGGTGTTCCGTAAGGAAAGTCCCACACGTTGAGTGAACGAAAAAGAAACCTTCGTCCTCGGAGGTGGTTTCTACCTTTGACCCTCTCGGTGCCACGAAAGAAAATGCCCGCCTCGTTCACTCACCCTCCTGACCGCTGCAGGCAGAGTGTCGCTTTGGGTAGAGGTTTCTCCCCCGTACAAAAGCCCGTACACTGCAGTCTGCTTCAGATCGTGAGTGAACCAGTCTCGTCGTGGTTCCGATAGGGGTAACCACGAAGCAAGACGTTAAGTTTAATGCGAGCTCCCCGCTAAAAGATGCCTAACTGGAAGAACCCAATACCGACGCGAGGTGTGTGACCCTACCTCGTGTCGGTGACAACCTTTCCCCGGTTTCTTCTGTAGACTACTCTTTGCCTCGTTACCCTGTGCATGCTTGCTTCTCAGAATGAAGTGGCCCCGTGGCTTGGCTCTCATTGTTGGACGGCTAGCGTTGCTTTGCTTTATCGTTTTCTGACAAGATGAGAATGCCGGGGTGTCTCTTTCGGATGCCCGACCACTAACATGCGCTCGTCGTCCGCCACCAATCTATTATGGCTGCGGGCGCGCGCCCGAGGCTCGTAAGATGTGGATGTATTATCAACTGTAGGAACAACTGAAAGGTTTTCCTGCCTTCTCATCCTGTCGGCAACTGTGGCTCTGTTTAGTTTGTTTGCTTATCTGTAGCTGTGTGCTTGTAGTGTGTGCTTTTAGGTTCCCTGGCTCGCTGTCTGGCTGGCTGTGGGGGTTGCGAAAACGGAAGCGTTACTTTTTGTTCCGCTACATTAGTTGGATCATCCTCAGTAATAGCACAAATAGAAATAGCGCACAAAAGACAAGGGACAAAAGAGAGATGCAAAGGACAAACAAAGTGCTTACTTACAACTCTTCTTATAATTTCTTCTTCTTCTTTTTCTACACCTGCTTAGTTGGGAGTGGTATGTGCGCTAGATCAGTTAATAGGCGCTTTACACATGTGCCACATTACAGCCGCCATTGCTGACCTTCCCTTGTCTTACCGAGATACCGAGTCACTGAAACGGACGTTGATGAGCCTCCGCAAAGGCCAATGCTGGGGAGAAGGGCACGGTAGAATCTAAAATGACAATAACCTGGACTGCTATGGTAATGTTGGAGTGAAGTAAACAGTAGAAGAGTAAACAAAAACTGAAGGTCGGTTCTGGCGGCACCCATGCAGATTTGCTGCAAAGCGTTTATAGATCCATACATACCAGTACAGATACCTACATACAAATGATATGCATACAGTCGCATACAACTGGTTCGGCAGCAATAAAATAGTGCTGCCATACCAATCCAATCCTTCTGAAATATAAAGCCAAGCTCAAGCCAGCAAAAAATCCAAGGTGGCAGCCTCTCGGTGGCCTGCACTCGTATCTAACTTTCGGACTGCAAAGTGTTAAAAAAATTAGTTGGTAATATGTACTATTTCAATTGGGTGAGTCACGGTTCTTTGTCAACATTCGGAATAACAAGCAAGTGTGAATTTTCGGCATCCGAAAAATCTGTCCGGGACTGTATATAAAGAGATAAAAACATGTATAAGCATACATACATATACATATATAAACATACAAACACACCCAGAAAGAATCCTTGCTAAAAATGTCCCACTAAATATTCCGATTCCTTCCCTGATAACGTTAGGGAAGGGGTGGGGTGCTGATGCAGTTCTGTTCATGTAGCAGTGATTCGTAACAATAGCACTTCATTCATAGCTATGCATGAATTACAATCAGAGATGTAAGTTTGTGCTTTATTCGTCTTTTATGTCTTCCTTTCGTCCCTTGTCTTTTGTGTGCTATTTGTATAATAATAATAATAAGCTTTATTTTTTATTTCCCATTACAGGTAATGATGGGGCCGAGAACAAAAGCCGCGATAGACGGCTTGACAAGCTCTCGGCCCCAGTTACATTCAGCAGCAGTCAGAGGGAACAAAATAAAATACAAAGGCATTCAATCAAAGAATAAGCACATTTAACGGATATCAATTACCTAGTTAATCTTTAAAGCATATCAATGTACAAAATCTACGTTTACATAATAAATACAAATACATGGACATGAAGGGAATTATTAACAACTTACCGAGAACAGAGAGATACAACATCGAAGATATACAAAACCAAATATCAGTAGACTACATCAAAGGTATACATGACAGAACGTAATGCATTTAAACTCAATTTATCTATATCAATATTGTGTAAAATTAGTGAATTGAGAAGTCTTGGGACCCGGTAGGCTAACATTTCTTTGCCAACATTCAATCGACACGTTGGTATTTGCCAATAATCGGGGTTACGAGTTTGATACGTTAAAACATGTTTTTGTAAATTTGACAATGTTACCAAGGAAGAGGTGTTATGTTGCAATTCTTTTTTAAGGCTTGTGGATAGTCTATGGCTATACATATTTTTGATACTAAGTATATTATAAATTTTGAATAAGTTTTCTGTATGCGACAAATAGGGTGCGTTTGCAATAGTTCTTAGTATTCTTTTTTGAATTAAGTGTACTTTCTCCAAGTTTGTTATTGTAGTTGTGCTCCAGACTAAAGAACAGTAATTCAAATGAGAATACAAGATAAATCACCAACTCGCTCAAGCGAGTTGGTGATTAACAAATAGGAGCTTTTTAACAGTCTGCTCGGAAAAAAAGTATAAATGATGCGGCGTTGTTTGGATTGGAACTAGTGTTTGTATACAACCCTATTCTGTCACAGGAGTGGGATCGGTTGGCACGTTCTTACAGATGCAGTCGGCTGTTGGAAATAACCTTAAATCATTGACAGCTTTTGAAGTGCGGGTTTGATGATACATTAATTTGATTTCATCTAAAGTGCCCCAATAGTTGCCGTTACATAAGTAAACACAGAAAGAGCCTTTGCAAGCCTCATACACTTGAAAGACCAGTTGGCTGTCGCATAGCAATGTACCATGAAATGTGCCTCGAAAAAAGGCTCGAAGTATATGGTAACATGACCTTATTCACTGAGATACACCTTTTGTTTATTAAAAAGACCCGCTTGTCTGATCTCTCGCACACAACACTGACAGCCAACGATTTAAATTTATGGAGGAAGATTTATGGGCAGAAAGCTAGTGATGTTAAGGAAAGAGGTTGCAGTGTGTTTGTGTAATTATGGCAAAATTAGATGTGTTGCTACCCATTCATACTGTCTGTGAACAAAATTTATTAATTTTTACATCAGATGAGAGAATTTTTAAATAACTGCAAGCACAGTCTGTTCTGCATTCCATTCTGTTTGGGTTGTTTTTATAAAATTCTCATCATAGTATTTTTTTTTTTATTATCTGAAACGAATGAAAACGATGCCAGGACATTACCCTCAAAATTCAAAACTTGGGAACTCAGTATTTATGAAGTAAAAAAACAATTTCCCAAAGCTGAGTTTGAAGTTTCCGCACGATCCGCTCCAATGCAGTGACGTCAAAGATTGAGTCGTCCTGCAACTCGACTTTCTCTCATCCCTCCGAACCGTCCCAACCCAAAGTGTAGTGTTTGCCCGGCCCGGAATCAACTGCTCTCCTCCGTGCGTGCCAGCTGTCGCTGTGAGCAAAAGACTCTCCACTTTTGAGTTTGAAGTTCTCTTGGGGTCCTTTCATCAATCTCACATTTTTTTAAACTGTGCGAGGTCGAAGAGAACACGCAGAGGACTTTTGTGAGCGACACGAGGGTTCTGCGTGAAAGGTCGCCCCAGCGAAGTCGCTACCGAAACAACGGTACACAGACACTAAACTCAGTTGTTTTGACTGTTTGATGATTTCCTTTTCGAAGTCTGAGAGGTCGTCGGGCACCTAAAAAAGACCACTTCGTCCGATTCCCCGACTCGCCGATTATCCTCGGTGCATGTGCCGAGTGCCGCCATGTTTTTTAAGGAGGATAAAAAGCCAGGAGGCGACATCCGTCCGGACTCCAATTTTCGGTATCAAAAAGTATAGCAATCAGAATTGCTTTAAAAAACATGTTTTACGAATGCCGTTATTAAATACTATAGAAATGTTGCTTACAAAGCTTCTAAATTTTCTAATCGATTACATTACAAATAAAAAGAAGCGAGGAGGAGAGAAAAGGGAGAGAAACACTGCAAAAATAAAAAAAAAAAATGCATGCACAAAAATAGGACCTGTGGGGTGTCAGTGCCCCTTTAAGCCTGATATAACGCAAAAGAGGCTGAAGGTGCTTTGTTTAGTTCTTTGCTGTAGAAAAAATGGAGAGAAGGGTCGCTGCTTGTGTAAAGAATTGGCAATTGAACAAATATAAGTAAACTTTAATCGAAAGAAAAACAAAAAAAAAAAAGTTTTGCATCTGGTTTTTTCAGTATGAGGAAAACTTGACAAGATGGCTTTGTTTCTAGTGGCCGTAATGTCTGTGACACATTTTCTTTCTTTTTTTAAGGCATACAAAAACAAAAGAAATAAGCCTATTGTTGGACACACCAATATATTGCACTCAAGTAAAAAAGTACATCAGGTATGTACTTTTTTTCTACTGACAAAGGTTTTTATAAACAAAAAGTATGCATTGAGAAAGCAGTAATCGAGAATAAAAGCAGACTTATTAGCTAGCACACAACACTGTCCAAATGGTTCCTTTAACCCTATGATTGAGACTCTCTAGAAGTATGTTGGAGATGTTTGTAGGCCAAATTCTAGAACATTAAATACCAACGGAGAACATGCAGCCTTTTATTATGGTTATGGCATGCATTCTGTACTAAGCGTCTTGAATAGTAGCTCCTGGGGACACAAAATCGGAGGTGGTGCTTTGGCTACGAATAAATTTCACATTATAGATGTGGTAGCTGACAGGCCTTTAAGGTCTTCTAAAGCTACTGAGCTTTAAAGTAGGTCACATCAAACATGGAGTGTTTTGCGTGTGGCAGGTGACTTAGGGCTCAGGCAACGGAAGGACTCATGAACGAGCATGTGCTCTGAAAATTCAGAAATGATTGAGCAATGTCCACATGCCTGGATGAGCCAGGCTTCCCTGCCGGTCTGAAAGGATCAAGGTGAAACAGCATACATTATGTGCATGTATGTAGGTGACCCCTTCTTGCAAAGAACACCCTGTCTGCTTCTTCGCAGACCAGGGGAGTGTTGGTCATTGCAATCTGTGAAAGGTAGATGAAGAAGCCCAGAAAATATTTGAACTTAAAATTGTGGTATGCACCTAGATTCTTAGCGTGTGTAACATTGCCTCAATATCTTGGTCTCTATTTCGGTACAAACCTTATCTAGGCTTATCGAACAAATTGCAGTGATTGGTATCATTGTGTTGTGCAATAAAGAGATGAACAACTATTTTTTTAAACTCTCGTGTGTGGAGTGGTAGATTCTTTGTCTCTGGTTTACCAGCTTTGAAGCACTTCCAGTGCCTGTCAGGCAGGCAGTCACTGACCTGCACCTGTCTCTTCCCTTGTGATCATTGCAGAAGTCTGGTCGCTGGTGTGCCATGCACGTGCGCATAGCCTGGGAGATCTACAAGCACCAGCAGAAGCAGCAGCAGCAGCAGCAGCAACAGCCCGGAGTGGGGCCCGACCCGGGGGTGATGCCCTCGCACAAGGGCCCCCCCGCCATGTCCGCCGGTCCCTCCCTGTCGTCTGCAGGCAAGGGGGACATGCTGCGGGCCCCCAACCACCACCTCTACTCTGCCATGCCCAGGCCACACGACCTTGCCAGCTTTCCCTCTGCCCTGCTGGGGGCTGCGGCCGCAGCGGCGGCAGGAGGTACCCTCTCTTTTAAAGGATCTGGGGTGAATTTCAGATGCTTTTCAAGCATGGAATGTTTTCTTACTAATTGCCTTAACCTTTGCCACTTAAAAAAAAAGTTGCAAAAAGCTTTTTGAGAATGGCAGCTGCTGCAGAGGTGGCCAGCTGCCAAGTTGTTCTCACTTCTGGGTCTAGCTGCATGGTAGTATCCCGTCAGTCAAGGGCACGCTCCTGCTTCTTGTGTCAACATTCCTTTCTCCCTAGCTGTTGTCACCTGAAGTTAGACCCCAAATTTTTTTTTAGATTCTGGGTATTTTACGCTTGCAACACGGGACTCAATTTTCCAGGGAACTTTCTAACAGTAAGGTTCGAGTCCTGACAGTAAAAATCTAGAGATTTAAATTTTTTTATATTTTTACAATGTATTTTTATTTTTTCTTATTAAAAGTATAAAATAATGCCTTAGCTGAATAGGTTTGCAGTATTGACTGTAGAAATAAAGCAATATAGGTGACCACATTTGCGCATTATCAGTCTCAATGGTTGCTCACAAATAAGTTCATTGTGTGCCAGGGCTGATGTTTTTATGACAGTTGGCCCAATTATTGCAAACAAAAGAAGAAAGCAGGTCATTTTTTTGGTACAAAGTTAAGATGTTTCAGCCCGTATGCTTTTTTTTAAAAATATATTAATCCTTTAGTATGTTTGTATGGCACTCGAGTTTTTACTATGCAACTAGATGTTTAAATCTGCATTTTGCTCTTAAGAATGAAGGGATAGCTCAAATGTCCTTCCTTTGCAGCTGGCCACGCACGGACTTCATTTGAAGCATCACCTCATGGAAACTTCCTCACGCCAAACCCCAGTCATATGAGTAAGTTGGCTGTTTGATGTAGGTTTTCACTAACATTTGTTATCTCTGAACTGTGGTTGTTGATTTTGTACAGTTGGTAACAAACAAGTGAACATTACAATTTCCACTGTCCTACTTTTGCCGATGATATGAAATATATGCGGAGGATAAAGGGTGCCTATTTGCTCGTATTAAAGACAAAATAATGTTTTCTGCAGCCTGGGATCTTGACTAGCTGTTATGGGCCAAGTGAGATTTGTTCATTTCCAGCTCGCAAATATTGTACTGACATGCCTCGCTCATCTTATTTAATTATGTGACAACTACAATGTCTGTAATGCCCCTAGAGCTGTTTGAGACAAGTAACCAGTGCACAGTCGTGAGGAATGAATCATGTTTTGTTCTGTTTTTATCTTCAGGCAGTTTGGTTGTTGAATTTGACTTGTCACACCTTTACAAAGCTTGCACTTTGGTTGGAGCTCACAATTTGACGCGCTTTTTTCCCCCAAATCTCGTAGCTCTACAACCTGACCTCGCGCAACAATCACAGTCATGGTTGTACTCGCAAAGATACGGTACGTTGGGGGAGGTAGTCATAGTTAGGGATCGCCTCATTTTTAGTGTGGACCTCCGTTAATCGAGCCAGCTGCTCATAGAGTGTAGACTCGACCAAAATTTTAACTTTGAGAGTTTTCTCTTGTGAAAATTCTTTGGCTGTATGAGGCAGCTAGATTCTATTCAATTTGCATAGTGTTCCAGACATAAACAGTGTTCTTGTTCCTTTTGTTTGTGTTTTGGGTGCTTATCTTTTTTATGGGCAGTTCTTGTCAGAAAGCACTTTTACAGGAACTTTAACTCTTTCCTTACTTCAGGTAAAAAGGCTGTTAAGGGGTGGTCTCAGTAAAACAATTGTTTAGATGCAATTTTCGTTATTAGATGTACCAAAGCACACCAAAATGTAGCTAAAGGAAGTTACATTTAAAAAAAAAACAGGAATTTCAAGCAAACTATTTGTTATATATAGCGTACCAAAAAAAAGACTTTTTTTTTACATAGAAGCAGAACTTTATACTTTATTTCAATGTGCCTTGCAAAGTAATACGAGTAAACAAAAATGCGAAGTACAGATTTTGTACCTTGCTGTTCAGGAAACAAATCCTACAAGTTTGAAAAGCCTCCGCGCAAAACTTCTTGTTCAGTAGAAGAAACAAAAAGTTAGCCTCCGTGATGACTGTACCACTTTCCGAACCCCCACCAAAGCGTTTCGTGCTACTTCGTAGCGTTATGCCGAAGTCGGAACCGGGCCGCCTTTTCGAAGAAAACTCGGTTAGTTTTGCTGCTGATTGCATGAAGTCGTGTCTATACGAGGTTGACACACTGCAGATTAAAAATAATGCTTTTGGAACACGTACAGTTTATTACAGAGGAAATAAATGCGCCCAGTGAGGAAAAGGAAACATACCAGCACGCACTTGGGGGGTAATCTCGGCTCGTTCGACCCACTTCCACAATTCAAACTAAAATCAAACGAATGAATGTCATCTTCTGACTTGCTGCTGCCACTGTCGCCCACAATATTGATTGCATATACACCAGAATCGCCATTCAAATGACGCTTCTGAGGAACATGACGAGGACGTCGTGCACTGTGCTTGCTACAATCACTCACGATCCTGGGACATCAAGGCCCCGTCAAAAATCGCCCCCTCGAGGAAAAGAAAAAAAATTTAAACCGAAACTCAAGGTGGAGTTTCTTCGTAACATCCTAGACAGCGCCACATGTCTAAAAACGGTGCGGGCGTGTTGAAATAGAGGTTTGAAATCCATCTATCAAATCGATAAATTTGAAAGGCACGGTAGGAAAGAGTTAAAAATGTGTAAGATAGGCGACACCAATTAACCCGCTTTAAGCTAACAGGAATTGCGATGGCATACAGGTGTGTGTTCGAGAGCAAAATCAAAACATTTTAGCATTGCCCGGTGCATTAAAGCGTATTGGCATTCGCAGTGTCATATGAGCTTTCAAAGAAGTATAAAAGAGCTGAATGCAAAAGCCACGAGTATTCATGCTTGGTTGACCTAGCTGTAAGGCCACGGTCACTAATATGCAGAGTTTCGGATGAGAGAGCTCCCAAGTATGTCGTCTTTCCCCGGTATGCAGTATCTTCTTGAAGAGCCACGCTTTCAGTACTTGTGAGAAACCTCGCTCAATATTCTGTTCGCTGTCCAAACAAGGGGTGTTGGTAAACTTCCACGTTTGCAGTTTACACTGTGCAGGATGGCAAGATCTTTTTCTGCCCCTGGTCTAGATAAAATCTTGCACGACACGACTGTTGGTTATACGAACCAACAAATACGAGGCCTTCCTTAACTTGTAATCGAAACTAATAACTACCGGTTGCATCTTACGAGCGATTTACCTGCGACTCGTATGGAGCACACGCGAGACGCACCCTCTAGGATACATTTTCTTTCTCACTCGGTGCCGTGGCTCTTGCCGAAGCTAGGAGGAGTCAACAATACGTTTGGGAGCATGACGGAAGACACCGAAAGGGACCGGTGCCTCGTCGGGCTCTTTGGACGGACCTTTTCGGGTCTTTCGGATCTGGTCCTAAAGATTCAGGGTTCCTAGCGCAACTGCACACATACGGTTGAAGGTTGTGTGCAGTTGACACATTGGAGACACGAAAAACCGAACACCTTGTCCCGTCAATGGCAATGTTAGTGTGTCGATCTTACATGAACAAGTGTCTTGTTTGTGCTATTTTGCGCGCAAGCATGCTTACTCACGCGTGCTACCTTTTTGCCCCCTCCGCCGCGTGCAGGCATGAGCAGGATGCCCGTGTCGACGTCTAGCAGCTCCATGAGCCGGTCGTCCTCCTCCTCGAGGGGCCTTCCCCCCGGCATGTCCCCCTTTGCCAGGCCGGGCTTCCCCAGCTTCGGCCCTCCTGCCAACAGCGCCTACGGCACCCTGGGGGGCCTCGGTAAGCGGCCATCGCCGGGCTCTTCGTAGAAGCACTTGCAAAGGGGTCGCAGTTTTGGGTCGGTGAAATGCGAGTCCACGATCAATGGCTGTTTTTTTTTGTGCTTGCGTCACTTAAAGGAGCCATGCAACGAGTTCAGTAAGGCAGGAGAGCTGCTAGATGCGCATGATTCAAGGTCAAGACCGAGGCACAATGAGGGACAGGTTGACGGAGGACACTGAAGACTTAGACAGGCAGCTGAGATTTATTTGCCAAAGCAGACGATAACGTGCCTGCCACCAGAACGAGTAACCATCCTCTATTGGCGACTTCTCTGAAATGGACGGCACCAAGTGGCTAGAAAGGAAAGCTGTCGCGACAGGTTCGTTTGCCGGCTTTCTCGAACGAATCGAATGTTCACAGTGCCTGGTAATCTAAAGAAGCTATGAAACTACCGTAATATCCCGAGTCATCGCCCACCCCCCTACCGCCTGAAATTCATTAAAAAAAGTAGGGTGGGCCATGTCTCGGTGGGTGAGCACAAACACTTGAAAAAAAAGCGGAAAAAACCGCCTATTTTTCTCTGCGTATCTATCGCTGATGCCCAAGAGATACATCAAACTCAAAACTCGATTTAGTTTCATTGTTTTATAGAAAAAAATGCTCACGAAAGAATATTTTACTATAGCGAAGTCCGTTGCTTGCATAGGCGCTAGAAACACCGCCGATCTGCATATAGTGCGAACGTTTGTTCCGTGAAAGAATGTCACCACTATGTTCTCCTAGTTAGTAAAAAAAAAAAAGAAAGAAAAGTCTACAAGAAAATAGAAAAACCGACCAGGCGCAACGAGCGAGCGAGCGAGCGAGCGGACCAAAGAAGCGACCAAGAGCAATGCTGGGAAAGCGGGAAAGCCGGCGGTCGCGTTGGCAAATACTTTGGCGTCGGGCCAAGTCGGGCGCCTTGTCAATTGCAAGCTCTTGCGCAACTTTCTTGTTTGGTGCGTACATACGTGCGTCCGTGCACGGCGGGCTATCAATGCACGGTTGGGACGCTCTCAAAGGTGGAACGGCTGCGCCATTTGCGCCATTTTGCGCCAAACGCATTTGTCTGCACCATCCTGCGCCATGTTGCGGAAACTGCGCCACAGCCAATACCTCGCGCCATTATGCGCCAAATCGCAAAACGTGCTCCAAAAAATACTATTGCGTCTTGGTTTCGGTTTCTATAGACTCGATTGGCAACAATGAGCGTGTTTAGCTTAGTCGGTCTTGCAATCATTTGTTCTGTTTATCCTCCCTGTGTATCCCGAGTCGGAAGCGCGCGAAAAAACTCGGGGGTCGGATTCCAAGCACTACACCACCTGCGACTGGATTTTTATTCTTCAACCATAAGCGGTTAATAAGCAAGTCACCCGAGGTGAGGTCGAGTCGTTAAGCGTCGGGTTGCCTGAGGCTCTGCAGCCCGGGATCTAGACGTCAGCCAGCTGAAAACGAATGAGCAGAAGATTCCTTTTAGTACTTCATCGTTAGAAGTTGGAACCGCATTTGCGCAAGATAAATCGGGATTTGATAGAACTGAAACGCGGTCCGATCCGAAACCTTGCCGGCCAGCCGCTCCAACGCGAGCGGTAGATCTGCTCGACGTAGAGTGCTAATCACACTTGTCTATAGCGCGCGAGCGTGCGGCTTTCTCCGGGGAGCGCTAGACTGGTGGCATTCGCGGAAAGTAAGCTAGTCACGTGGCGCAGCATGGAACGGCCCGCTCGAGGGGTGTCCTGCCCACTCTATCAGCTTGATAAGCGATATAAGTAAAGTGCTTTATGATATATTTTTGTGTTTTGATGACGACATCGTTGATACGCCTTCATGCTTTAGTTTGTTTATTGTTCGAACAATGATGTTTGTAAAAAGCGTGCGAGCAGCCTTCCGCGTTCGCCGCCAGCTGATAGAGTGCGCAGGACACCCCTCGAGCGGGCCGTTCCATGTTGCGCCACGTGACTAGCTTAGTTTTCGCGAATGCCACCAGTCTAGTGCTCCCCGGAGAAAGCCGCACGCTCGCGCGTTGTAGACAAGTGTGATTAGCACTGTACTTTATTTAACGTTGCTCCTGCTTATCGCTTCGAATAAGATAACTCCGTAATCGTAGTCTGCTACTTCGATATTGAGTTGCAATATAGGATAAACTCGAAATTTGTTGCCCTGTTCCTCCGCGCAACTGCACGTCCGTTGCCTATGCACGTCACCTGGTTCGCACATATAATTAGTGTGTTGAACACGTGTGGGTTGTGCGATAAGCAGTGCTGGTTTTCATTTTGAGCAGCTGAAAGCCACTCAGAAAATGTCAACGACACTGTCTTCAGAAACATATGGTACTTGATTTTTGGTTCTCATTAAGGGTCACAAAGTTTCAAGTTTTCCCATCTGTTACACTGTTATCCCATCTACCTAAGGTCCCTAGCCACTCCTGTTCATCTGTGCTGCTAAGCACAATTGAAATGGCTCCCGTGCTCGTCTAAGACATAAGCTGAAGTGCAATGAAAACTGATCTGAGCTGCTCCCAGCCTGCTCCAGAATGTAGTTTTAGCTGCTCCCAACCTGCTCCAAAACAGCTGTTTCAGCTGCTCCCGTGGCTGCTCCCAAATAAATTCTATGAGTTCCACCCCTGCGCTCTGCAAACGTCTGTGTTCCAGCAAAGCTTTATTTACGCGTTGGCTTTGCCTAAAATATTGCACAACAGCGGTCGCGACGGGCGGGAAGAGGGAGCGGGTTCGCGGTGACCTTACTTCGGCGGAAACAGACTTTGACCTAACACTCCGCGGTTACATTAACAAACTCTTATTTTGTTATCTCCATCGTTTTCTTTTTGCACGGATACACGACCACTTTGGGGTCGCTCACGGAGGAAATGCGTAAACAAAAAGAAGTGTCTTTCCTCCTTCGTTTTACTTTGTCACGGACGTCCTCCAACTGTAAGGTCCGCGGCCGCGTCATTCGGGTAGGATGAGTGTTCGCGGATCGCAGAGTCCGCGCTGGGGTATTTGAAGGGGTGGGCGATGACTCGGTTTTTTTTTTCGGAAATCGATATTGGCCCAAAAAATGGGGTGGGCGATGGTTCGGGGATGGGCGATGACTCGGGATATTACGGGATATTACGGTAGGTTCGAAAACACAGCATGAAAATCTCACACACAAATACAAAGAAAAACCGAAACAAACCGTTCACGCAGAACACGCTGCGTCGCAGAAATTCTGAAAAAAAGACCAAAAGTAGGCGAACATTATGCCCTTTTTTTTTTCCTTCATCCCTGTCTTTGGTTGTGATCACAATTTCAAGGGGACACATTTCTGAATTGCAGTTTTTTAGATTTATAGCATCTGCACTTGAGCTTGTTGACTTTAGGGTTTAATGGCGGGGTTTCGTGTACAGTCTTTGCCGACCTGAGGCCACACGTGACGGCGGAGCAAACCAGCTCAAGCTACGGCGTGGGTCCGGCGGCACAGGGCACAGCCTTCCCACGAGGTATTCCATTCTCCAGTTGGTGCCCAGAGCTGTGAACACTGTGTGCCACATTTGTGACAGGGCCCGGTTGGCTTTGGATTGGCCTTCAAGAATGTTGGGAAAGCTCACAGGCTTTCTGTGAGGCTCGTTGCTATTATGCGTGCTTTTATGAAAGAGAGTTCAGGCTTTCAGAGGCCACCATTGTTCAATCATTCTCGTCGATATAAAAATAAAAAATTGAGAGCTCTTCCACCCCGTGAAGAGGGAAGTCCAGCGAAGCTAGTGCTCTGGTCGGATTTGCTACGTCGGGCTGGGAGCAGCAGCAACGGTGATTTCACGTTGGCGGCGTGCCCATTCTCGCTTCTGGGCGCGCCGACGGTCCTCGTATTCTTGCTGCTCCTCTTCAGAGTGTACTACACGGGTACAACCCATGTGAAGTCTGAAGTCGAACTGATAAGGACAGTGGCGCAATCTTCGGCAGGTGGCCGCTGAAGAGCGCGCGGTATTGCGCAATGTCGGGAGGAGGAGGAGGAGGAGGAGGAGGAGGAGGAGGAGGAGGAGGAGGAGGAGGAGGAGGAGGAGGAGGGGGAGGGGAGGGAGGAGAAATGCCGCGCGTAAAGAAGGCGTGCGTCGCGGGCGTCTGCAGCATTAACTGTTCTAAAGCCAAAGCCTAAAACAAATGGCATCTTACAGGCATGTTCGTCATCGCTTTATTTTGCTTATTTAGAATGAATCTTTTATACGATGAAGGCGTGCACATGCGGCGCTAGCGTAAGCAAAAGCCTAAAACAAATGACATATTGCACACACATCCATCAATGCTTTATTTTGGTTATTTACTTCAAACCTTTTATACAGGGAAGGCGCCCGCGTGCGGCGCCAGCGTCTGCAACATTAACTGTACAAAATTGTTGTTCTATGCTTGGTCTGACCCCAGAGACGATCTGCCAGAACCTGCAAAAACTGAAAAAAATGTTGCGCGGATCCTTTACCCCTTAAGATGGCAGCTGGCTGCATAAATTGACGTCCTATCGGCTCTACGAGGATTTCTGTGGGTTGTAGTAGCCTGACATATGGGCACTCTGCAGACCGATGTGTGTGCAATGACCAAATGTAGTCCCGCAGACAATGTGAGCTGAAACATCCAATCCAACTTTTTTCTGCGTCTACTCTCTTTGCGAGCTTTTATCTCTCAATTTGTAAAAACTTCCTCAACTTCCCTTCCATCCCTAGGTCGAACCACACCTCTCTCAAAAACTGGCAGGTGCGCCAAAAGAGCTTGAAGGACTGCTTCAGCTCATATTGTCCGCAATAGGTCATTACATTAGGATCGCGATAATTCAAACTGTGATATTTCATACTGTTAAATCAAACAAATTTCAAAATTTTGGTTACTCCACTATGTTTTTAATGTATTCATAGACTGCTTAATAGACCTTTTACCGAATTACCCAGGCATCAATGAGAATGCCGGGAATGGAGGTGTACAGGGGCTGTGCGTGCTGGCACTGCAGCTATAACTCTTTGAAAGCAAAAATCTTAAACAAATGGCACTTTGCGAGTCCCACAAACTTTATTTTGGTTGTTTATTTTGAATCTTCCGTATAAGGAGGGCCAGTGCATGCAGCGCGTGTACTTACATTCCCAGCATGCTCTTTGATGCTTGGGTAATGTAGCGAAAGGTCTATGCGAATGGCTTTTTCGTGCAATTCATACTTTTGTTAACATGGCCCCGTTAGTGGGCTTTTTTCTTAGCACCAGAGCACTGCAGGGAAGCAACACCCGTGGAGTTTCCTTTTGTAGGTGTTGCTTCTCCCCAGTGCATTGGTGTTCGGTGAGAAGCACACTCAACGGGGCTCAAGCAGGGCACACATGAGCCATATAAACAGGCACAATATGGAAATTTCCACAGCAACTTGCGCAGACGCTGTGACGTGGCGGCATGGCATAGGTCTGAGTCACTGCCGCACGGTGCCTGTTTTTCTCGCTCCTGTGTATCCTGCTGTATATTTCCCATTAAACAACTTCTTGGCCCAATGAACAAACTTAATTTTGTTTTGAGTTGTCATGCGCTGTTCAAACAGTCCATGATAAACATAATTTTTGAGGGATAAATAAACTTATGTCATACATCTCACAAACGTTTCATATGTGACATACCGCTTATGACAAGTGGGCCTATGTAGAAGTCATCAAAAGACATTCATATGGCAAATCATAATTTTATCTTGCATCATATTTAGATGAATTTCAGATAATTCAAACTTCCGATAATTCAAACAATATTTGTGGCTTCTTATAGTTTTAATAAATGAGAGCCTACTGTAATAGTCGGCAGGGAGTAACAGTTTATCCGGTATATCTTGGTACAACTGTGCCACACTCACTTAACCAATGTCCCCAGGCATGTCGGCAACCGGCCCCGCGGGCCTGTTTGGGGCCGGGCGGGACCTGGGCCCCGCAGGCTGCCTGGGGCAGGACCCCTGGGGGCGCCTGCACCGCGCACCCCCGTTCCCGGGGGCTCCCTCCCTGGGGCCCCTGCAGGGGGCTGTGGACCGCTCCTCGGTGGCCAGCGGTGCGTGGGGCGGCCTCAAGGCGGAGGCCGACCGGGAGAGGCTGGAGCACGAGAGCGAGAAGCAGCGCCGCCTGGAGGCCGAGAAAGAGCGCAAGGAGCGGGAGGCTCTCGAGAAGGCCAAGGAGATGGACAGGTGCGGGAATTCTATACACACTTGCACCACCAAAGGCCCCCCTTTAAACGAATACCTGCACCCTCTTTTACGCAAACTACACCCTCCCAGGTTGAGTCCGACGTGCTCCGGAAACTGCCACAAGACTTTTTACCCCCCTGTTTTCTTAAGTTGGGAATCCTGAGCTGCTGTACATGGGCAATGCTTTTCGAAGGGAGTAGACAGGGAGTGAAGTGGGGGCCGCTAGGTTTCGAGCGGTCTGGGCAGTATCGCCTGGAAGACGAGCCCCTGCGTCTTTCCTCCTCCAACATCATTACTAGGCATGTGCGAGTAGTGCATTGTGAATTCGAAGTGAATTCGAATCGAATAGTGGTTTTGGTTGAATATTGAATAGTTTCTTTAAGTCATTCAGTACTGTGCACCATGCAGAAAACGAAAATTCAGCGGAACTTGCGGAGGTTGTGCTCAACCGTCCACTTCTAAGCTCAGTTAGTCTTAATACACCTATATTTATGAAGGCACGTAAATATCAAATTTGTTACAGCTATTCCGATCGAGGGGTTTATAAATCTGCTCGCTATCTGCAAGTTTTTTTCCAATTTCAAATTTGACATAAATAAAAAGAAAAAAGTGTGATTAATGAATGTGGGTTGTTGAGGCATTGTTGCATAAAATACTTTTGCATAATCGCAGTCGGTTAGCCCCTTCGAGTGTGCTTTTCACCAAGCACCTGCGCAATGCGGAGAAGCAATACCTGCGGAGCCCACAAGCTGCATGGGAGTTGCTTCCCCGCAGCACACGGGCGCTCGGTGAGAAGCGCACTCAATGGGGCTCATCCGCCTCAGAGCCGTGTATAGAGAGAGTTTGGTCAATGGGAGGCGCGGGCAGAGCCAGGGCACGCACCAGACTCTGAAAGGGGGCTTGACATGCTCTCTTGACCAACCAGAAGCCGAAAAGAATCCCCTAGCGGTGGTAGCGAGAGGCAGTTCTGATCAAAGGTATATATGTTCGTATATGGCTTTAATAAGCGCATAAGAGTGAAGTGTAGTAACTCTTTGTGCTTGAAAATAGAGTGCACGTGCTGTTTCGATCATGATCATGCAGAAAGATGTAAGAAACGAATGTGCTGCTCAACTGTTTTGCTGGGACGACAGATTCTCGGCGCTTGGCGTAAGGATTATGCCGATCGTTCTGCTAGTCGCACTGTTCCACCATCATTTTGGATGAGCGATATTGAAACATCATGTGTACCATATTTTCAGTCACCGAGAGTTACTCCGATGCTCTTATCAGGTTTGTTTCTTGCGACCACCGCCAGGTAATTATTTCCGGCTTCTGGTTGGTCACATTCAAATTTCTGAAGACGCCCTGGAACACGCCCAGCCCGCTTTCGGCCAATGGTGCCTCCTCATTTGTCTCCTATACTTCCCGACGAATGGCCAAGCTCCCTACATATACGGCTCTGATCCGCCTCTATCGACAGATTGAATAGTACAAATATCTGAGTTCATCTTGAAGCGATTATTGGGTCGCATATTATTCAAAACTACTATTCAAATATACACTAGTCTGCTTCAATCTGAGAGAGTGATGTATTAGGGAGCAGGTTATAGGAAACATTTGAGACAACATGCTTACGAGCTTTTTTCTTCGTTGCAGAGAAAAGAAAGCGCACGAAGAACGGCAACGAGAAAGGTTGGTCTCTCTTTCTGGCCATCTCGGTTCGCGAGTACTACCTACGTCGTCGTGGCAACTGACCCGCCGTGATTGCAGGGACAGAGAGGCGAGGCTACACATGCACCACAGCCAGCCCGACGGCATTCTACGCAACGGAGACTACCTGGACGCCCGCGTAAACAGCCACCCCCTGGGGCGGGATCGGGAGCCCCATGGCCGCCCCTCCGAGTGGGGCATGCGGGAGATGACCTCGCGGTCCCCGGCCCGCGCCCCCAAGGCGGAGGCCTTCGACCCCCTGGGCGTCCCCAAGGCGGAGGTGCGCGTCAAGGAGGAGCGTCGGGACGAGGAGCCCGAGCGCAAGAAGGCGGCTCCACCCCCACCGGCCCCCGACCCCGACTACCGGGCCCAGCACTTCCTGGGGCTGGGCGGTCCCGAGCGGGCCTTCTGGGGCGGGGCCCTGGGGGCACCCCCGGGCGATGCCTACCGCAGCCTGCTGGACTTCCACGCGCGGGGCGAGCTGGATAGGGAGCAGCTGATGCAACGCTACCGCCTGCTGGGCCCCATGGTGCCCCTGCACGACCGCTACCGAGAGGCCGCCCCCTCGGAGCTCGAGCGCTTTGCCCTGGAGCGGGAGCTGCACTCGAAGCTGGCCCCGCCTCCGCTCCGCGCCACAGACCCGACGCCCCAGGGGGGGGGCTTCCCCGCGTCGGCTCTGTTCCCTCCCCTGGGCCCGCCCCTGGGGCCGCCCCTGCCCCCTCCGGGGTCTTACCTCAGCAGCCTGACGTCCCTGGCTTCCGGGCGGGGCAAGAACGGGTCCTCCCCGGCCGTGGGGGCCAACTCGCGGGACGGGGCGGTGCCTCCCCCACTGGTGCCCTGCGGGGGGGCGGGGGGGCCGGGTGTCAACAGCCACGGCATGTCCCCTCTTAACCACAAGATGGGCTCCCTGGTGGAGCACGGGGCCCACGAGCTGGCCCTCTACGCCAAGGACCGGGCCGCGCTGGCCAACCACAAGGCAGACCCCACGCAGCTGAGGTAGTAGAGGCACTGCCGGAGGGGGTCCTGCCCATCAGGGACAGGGCAGGGGCCGGGTGCGGCCGGTGGCTGTGGCGTCCAGAGGTCGGTTTCCCCAGTCCGTTTTCAATCTGGGCCACTCGAGAAAGGGTTCTCCTGTGGCACCGCAGAACAAAATATTGCGGATGTCGACCCGCTTCTATGTGGATAGTCAAGATCATCCCTACTCAATATGTCAGCGGTTTCCTATGGTCGAACTGAGCTGTCAACTGCCACCCTGACTGTATGTGGCTGTATGGACGATGGTAGGTTGCCTCCAAACTTGCTGCAGCTTTCGACGATAGATACACCTCTGCATCGTCCGAGTTGAGGTACTATTGCGAAATATGCCAAAATATTTTTAAGGGACCTGTCAAGGAAAAAGAAATTGGGGAAAGCTTCCATTAGTGGCAAAGAGGCACAGGAATGAAAGAGGTATCTGCTGTCTACACACACTGAGAATGGGCATGGGACTGTTTATTGCTCCTTGAAGTACTTGGGCCCTGCTTGCTCCGCAAGAAGGATTAAAAATTAGGCAGATTTTCTGCACCTCTAAAGCAGTCTGAAATCTCCGGACTCCTAAACATTGAGAGACTTGTTCCGTTGTGCCTTGCACATCTATCATTTCACTTTTTTTCACATTTTAAATCTTTCGTTTCGTCTTTTTATGTTGTGGAAATATATCAGCAATTTGTTTCATTGGCCCATTACAGGCCCATATTTGATAATAAGAATAGCTTTATTCCTGGGCAGAAAAGTTCACCAAGCAGCCGACATACATGCAATTAATGCATGCTTTCAATTAGGTCAAAGCATTTGCAATACAAAAGATTTGACTTCTCTGTGATTAAGTATATGTACTACTCGTATAGGAGATGAGGCAAATCGTCGGGGGGAGAAGCCCAGATTCGCTTTTCGTGGGAATTTTAACTGGTTCCTCCGACCATTTCTGACTGCAGTTTAAGGTCGAACATATTGTTTTTATCCAGCATTGAAATAAGCACATTAACTTTATTTCCTGAACCGAAAAATTGGCTCCCCATTTGACGGGTTCAAATCCTGGCCCAGATGCCCACATCTGCTTATTGCGGAGAAGGCGCCATATAACTGAGATTTCGGTTGCACTTCAAAAGATCTCCAGGTGGTCCAAATTAATCCTCAGCCCTGCGGTGGGGCGTACCAGATGCCCTTCCTTGGTTCGGCGTGTAGAACTCCCAAATTTGATTTGAAAATTGGTAGTGACCTTTATCTCCAAAGTCTTATAGTGTAACATGACCCAATGTCATGCTACGAGGTCATACGACATGACATTGCAGTGTCAAGTCGTGATGTCATGCGACGGATGCGCCAACAAGCCCTGCCATGGGGTACGCTCGAATGCACAGACAAACACATTTCTCGGAGTAGGAGCTCCTGTTATGCATTCCATTACTTTAAAAGAAAAATAAATATGCAGGGATTGGCAGGACAACACTTGGCATTACTAGTTTTCACACTGTTTGTTTCAAGTTGTGGATGGCCCTCCCTGCGACACGTTACCACACATCGGTTTTCAACCTGGGTATATAGCCATTTGCCTTGTTGCTGCTGGGATGACCAAAAGCACTAGGAAGAGGGGGATACAGCACTGCTGCATCATCACTTACGAGAAATTTGGCTCAGTAATTCTTTGCATTAGAAAGTCTAAAGATGATCCACAGACAAAGTGGTTGGTTTGCTGCACAGAGGTTAGTTTTCAATTCTGCCATGTAACCGGCGGTCTAGCTATGCCGCAGGATTCAGGCAAAACATTTTTTTCATCTTTATTTGCATCTTTATATTTGACACACCTTTTCAAATGGTCACACAGCCTCGCTTGCCCTTTCTGGGAGGCATCTCAAGTTTTGGTCAGATCGAAGTTTTGGGCTGCATGCTGGCAGATAGCAAGCGGTGAAGGTGCGAGAGTAGCCTTAGAAATAAGGAGACATCTGCTCAGCTCACTTGTAAGAAGGAAACTTGGTGAAGTAACTCAATCTGTTCAGTCTGCAAGTAGCGTGCCTAACTGTGGGCAGGGCACCATTCGAAATAGCGTCCTTTCGAACTTCCCTTTCCTCGACCTTGGCTGTCGTTCCGTTTGAACTTCCTCGAAGCCAGTTCCAAGTCCGACAGGCACCACCTCTGTCGGATCGTACGGTCGATCGACGGCCGTTCCAGCCCCGGCCCCTGCCCTGCCAACCAAAGTGTCGTGCCGACGTGCAACGCAGCGATCCTTTGCCACGCCGTTGATCGGCGTGCCGAGCTTTCACACGGACTTCTTCCATTTTTTTCTCGTCCGCTGCGGCGGCCGGTGCCACTCGTGGGGTCTAGAGTGTGGGACGAATGTGTACGGGTGTATGTGTGTGCGTGTGTGCGAATGTACATAGGTTTTAAAATGTGCGAGTCTCGTTTGTATCATAGGTACCCGTGGCGACGGAGGGAGCGAGGAGCAAGAGAAAAAACACAATGTGTACATTCTGCGTGTCCATAATGTACATACGGCGTCGTCGTGGGGAGTGTGTTTGCATGTGTGCGTGCGTGTACATATAAGGCAGGCTCTTGACTGCAATGGACTTGCTGTACAACTTTTTACTTTTTTTTATTATGGTCATTTGTTTGCAATTTGTGATATGCTTGGTCAATTGTTGTGGCCGGACGGCGATGCAAAGAGTACTTTTCCGTAGGCTTTTTTCTGTCAATTTTTTTTTATTTGAAAAAATATTTATTGTTGATTTGGCATTGCAAAGTCATCCTCTCCCCTGTTGTGAAAACAATAATAAAAATTATGCTGCTGTCAGCTTTTATGGAAAATTCAGTAAAAGGAAAGGATCTGTGAAGTGCATACTGCCTTTCCTGCACATTGTGTATGGGAATGTGGATGTGTGCATTTGGTGTACATATATTTATATTGTTCACACGTTGAACGGGGCATTTTTTTTATTTCTTAGGAACGGCTCTTTCCGTAGGAGGAAATGGACTACCAAGTGCTTGTTTCTCTCTCTCCTGACGAATCCCAACTGCAGGTCACCTGTAGAACAATTTTTTACTGCATAATTTATGATGGGGAGTAGAGAAATGTGTGCATAAGTTGTAACTAAAGCTGGAGAGACCTCTTTATTTAAGACCAGTGCATTCATGTGGTGTGGGCCAACTGTGCATATTTATAAAAATTGTCTAGGAAGAAATGAGTATAGATTTTGACAAAATGCTGCATTGGTTGTTTTTCTTCTATTTGACAAGTTTTGACATCGAAATTGCGGCGACATTTGCATCATTGTTTTGACCTCATGGAAAAGCTCACTTGACTGCAGCAACTTCCTTATTTTTTTTTTCTTTTTGATGTTGCACCAGTCTACAGTGTTTTTGAAAAATAGTGTACAGCGAGAGAATAAATGCCATCATGAAGGAGGACACTCCTTTCTGTTGCAAAGAGAGCAAACTGCGTCGTGTGTTGATTGCCTAAAATTTGCGCACATGCTCAACCTTTCACAAAAAAAGGAAACTAGTAAAAAATGCTTTGAAATGCGTCGTGGAAAATATGGCCATTCTTACTCTAAAAAAGTACCAAGCAGAGGACTAAGAAGATTTTGAACGGTATTCATACACGGTAATCACGGCGATGTCCGGAGACATGTAATGTGTAGCGTGCTTTGAGCTCTTCCCACCATTGGGGCGACAAAGATCTTGTGGCAGGATGACTACATATACGTATACCTACTGTAATGAAGCTAGCCAAATGCTAGCAGAGGGGATAAGGGAGGCCTTTTAGCAAAAATGCCAAAAGGCCGAACATAGCACTGTACGCTTGCCCCCACAGCATCTACAATGTGACACTGAAGAAAGAGTTTAGTAATGCAGTCACTCACCTGTCCTCGCCTGCATTTTCTCAGTTTCCTTCATCTGCTACAACATGTTCTGTACAGGCCGTTACCAGCATTCCTTTTTAGTGCCGTAGAGGGTGTTGCATGTCTTGCAACGGGTTAATTGAATTACTGGGCCATTTCGATTCCTGCCTGTCGGAAACGACAACCAGCACTGTTATATTTTCGTTACAACATTTCGTGACACTCTAGGCTTGGAAACCAGCCTTGAAACACATTCTGCATTAATAATTTTGGCGTCGAGTTACGAAGCTGGGACAGTTGACCAAAGTGTGGGGTCATTGGCATGGGGAGAGTGAGTGGCCTTTTGGCTGGCCAGATCTTTACCAAAAGTGTTTGAACTTAAAGGGGCACAGACACAAAAATTGAAATATTCAAATTTCGTTCGGGAATGAGTCAAGCATGACGGATAATAACTGTAAATGATAATCACACGTTTGTATTTTGAACGACTGGCTATATTTTTCGTTCCCAACGGTGCACTCGAGCAAGCGCCCGAAGAGAAGCGAACGGAGAGCGCGATGCGTCATGCGATATCCGGCGCAAACAAAAACAGAAAGAAAAGTTTAGGGGTTAAAAGCGCTAAAAACTACGGACGAGTAGGAGAGAGACACACCACAGAGCGCTTTTAACCCCTAAACATGTTCAACCAACTAGTGTGTCTCTCCTACTCGTCCGTCGTTTTTAGCGCTTTTAACCCATAAACATGTTCAACCAATATACTAGCCCAAATCCAGACCCTTCAGAAAGAAAAGATTTCCCGCATGCGTGACGTAGCAAGGCTGGCGTGGTTATGAGCTTTGCCCTTGGTGGCGTTGTCAGCATTGTGGTGGTGTCAATCGCGTCAACGCGTTGCAACCGAGGCGTTCGAAGTACCCGTGGGCTGACGAGCGTATGGCTGAACCAAGGAGCACGTAGCTTCCACAACACTGTTAGCTTAGGGCTGAACGGGGTAGGAAAAGCAACTTTTGTCCGAGTTTCGAGCGACTGGCTAATCTTCTACGGGGAGAATGGCTGTATCCGGGTGCACCAACGAGGGTCCGAGCAAGAGGGGAGTCCCTCCTTTCCGTCTTCTTGGACTGTTTGGTTCAATGCGCGATTTGTGAGTTGAGGAGGAAAGCTAAGAAGGAAAATGTTGAAATTCCAAAGAGCGGCGCTGCTCCGAAGGATTCTGCTACTTCACGACTACGTAGCAAGTTCCCCAACGTTGCTAGATCACCCCCCAAGTAGGCTCCGCGTGCATCCACCAGGTGCACATTGAAAAATTGTTTATTTAGCGTTAAAATCAGCTTTCTTGTGCCTTTCAACGGAATAAGGACAGAACGAGCGGGTTGGTATGGATAATTAAACTTGAGGAAGAAAACGAGAAGGGACGGACAAACGGACGGTGTTTGTCCGTCCCTTCTCGTTTTCTTCAAGTTTAACTTCAATGGAAGACTGGTGTTTTTGAGGTTATGCTGCAACATGCAGCACATTCAAGCTAGAAAATGAGCGCTGGAATTTCGTTTCCTTACCCCTTTAAGTGTGACTCAGTCGTGCCAAGTTTGCTTTAAACACGGGCATGATGAAGCTCGGCGTTAGATCTGGTATAAATACAATCTCGTTTACTGAGACCATTAGTGACTGACTCCAACTCTGAATAGCCATTGCTCACGTGGAAAGGAATAAGACCGCACGATCGCACTCGGAATAATCGGTGTGCTGCTTCGGCATTGAAGGTGACAATATTGCGTTTTTGTGCATATAATGTGGCACTATTCAACTCGTCTGCCCCCTTAAAATCCACCCTCAACCCCCTTCAAAAGAAATAAAACTAGTACTGCTTCAGCTAGGCATTACCTGGTGAGTATCAACTTGTTTGTTACATTGTTTCCGAAGTAAGGAGGCACCAGGGGTTATGCAATTTTTTTACAGAATGCTAACGGACATATCTGATTTGTTTCTCTTGGCGCAGCAGAAAGTAAATGTCATCCACATCATTCGGTGGAGATGACATTTACTTTTCACGCTTTCTAATGCTCCGCGGAGATAAAAAAATCACTCGGGGACAACTCTTTGCAACTATGCAGTTAAAGATAAGGGAACGTGTGCTTGAGCGCCGGCAAAAACTGACCACACGCACTCCTCTTTGAGAATACCACTAGGAGTTGTCCCAGAGCCAAGCGGCCAAGCATCGCTGCATTTGTGATTTAAAAATGCAAATTACTCTCTTACGGACGAGGTCATTTGTGAAACATCGTAACTTGGCAAACGACGAAGGCTACAGTTACAGTGAGCCAATCAGCAGACCGGAGGAAGACTCACGACTCTAGGAACCTCCTCCCACCTCAACACTTTGGCGAAGCGAACACTGGAGCGGACGTCACCTCCTCTGCAGTGTCCGCCCCACTAAAGTGGAAAAACGTGGGAGCAGTTTAGGGGGGCCCTGCCACCGATTACAGTCGCTACAGTGGCGTGCAGTGCTGTTGAAGCCACGGGAAAGTCGATTTTGTCCGAATTTTGAGTGGCAGGCTAAAATGCGAAACTTACAAAAGCAACGCTTTAAACAAAGAAAAAAAAAAAAGGGGGGGCAAGAGGGGATTTTTTTCTTTCCCTCTTGTTCAACTGCTTGAGACGCTCTCGCCCGCTTGTGCCTTTATTGAGGGCTGTCACGTGCTCGCTTTCATCGCTCTGATTAGCTTCAGGGGACCACCTTTCGATCCTTGCCAAGTTAGGATAACGGCAAGCAGCGCTCGGTCGCGAGTCGATATCATGATTGAGGAACCGAAACTAAAAGTATTCGTGATGTTTATCACATTTTTTTTTTAATATGTTGCATTGTACAGGGGCTAGATTAATTTAACCTTATAAACTGATAATTATATATAAAATGTCTAAAATGTTTCACGCATAATGGGTTTACGTTATTTGAAAGTTGAAAGGTTGAAATCTGTCGAGAGAAGAACGGGCTTTAGAGCTGGCAACACTAGCACGGGGAAGCAGAAAGCAAGAGGTGGTAGCTTTGTGGGGTAGGTGGTTCTCAGTTTCTCGGTTTTCTAATCTTGCGTGTCCTTAATGGTCGCTGCCCGAATCGTCTTCTCAGGTAGTCCTTCGTCGCCTTATCTGTAGCCTTCGTCTCGACGTTGTGAGTCAAGTTGTTCGCACACGCCGGTGGCCGTTCTCGCAATATACTAGACACGGACAGCTAGGCACGTTTGCTCTCACGGGAGCGTCGTCGTCGCCAAGGAACGAGCATTTGCCAGCCTTGTCAGTGAATGAGAGTCTCAAGGAGACAATGTCTGCTGATGACTTGGACTGTAACCCGTTCTACAGATTGTTGCAGGTGCGTATCTGTCGACTAGCTTCGCAGCCTTCCTTCACTCTGCACGAATTGGGTTGTTGACAGCCGCACTGAGTCACCCGAGCTTCTGGAGTCAACAGCATGATGCTCGGCCTCTAGCACACGCTCGCTGCCTTTCCTCGTGCTTTGTCTGCACGCTCCACACATAAGACGCCGAACTAGTCTGGAGGCGGGGCAACTGATAAACCTCCCTGCCGGTCTCATCATCCTTTAAACAATGGAAACAACCTATCAGCAATTATATATAGAATTATCCACAAATTATGGACTTACAAGAAGGGGGAGGGTCGTACACATTCGCTTCTATTTACTTTATTTGCGAATTTTTTTGTTTAATGTGCGAAGAGAAAAAAAAAAGGCATTGCCAGTTATGTTATTAATTTCGGTCTGTACAGACTATGATGAACCAGTGCCAAATGTGCCCAGCGCGCATACACGATTGGCTCTCACTTTTGCCCCCAACCCTCCTACAGCGCTTACAAGAACAACACAGAGTATGCATGTAGTAAAACGAAGAATGGGCTGAAAACATTTTAGGTAGCTACAGAACGGGTTTTGAAAGAGATAGTAGATTGGATGATAACTTATTCATCATCACTCAATGTATAGAGGTGGCACAGATGAGAAGAAAAAATAATTGTTATGGGTAGCATTTCTAGACATTAAGGGAGTGTGCGAGAATGTGAGTCAGGAAAAACTCTGGGTACAGCTCAGCGAGTAGGATTTAGATGTACATTTGATTCGGCTTTTTCAACCGGTATACACAAATAATAAGGTTCTTATAACTTGGGAAGCAGAAATAAAAAAAGGGCGCGGGCAGGGCTGTCCTCTATTGCCTCTGCTTTTTATAATATACCTGAGTAGAATAGACGAGAAATTGGAAGAGTGCAAGTTGATGTGTCATGTATGGAGAGAGAGAAAAAAGTAAATCAAGTTATACCAGGAATGTTCTATGCAGACAACATTGTACTGTTAGCAGATAGCCATGATAGGCTACACGAGCTAATTAAGATGTGTGGAGGGGAAGGAGACTCTCTGGGCCTGAAATTCAGTAGCGACAAGTCAGGAATAATGGTTTATAACAATGAGAGGGGGGACCCACTGAAAATTCAACATGTTTTAATAGAACACATAGAGAAGTAAAGATAACTTGGGGGTATGGGTGAATTAGGGGAAACAGTACTTAGAAGAACCGGAAGAAAATATCCTTAAGAAAAGAAAAAGGGATGCAAAAATTATGAAGCATGGTGTACTATGGAATTACAATATATATGAAGTTGTTAGAGGAATATAGAAAGGAGTCCTAGTGCCAGGGTTGTTTTTCGGCAATGCGGTATTATGCATGAAATGAGGAGCGTGGGTAGACTGACACTGGGGGCGCATGGGAATACATCAAATGAAGGAGTGTAGGGAGACATGGGCTGGGCATCTTTCAAGGCCAGAGAGCTGACCAGCAAGTTGAAATTTGAACAAAGGCTAGACACAATTGAAGATACGCGATGGACGAGAAAGGTATATAAGCATCTATACATGAAAAGTCTGAACACTAAATGGTCAAACCGAAAACTGAAAATTTGCAGCAGGGATTTCTTACATCTAGTGCATAGGGCTTGCTCCCGCCCTCCCGTAGGGAGCGACGGATCTAGCTGGGGCCCTGGGATTTGCAGATGAGAATGTATGATAAGTGCATTTTAATAACGAAGAGGAGATTATAAGTCTGGTGAGAAGTATCTAGGGAGAATTGAATGACGTACAACTAACACAACTGGGGATGGGCAAGACAGTGAAAAATTGGGACTCCCTCCCGCACAGCTCCAGCCCAAAGTCTCAACCCTGTCTCCCAGTAGGCCCGGTGCTGGGGTGACGCCGAAAAGGTCTGACCAGAGGAAAATTGGCGACTCCCTCGCCGGGGGGAAGAGGCAGGGGGTGATGTTCTTAGTTTGTTTGTCCAATAATCCAAAGGTCAGCCTGGTGATGTCCTACACTGCCTGATGATAGTTACAAAATTGCAGAGGGGAAGCAAATGGCCTTAGAAGGGAGGAGCCGTACTATTGGTATTTAGTTATTTTATCTGTAGCCCAGAATATACAAGCAAAGAAAAACTTGGTGGGGCATAATTTTTCTTATATTACCCACAATGGTGAAAAGAGAAATTCACAGACTATTAAAGAAGACTTTTTAATTGAAAATAAACTTTATCAAGGAACACATATGTGATTAATTTACAGATGTTGACAGGACGTCCTTAGCAGGGCCAGAACGCTGTTGATGCTTACAACTTGCAATGTTGTAACGGTATTCATAATGTGACTGAGTTGAATTTCAGATAATGGAGAAACAGCACGATGAGACAACGGACGAAGAACATTAACTGATAGGACGTGGCACCGTGTCCTGTCAGCTCCTGTTCTCCGTTTGTTGTCTTTTGACACTTTTTTTCTATTATGTTGTTGTACTAACTCACCCAACTTTCTATCCTTTTAAGCTGAATTTCACACTGATATTATTTTATGATGGGCAGTATGGTTCTCCTTATGGGATTATAAATTCGCCAAGATCCTCAAATCTTATCTTGATGCAAAGCATATTAGAGAAATTGAGGGTTCCCTCTTAGTCATGAGCAGAGTGCACTGCAGGTAAAAAATAATGACCACCTTTTTATTTGAGGCAGTTAGGCTATTACACCGTGTCAGTACACATTCTTGAGTTCCAGACTCTTGCAGGTCACATATTCATTCTCAAAGACTGACATTTATCAGCACATTCTGTCACATATGTTTTTGCATATATGAGCACCACCAGGACATCAGATAACAACGATAATTCATGGGTATGCAGAGAAGCAAACTCTGCAGCTGGTAATTAAGTTATGCATACCTAATTTTCCTTTTGATGATTGCCTGCTCAGAGCTTATTTCTGGTTATTCACTAATTTATATAGAAAAGAAAACCTGCTACAGTACTGTAGTGCTCCATAAGTTCAAACTGCACTGTAATGTCTGCCCATTTCCTTGCCATTTTCATAAATAAAATAACAATAATTAATTATCCACTAAAAAAACCCTTGACATCTTGCATTTTTTAAAAGTGAAATCCTACTGCATGTTGCTTTTCTTTTAAATGTTTAGTGGAATCTGTTTCTGACTGAGTCTTGATATAGCTAAGATATGGTTTTAAGCTTGTTGGTCAGCTGAGGTCATTAATTGACAACAAAGTAATGAAAAAAAAAATTCTGACTTGGTTTTTTTCAGACAACTTACAGATCCAAATTCGACGAGGCACAAGAAAACTGTTGGCTGGTGTGTGTCCCACATGCAGACTCTTTGAAAGGCATAAAAATCACAAGCAAATTTGTTGGTATGTCAACTTTGTTTTACTGCTTTAATTAAGTGGCTATGTGAGATTGGAGTATGCGTATTACATGTAGCCATTTTATGCGATTCTATGACGACCCGTGCAGCGTAGGAGAGAATTGCATACTTACACGTGCCTGCCAAGTGTAGTCATACCTTTCCCAACTAGCACACTAATCTTGCATGTTTTGTTGTCGTACTAGATACTCATATCCTGAGACCATCTCCATTTTTTAAAAGGTGAGCACTCCAATAATGTGTGCATGGTTTCAGTGCCCCATGCATATTGGTAGGTTGGAATGGTCCCAATTTGTTGCTCTGATGAGTAAATGTTCCACACATTCTCATTTTGCAGTCAGTACACATGTGGTGGTTACGATCTCAAAAAAAGTTTGGAATTTGATGGAAGTCACATCAGAGCGGTGTCAGGTGAGTTGTGAATTCATGCAAATTTTGGTTTCAAGATACTAGATATGCCAAGAGCACTGTCATAGCTAGATTTGTATTTATCATTTGCATAAAAATGAGGAGCTCATAACATCTGTGTCTTTAGTGTTTTGTTGCTCGCTGCTCTGGTATGTGCTAAAGTGACAGCTGCATATTATATTTGTTCCTAATGTATCAAATGCATTCTAATGAAGCTAGACACTTAAGAAATTTGTCCTCCGTACAACGGCCAGCCATTCATTGGTTAGCATGTCACCGGTGTCGCCAACCAATAGCACACATCAATGTGCTTTCGAGGTATAGCTGTGCCATATATTCTGCTCTGATACTATGTCATCAGCTCTTACCATGGTGCAGAAGAGAATGCAGGATGCTTTTTCGAACTTCGCACAAAAAAGGCTCGGGTAGCGAAACGTTAATGCCTAGAAAGGATCTTCACAGTGAACCGCAGCCAAGGCCCGGGTTGCGGAATGCTAGTAGGATTAAAGAGTTAAACAAATTGCACACAATTCAAAAGTACTTCTATAATCCAGTAACATTGTGAGTCTCGACAGAAACATAGAAAATCTGCTGAACGATGGCATTTCATTCATTATCAAACTTTGTTTGAAAGTAACTGACAATCCTTTTTAAATTCTATGGGCTGCCTTTTATTAAAATTGTCGGCCAAAAGATTGGGTGCTTGACAACGTAAAATTAAGCGTGTGAGCATGCTGTAACAGCAGGTGACAAAAGTGGGGCACGGCAAATTTTGTCAATTAGATAATGAATTGGTAGGATCAGCTCACACGAGACTTGCACCTCATGGGAAGAAATGTGCTGCCATTATACATACATTATACTTGGAGGCGAAAAATTCCTAAAACTTCATTCTTTTGAAAAATGTGAAGTTCGCCTCTACAGCTGTTGCTGTCCTGAATCTACCAGGTTTATAATTTTGTGGAAAAATATTTGAGCTATAAATCGACTTATAACCTCTATGCAGGCTGAATGTGCATTGAAGTCGACTCTGAAACACTGTTTTTACAAAACACAATTTTTGGACTTTTTGAAAATTTGCAGCAGGGATTTCTTACATCTAGGACAGATAGAAATATAACTTTTCCTAAAACATGCAGTTAAATGTCTGAAGCATACAATGTTGAGAGCATATTTTTTAATATAGGTCTAAGAAATATCTTAAATTCATCTCTTTATAATACTTGTTAGCCACACATTGTGCTCTAAACTTCTATGTGTGATAAAATCACTAATAATGGGTTGATCTTAAAAGTGCTTCCAACATTTTATTCTTTACACTCTGCAGTATCTAGCCATATGTTAAAGAGGATATTATGTTGAGTAGTTTTTTCCCTGTGTTCCTCCAAACAAAGGAAGGTGAGTTTTAATTATGTCGTGGACAATTCTACTGACTGAGAAAATGACCAGATATTGGAAATCAGCACAAAAAGTTTAATAAGCTTGTGCAGTTTCATTGGGTTTGGTCGTAAAATAATAACAAATCTCTAAGACCAGTGTTCCCCGTTAAGTTTGATTGCGGCTGTACAGGGTGGTTACAGTAATCTTTGTTAATGGCGGTGCATTAGCAACTGTTGTGTTTGTGGATTGATGGCCTCACGGACCTCTTTGGTGTTTAGGCTTTCCCACAGAGGTTGAAGCAAAGGTCATAGGAGAGGAACTCAGTTATAACAAGGTAACTGATTGGAGAGTCATTCTAATTTACTTATATAGTGTGTTGTTGCAAATACCATTTATTCTTTTTTTCAGGACTTCAAGCCCTACAGGTTGCTCACAATAAGCAGGCCCTTGGAAGGTGATCGACCAGGATCTCCTCAGGTCGGCAACTTTGTTTCTGTTAGTAAAAGGCTTTAGATCAGATTACTAAAAATATGGTATGGCAGTTTTGGGGTATCTGGCTTCATCTTTTGCAAGGATGAGTTCAAGTTTAGTGTCTGTCTTTTGTCGTAGGTGAAGAACGAGCCCCTGGCTTCAGTTGATGCTGAGACATGTCTGTCATGCAAAGAGTAAGAGTTCTTGCCCTTCGTGTACAATACTAAGCACCTATTGTGTGGTGGTGTGATTTACTACGTATTCACCACAATCCATGAAGTAAACTGCAACTTGTCGCACTCTTTTACAAAATTGATCAGTTCATGTTTACATACAATCGGTAGACTCTGGCACTGAATTGGGTGGGACAGTTTTAAATTTAGTGAAAAGTATTATTTTAGTTACTTATAGGAAGGTGGCGAGTGCAAAGTGATGCCCACTACGCTATGTCCGCCTCACGAGCAGGGCAAGAGCTTGTGTAGCTACTTCTATGCTTGTTTTGTTTTCGTTGTCTGCTACTTTCATAGGCAACTATCATGGCGTTTGTTGGATAGGTTTGAGACTACATGACACGCTGTTACTTGTTCACATTCATGGTGGCTGCGACGGTACAGTGCACGGACAATCATACGACGTTGAGCACTAGCGTTTGCCATTCTAGTTTTTCCTCAAAACCATGCTAGTAGGCAGTTTTGATAGTAGTTAAAAGTTTTGGTTACCTCTGTTGTACTCTGTGCAAATTAATTACCTTCGTTCTATTTAAAAAGGCACTGACACATCAAAATCATATTTTTTTTTTTTATTATCCGAAACGATTGAAAACAATGCCGGGACATTACCCTCAAAATTTGAAATTTGGGAATTCAGTATTTGTGAAGTAAAAAAACAATTTCCAAATTCAAAATTCCTGCGCGATCCGCGCCGGTGCATTGAAGTCAAATATTGCAGAGTCATGAGAGTCCACTTTCTTTCACGACTCCTTGCTGTTGCCATGGCGACCCAAAGCGAGGAGGAAAGGAGCGAGCGCTGGCGGACCGGTTTTGAGCGGTGTCGCCTGTTTTCCGTGGAAGGATACAAGTCCAGGAGACGGCACCACAACGAACCCCCGATTTTTGGTATTTCAAAAAGAAGGGCCGTAGTGCGTTCGCAATTGCGTTAAAAAACATGTTTTAGGATTGCCGTTATTAAATGTTATAGAGATGTCGCCTACAAAGCTTCTAAATTTCATGATTCTTGACATCACGAATCAAAAGAAGCGAGGAGGCGAGGAGCGGGAGAATCGCACAGCAAAAATAAAAAGGCGCGCGCGCGTGCAACAAAATTTTTTTCGCAATGCGTTTTTTTTTTTGCGTGTCTATAACTGCAACTTGCATCGTTTTAGACAATAAAAAAAAATACGACCTTTGGGGTGTCAGTGCCCCTTTAATAGCTGTAGAGCGCAAGAATTTAATTACTGTGGTACCTTAGAAATATATGTTTCTGACATTTGTATAATACATATGTTTCTGTGGTGTCTCGTGCTATAGTTCTTGTACATGAAACTGAGTTTGTCAGTGAGGTTCTTGGGAAATTTTTAAAAGCTGGCTTCTTTCTTCTTGTAGGTGCCTGACGTTTCTCCAAAGCTTTTCCCAGTATGCACCGGTACTCAAAAAGCTGGACAAGAAGCTAGAAGACTTCTGCGTCAACTACATGATATTGCCCGAATATCTTCATGATACGGCTCAGAAGCTTAATGACATTGTGTCATGGGCTGGCCAGGTCAGTCTTCAGATGCCTATCCACTGGGCCTATGGTTCCCGGATCGACGGGCAATTCGAGGGATTGGGATCATCGTGTAGTGGCGCCTGTTTTCATTCCATCCTATTTTCATATCCGAAAGTTAAAAATATCTTTTGTGCAACCTGGTTTCACTGCATGAAAGCTAGTTGAACGTCCGAAAGTCTGCCGAGGTGGTTTGTTGTGGATTAATGTGCAATATTGAGCAAGCTCCCACCCAAGAATCGAGATAATCGCGAAAAAATGAAGATGGATGCTTGCTAGGTTTGAGAGCAGAAAAGCGGAGGGATAGGGAAGGGAGGGCCCTTGCTTGGTTCGATGGAAAGGTATAAATAAGTGGTATAGAGGCCACAGAACCGCCAATCTTTAAAGCACCCACGTCGGTCGTGTTAAGCCTGCGCTTTTGTGTCAAGTTTCACCACTTTGCACCGGTTTGCACTCATAAAGCTTCACCACTTTGCACCACTCGGAGAAACAGCTGATGTGGAGAAGCATATTGCTTAACTCAATGGGCTCAGAAGTCTGCTGGGCCCACTGAGCTTGATATGTCCTTTGCTTATGTTTCAAGAGTAGGCGGTGGGCACTTATGTGTAAACAATGCTCAGAAGTTAAAAAAATGGTAGTAATTCTACAGAAAATACAAATTGTGGTACATGGCTTGTGAACTTATTGAAAGCTAAATACCTTGTGGCCCTTTTTGAATGTGCTTGTAAATAGGAGTCAACATTTGTTTTTTTTCAAGATTCTAGTGGAAGACCGTTTTATCATGTAGGGTACCTCAGGAAAACTGCATTTATAGTAGGCAGTTGCACAGAATTGATTACTGCAATGAGATGCCATCTTGTCAGCAATCTTTGAGAAATTTTGAGGAATTGTACAAGAAGGAAAATATAGCTTAGAGGAAATGTTTGTAGACAAGAAAATTTGGCTCAGATATGCAGGCTTGTGTTTTTCTTTACTACTTTTAGGCTATCGCAAGACTTCAGTCACCACCATTCGGGAGTCAAGATGCTACGCTGCAAAAAATTATGTTGGCCTTAGAAAGGTTTGTTACCCAAGACCATTCAAATGTTTTTAATTGAAACTGCGCTTGTTGCCAATTCTCAAGACCGACGCACATAGTAGAGCACAAAGCAGACACAGTGTTTCCATTTTGTCCCGTCCTCATCTTGAGGTGTTGGCAATGCATCTTTGCGAACTTGGTAATTGGCAGCATTTTTATAACCTCTGCAGCATGCAAACGTTACGCTTGGCGTCATATGTGCGCTGCAACACTTTTTTTCAGGTAAACACTTTCAAGGTCTCGTTTTTCATATGGCTGCTTTTGCAGATTGCGACAGTTGGCTGCATTCATGCTCCGTAAGAAGTAAATGCCTATGACAGCTTGGTCGCCTTTTTACTCGTACAGCATGTTTGAGTAAATGCTTTAGATTGCCCAGACTGTTTTCTACACCACCTGCAGTCTGACTTCAAAGGTCTGTCTGTCCCCTTCCCTGGCTGCAGCTACACCCTGGGCGTTGTTCAAAAGCGGGTGTTTGGAGCCGTGAAGCAGTTCTGCCTGGAGGAGGACTCTGCCCTGGAGTGCAAGCTAAAACAGCTTCACCGGGCAGGCTTCAGCCCGGACCAGCTCGGGGTCAGGGATGCCTTCTGCTGTCCCGTGCCGAGAGCGGTATGTAGGCCTCTTTTCAACCCCTCGACTCTCCATTGCACTTCGAATTGGTAGACCGGTGATTGTGGCTGACGACACGCGGATTCACTTTCGGTATTTATCTATGGATGGCGAGCAAATTTGCCTGTTCCTCCTACAGTGGGTAAACAGTGACAAAAACCATGCCAGGCTGGGATTTGAGGGCTGCTCTGAACAGGGGCTGGCGGCTGTGGTGCTGCGGCAGTGTTGTATGCTTGTTGTAACAATGGCTGTCCTTTCTTTTATTTTCTGGTGCTGTCTGTCTCTTTACGGACGAGGACTTGGAATTGGAGAAAGGGAAGGGGAAATACCTCGAAGGATACACGTCCTGGCTGACTAACAACTACTCGAGGCTCCACAACAAGCAAAGGACTTGCAGTCAAAGTGTTGTTTACCCTCTAAAGAGAATGTCATCTGTGAGGGCAGAGCTTGATGGCACACATGATCAATGCCTCTCACTTATTGTGCCTCCCTCTCATTTGCAGAGATGTGGTTTGGTCGGGTCACCATATTGAAAAGGGTTGGCATATTTGCTGATGTGGGCGTATAATAGGCTAATATTAATTAAAAATGTTAGCTCGCTTTGTAGGATCAAAGGAAAAGTAAAAGCGGGAATGCCTTTGTTTACATGATAAGTAAAATGAACTTTTTTTAGACTCACCTGGTACAATAAACTAGCAAATGATGATCCACCAAATAGCTGGCGTTTGAAATACCCATATGAAAAGGAATGACCTTTTTTCTCATCGAAAATGTTGCATTACACTCCTCTGCTCCGTATAATGTTGAGGTGTGTTTGGTCAGGCCTCTTTAGGAGTGTGGTTTGACGGGGAAATTGCTTGTTCAAGGTTGTGGAGCTGGCATCTCTGGACTCCAAGTTGACCCCACTGGAGAAGCTCTGGTGTTTGAAGACAACATTGGTAAGTTAGGGTGACCAACCTGAGAGCGGGGTACCAAATTTACCCATTTCATGAATTCTAAGGGACTGATGCTCTCCATTTATGTAATGCAGCAGTCACATCCAATTTTTTACCATTGGATGGTGGTTACAGGCTGATTTGTGTTAGTCGGAAATTTGGGTGCTGGTAATACACAAAGCGTGATCTTTGTCCTAGGCATTGCCAAGTGTGACTCTCGCAACTTCCTCGGTTGAGCTCTTGGGTCTACTGGAAGTTCTGATTGGTATAGTAGGTTCAAAACTGTGGTCAATTGCTGAAAAGAAAGTACTTCAGCAATACTGCAATTAGGGATAGCTGGGTCGTCGCTTTTTATTTTGAAGCTCTCGGAGCAGCTAAGTTCGCTAGAAATTTCTCGATACATATTTCGGGGGACTGCAATAGAAAATTGTACGATCCTAAAAAGCATAACCACCGATATTGTCCCGACCGTTTATAACTAGGGTTCCATGTTTTAGGAGTTTATTTCTCATGAAATTCAAAGGGTGTCTTTCAGAGTTTATTTTTCGCTGGGGATTTGGGGTTTATTGGAGTTTGTCTGTTAGATTCCCAATTCTTTCAAATTCTGAGTTTATTTTACTGCATAAAATTTTAAAATTCGAAAACAAAATAAACAAGGTTCGGGTACCATGACACATTGTCCGAAGGAACCTCCACATGCTGAAAAGCAAACCTCTTTTTGTCAGTAGTTCCAAAATTCAAAAGAAACAGAAGTGGACTCTCCTCAGGACCACTGTCGTTGTGCTCTTATAAAGTTTAGTTGTAAAACTTCGTCTTTTTTGCTGTTTATTTGTCGCTGTGGACCTCAAAATTCGTTTTTCAGATAAATCCGAATTGACGGAAAATTTACTGGCAAGTGTTTTTCAGATTTTTTCAGATTTATCCGAAAACATGGAACCCTATTTATAACTAACTCAGTTATAACAAAAAAGCAGCTATAGAGAAGCGGTCATGATCTCGCATTGTTGCTTTCACTTTTCAGTGTATTTGTGTCTGTTTTTAGCGAAGGAAATTAGCGGCTCCTATGGATATAGCAAAGAGAAATTTTCCGATAATATAAAAAAATAATGTAATTCGGGAAGTTTATTGAGTCGTGGACCGCTACACTTTGCTGCCGTGGTCGAGCGGCCGCACAGAACGAGCCGCAGACGTGCTGCAAAGGCTGAGGCTCTGAATCGTTGTCTGCTCCCCGCTCCTCATCTTGGGAGCAGTTTTTCCGCATCTCGCATTTCCGCATCGGCGTGCTGAGGGGGGCATTCGGAATGCTAGCAACAACATACCTATGACGTACCGGCGGAGACGACGGAAAGAACCTAGATTTGAGAGAGGGAGCAACTCCAATTTGAAGCTGGATGCCTCCTGGGCAGATGGGCTCAAATGCACCTGCATTTGGTCATCTCGTGGCCAGCGTGGCAAGGATACTGGGCGGACAGACAGTCACGTTTGCGGACGGTGAATGCTTTTGACTCCTAGCAGGCTGCGGCTCATTTTGCAAACGCGGCCCACAAACCTCGTGACCCCGATCGAGCGGTTGCCCCCTTCTTAAATCTAGGCTCTCTATACAGACAAAACACGAACTTGAGCACAAACCCGGTGCCATGCGCGCTTTGTCTACTTCGTATTTCGTGTCGGCGTCGCTGGTCAGTGTGGTCGCTCTCTGCGTGAAAGTCTTGCTTCTAACAAGCACCGATTCGGCGACTCATCGCCACTCAACGATGGCGAGTCTCGGCACCGCTGGCACCTTGACGGGGAAGGCAAAGACCTTGAAACAAAAGTGTGCCGCCATTCTTGCCGAAATGCGCATCGATGTTATGAATGCCGTCCACCGCCGGCATCCTCCGTGGTGGCTGTTGATGAGGCTCCGAGCGCGTTCCATACGTAGCTCGCAAGGTTTTCTTTCGGTCGGAGCTTCTCGCAGTTGGCTAGAAGCAGCTCCGATCTAGCAGAGAGTGCGTGCTGGGAAGCCTTGGCCGCCTTCTGCAGGCACGATAAATGTGACCCGTGACAACCCATGTTTTTTTTTTATTTTTTTTTTTATGCATTGTTTTTATGGAGTTTGGATATGACGAAGAAGCGGATATAGCGAAGTGATTTCAGATTCCTGTCTGTCGACTTCGTTATAACCGGTCTTAACAGTAATGTTTTTGGGGGACTCTAGACTTATATTTATTCAAATATAGGTCTGTGTTTTTGGACGAATTACTACTTACAATTAGGGGTCGATCTATGATTGTGACTAAAGAATATCAGCATATAAGGAGAAGCAAAATTTCTGAGCCCATTGAGCTAGCCCAGGTGCCTCCGCATGCCAGGTGTTTTTATCTGAATTAGAAATTTTACACTTGTCTCCATGGGTGTGCTTGAGGAGCAGTAAGAGCTGGGAAAATGTATTCCTAGCCAAGAACTTATCAACAAAGTTCTACTGTATTGAGCTGGACGATCACATTTGCACGGATCAACCGGGACATTCCTGAGCGTCAATCAAGTAGCTTTGTTTTTTATATTCATTAACATGCAGACATGCTGGTTTTCTGTAAGCCTCTTTTTGTCAAGTCATGTCTTCAGTTTTTTTTTTTTCTTTTTCACTTTGTATTTTTGTTTTAATGAGCGGCACACCATTTCCTCATTACAGAAAGTTATGTCTGAGGAAATCTATGAATCGACTCCCTATAACACTGCCCGGTTGAAAAACCCTCATGGTAAGACAGATGTTTTTATTGTTTATACCTACCGTAATATCTCGAGAGATACTCCAGCCCTGAAAGATAACCCGCCCCTATTTTCGGCTCGATTTGCTATTTTTTTTTAAACACCAAAGGATAGCCTATTCTTAGTAGTAATCGTAGTGTTCTGATCATTGATGGCTTCGGCATAGGTGCTGCTAGTTAGCAGGGGAACATTGCTGACTGGGGAGCACAGTCTTCTTTCATTTATTGCCCCTTGTTGTGATAACAAGTTTGGCAGAGACACACGGCCAAGAAATTGCATTTTTTACAACTTTTCTCGATTGCACATCGAAATTGAGCCCACTGCTTATTTTCACCCAGTTTGCTCTCATTTTTTGGTGTGCTCTCTCTTGGGATATTACGGTATATCACCCTTTTCATTCGTTAAATGCTTTTGCTTTCACACTTGGAAGGTAAAACTTGACTCCACTTGCACACCCCACTTTTTAGAGCCCATGCTTTTCCCCGCATTGAACCTAAAACTCCCAAGGAATTGTCTGGCATCGTGGGAAAAATGGCCTCTCGAGACACTTAAGATTGCAGGATCCCACAGATCTGGCTTATATGTGGGATTCTGTGTTTTTGGAGTTTATTTTTTCTGAAATTCGGAGGGTGTTTTTCGGGGTTTATTTTTTCCCTACGTTCAAGTGTTTCAAAGTCTATTTTTGGTTGATTTTAAATTTTCGGAAATTCTGAGTTTAATTTTGCCATGTTCCCAATTGTTCAATACTCGAGACAAAAAGAAAAATATCCGGACATAAAAGTGTACTAATAAGTTCATGAGAACTCGCTTGTACCAAATTATATTTCTTCAGTTGGATTTCGTGTTGGTCCCCTTGCCATTGGTATTACTGTCCCACAATAAAACTTTGAAAAACAAAAACACTGTTGTTTCAATTGATGTTGGTACTTTAGAATCTGTAAACCCCTGGACGTAGTTGCTGGGAAGCTCGTTACCTTCCCATCCTATTCCACCACTCCATCTGCTGCACGGAACAAAGTGTTTGATTTCAGCTGTCCACGGAAATGTACGAGTTTGTAGCTTTCAGTTTTAAAACACGAAACCCTGCTTATATATGTTATTAGGCCAGTGAATTGAATTACTGTGCCTTGAGAGCATTTTAATTCTTTATACTATCTGTTCAGTGACAGGGTAAGGTTAAAACATAGTTGTCACACACAATGAAATTTCCTTGCGCGACCATTTCGTTGCCATCGTTGACTCTGGAAGCTTTTTTTGGGTTGTAATAGCAGAAATGAGGCGGTGTTCTTCCTCTGGAGGATGTCACTTGCCAGACTCGCCAGCCCAACGAGTCCTAACTATGCCTCCTGGGGCAACCCGTGCAGAGCAGCTGCATCTGACCTCTGACGACCTGATCCCGATCCTGGTCTGCCTGATCGTCAAGTGTAAGCTGCCACATCTCGAGAGCAACCTGTACTACATCCAGAACTTCAGCTGGCACCTCCCTGACAAGGACATGCTTGGGTAATGCCTCTTCCTTCTGGACCTTAGAACCAGACGGTACTCGTTGCAAGTAGAATCAAAATACTTGTAATCGATTACTTTTTGGATCAATTTTTTTAATCGTTCGAATACATTTATTAGAAATTATCGCGAGAGTAATCCAACTACTTTTGGAGGTACTAAAGATTGCTCGTGACCGTTTCCATCTTTCTCTCCCCCTCCTAATGGTGCCCTTTGTTTGTACAAGTTTCCTACCGAGAAATCCTCGAACCAGGTCTCGGACAGGAGGATGGCTTATCAGAATTGGTGGATTAAGAAGATAAAGAGTTTGGTAGTTCTGATCCAGAAATGGACTGTACAATAGAGCAGTTTTCAAACGGGCAGGCAAATATGTCGTTATGAAAATCGAGTAACCTGAAAAGTAACGACTACTTTCCGAAGTAACGACTCAGCACTTTTCTTTTCAGGTAATCTAATTGAACACTTTTTAACCGAGAGTCATTGTCATTGTAATCAATTACTTTTTTTGCAAGTAACGTGTAAAGACTGCTTATTGAATTGGTTTTATTCAGACACAAGGTCTCGGATGACAAGGCAAAAGGCAGATGGGTTCTGCCTGACTTGGCCCTATCACCAGTTTACATTGCTCAGCGTATAGTACGACACGTTGTAATATAAACACAGAAACCACGGGGAACACGTGAGTGGCACAGTGGGACGAAACAAGCTCAGCTCAAACTTTCAAGAAAGCAGGGGCATGCGACTCATTGACTTTTTAACTGGAAATTTAATTATTTATTTTGTCTTAGTACCTTCAGAGCCAGAGATTACCTTGAATGTTTTTTTTGGCGGGAGGCACAATTTCAGCCCAGTGAGGTTAAAATTTGCAGTTTCGTTGAACATTGTACAGGGTGTTTTTCTTTTAGGCTACAGATTTGTTTTAAGAAAGCTGTGAAAGCAACACTAACGCGGTCTGTGCAGGTGAGTTGTATGGCGAGGGAGACATTAAATAGAGGGCTAATTGTCACAGTAAGTTGAATAATTAACTAAAGTTTGGTAATTAACTTTTCAATTACTAAAGATAAACGTATGGTCTCAATTAGAAACTTTCCTCGTGCAATAGGCACAAGGCTGGCGGTTACAAAACACGGATAGATGAAAAAACTGCCTGGGCGCGTTATTGCACCAGTTGCCTCGTGCGTGCTGCACTGGTGGTAATTTTAGCGCTCCACTGTGCTGCCCAAGTGCTCCAAGTCTTTCTAACATTGACTGGTTTTGTGGTTTTCTATGACGCTCAGCAAGTTTCTTATTGGAACCATATGTTTATTCTCGCAAATTAAAACATTAATTAACATATTTAAGTTATTTGGCCGGCTTATCGTCATGATTAGCCCTCGCTATTATGTCCCCCTGGCCATATAACTCGCCTGCACGGGGTGCATTAGTGTAGCTTTCATGGCTTTAAAACAAATCTGTAAAGCCTAAAAAAATATCCTGTATACTAGCTGAATGCAGAGGTTGTAAACTGTTTTAGAGGGGTTTTAGCATTGAATCTTTTCCCTCGGTTTTGGGGAACATTGATGGATCACAAAGCAGTCAGTGATTATCTATTAATTGTCTCGCGACTGGGTACGTCAACATCCAAACGTCAAGACCAAGGGCGGTTTGAATATGAATGGGGTCAGTGGACGTGCATCTCAGCACTATAGCACTGCAATATCTAATCATACGGTGCTCCAATCTGTTGATCATTACTTTGATAAATAAAGTGTGTCACGAATTAAGCCTTTTACATTTTTCGCAGCTACACATTGGTGACTTTCCAAGCGGCGAAGGAGTTCATCAAGTCGCAAGATACTTCATGCTTGAAGCCTTCCAGCACAAACATGAAAGGAGAAGTAAGAGCAAAAGCCACAGCTAGACCTCCTGAACAGCTCTTCATGTATGCCAACAGCCTGTGCCATAGCCAGGAATATTTTTTGTAGTGGGGGAGGGCCGGGCTGAAATGCCTTGGATGTCCATGACTCGGGGCTGGGGGGGTGCAAAATGCATGTGCATAATATAGGGTCAGCTAGATTTGGGGTGGGAGGGGGTGGGGCAGTGGCAGATCCAGAACTCTGCTTTGGGGGGGCGGGGGAGGGGAGGGAGGAGAGGGGGGGGGGGGGGGAGGGGGGGGGCGGAAAATTTTTGAGGATACTATTCTCCCATTCTTTCTTGTGCAGGGGGGTCCACCCATGTCAAATTGCCCTCCGAGAAGGGGGGAGGGAGGGGGGTCGACTTTGTTTGGGGGGCCGCTCCCCCCCACTGCCTTCACCACTGACCACAGCCATGTATAATATTCGCAACAACCCCAAAAGAAACAAATCTGCCGGGACTATAGAGTAAAACATAAATTTCGATTTATCGTCCTCTAATGGAACAATAAATGATAATTATAAAGATGAGGGTGATCTAATTTTGTACTGTTAATATACACAGATTAGTCTTAGCTTCTGTGTAATGAAGAGAGAGTGACAATACCAAACTTTTCAGCATAGTTCAGTTAAAGGGCGAGTCCAGGCAATGCGGAGGGCAAGTTCGTCTGCTTCTTGCGCAGGAGGTAGCGGTGACGTCAGAACGCCGAGCCTTGATTGGCTGATCGCGAGCCCCTATCTGAGCGTCGTCTGCTCGCAACGTCTTCTGCGTCTGTCTTACCTTTCCTGCGACTTTCGGAAGTGCAGAGGCCAGATTCACGAAACAATCTTGCGCCAAAAATGTGCGTAAGACAAAACTTAACAAAACAAATTCGTATTCACGAAACGAAATTTTCGTAAGTTCTGCGCAGGTTACGACGAAATTCTACGACAGCTCCGAAGCTGTCTTACGCACTTCTTACGATCAAATCAGCATGGCCGACAGCGTTGCGGTCGCGACGACCAACGGACGTTTATTTTTCTACGTGCGCTTCTCACGCGTCCCGACTTCAAGCAGCAAGAAAAAAGTAAAAAAGTACTTGAAACAGACCACGACGAACAACAACGCTGGATCCACAAACACCCGGGAAAAGCTCCAACGGCCACGGTTCCACCGACAACAACCAAGCGAGCACGGCAGATAGGCCTAGCAGGCACTCCGACTCGGCGACCGTCTGCCCACGATTGGCTGGCGTGCTGAATGGAAAACGCCCGCGCAACCCCTGCGAACCCTTCCCGTATTATACTTTGATTGCTGACCTCAATTTTAGATTAAGAGGTCATTTTCTTCCTCTTGTCATCTCCTTGTTTCCCGAGGCAATGGTGACTCCCGCCGGTAAAAAAGCGGTGAATCTCCGACAGACGCAGGAAAGGTAAAGCAGCCATCGCTTTGACTACCAGACGTAAAGCAGACGACGTTAACTGCGCCAACCCGCCGACGCCGTTGAAGAATGAGGGGTCTCGCCGCACATGAAAGGAGGGAAAAAGTATTTAGGAGGGAACTTGCGGACACTAACACGCTCACCTCTCGGTTCTTAGCAAACAAACCTCGGCGCCTCGGGACACCTCGCCAGTGAGTCCTTTGACTTCGCTCCTTGATGCGCGTCTGCTAGTTGTTAGACAAAAACAACGTACCGCTCGAGTTATTTCGTCTGCCCTCTCTGAAAGGCGAAGTCGTGCTCGCTCGTAAAAACCTGCACTTCCGAAAGTCGCGGGAAAGGTGTAAGACAGACGCAGACGACGTTGCAAAGGAGCAGACGACGCTGAGATAGAGGGTCGCATCAGCCAATCAGGGCTTGGCGTTCTGACGTCACCACTATTTCCTTTCTCATGCGCAGAAGAGGAAAATAAGCCCACTTGCGAGGCGTATATTTGAATTTGGGATTATATGTACGACTGTTTTCAGCTAAAGCAGTGTCCCTGAATTACAAGGTATAACTTTTTTTTCTCAAGATTGTGCATAGTTTTATAAATATTGCGTCTCAGTTTGATTTCGGGCGTCTACGTCAAAACCGAAACTACCTGCTAGAGGTGACGTCGCAAGGGTGCTGCGGTACAACCAATCGACCGTAGCTCCAGTGCAACGTGATGTCACGGGGGTGCTGCGCCATTGTTCCTCGACTAAAAGCTAACCTGCTTGCCGCCCGCTAAAAAGCAGCGAGTCGCATCTTTAAAATCTGTTTCAGTGGAGTATGCAGCTTTATTTTGACGTAATATTTCGGCTGTGATCGTATTTCGTGCCACAAAAGTGATACCAGTCATTCATTTTGGTTTCATTTTTGACCATAGTTGGCCATTAAGTCCCAGATGTGCTGTAACATGCCGAGCAAGCACCCACTCTAAATTTAGTGATCATCTTGAACAACTGGACGACGAGTGCTTGCTAGGTCCAAGAGTGAAAGTGCAAAAGGGGCACATGATAAGGTGGGCTTCTCTGCTTTACACCAGTGCGCTCGAAGCAGCAGCTGACGAGGTGCGTCTGGTTTAGCTAGGTAGGAAGTGTCTTGGGTGGGTCCTTTGCTTAGTTTCGAAACGTTTTCTGCACTTACTGTGACCAAATGTTATCATGAGATGAGAAAGTGTGCCGTTGAATCGTCCCTTTCCACCCTGCTGCAGATCACACCTTTGGAGCTGATGCAAATGACGGCCCAGCTGGACCTCTGCGAAAAGCCGAAACAACCGGATGCACCCGAAAAACCCCAGGGTGGCGCAGGCACCTCGGCGGTGAGGTCGAGGTCCATCGATCGGCAGCTGGAGCAGGTGACCAAGCTGATCGAGTCTGCCACCAAGGAGCTCCAAACCAGAGAAGTCCAAGGCAAGTCCGACAAACAGCTCACGGTCTTGTCCAATTGCCATATTTTCTGGGGTATACTCCTCGCGATCTCGCATTTCACACCAGAGCAGGCACCCTTTTATGTGTGGCAGTTTGAGACGCTCAAGTTTGTACAACCTAAAGTAAGTCCTAACAGGTCCCTTTTCGCAGCGCCTCCTGGGCAACGCAAGAGGCCTATTGTGTCGCATACGTGAAACATTTTAGCATCGCAAGCGTTTAGTTGATACACCCACGGCACTCTTCATCAGATAGTTTAAAGCATACCATGTGTACACTTGATAGTTGTTCCTAGAATGAAGCGATACTACCGCTAGTCGGGCTGATAAACCTGGTGATCTTCCGGAGCCTTCCATACTCTGGTGGAGCTCCTCTCCCTCAGTGCACACAAGTGGTCGAGCTCCTCCTCGCGTGATCTCTCCAATAAACCAATCAGCGTCAAGCACCTCACTCCCCCTCTCCCTCCCATCAACCAGTCGGTGCCAAGCCTCGTGGCCATGCTTCTCTCTGGGTTTCACGAAATGCCAAACACCTAGCCAAAGAATGTTTCACGTTAAAACAGGAAGGCCAAAGTAGTAGAAGTAGACAGGACAAGTGCTACCTGACATGTGCATAACACAGACTTTGGTCTTTGTGGTTTGCATACTGTGGGTTATGTTCTTCAGTCATGAACCAACTGGCCCACATCGCCACTTTAATACATTTCAGACCTGCAAGAGTTGTTTAAGAATGGAGAAGATAGCAGCAACAAAGGTGGAGTTGGGTAAGTACTATCAGTTTATATCATTTGAGTTTTATGGTGATCTCAATACCTGCAAGTGCTTCTGAATCACTTTACAAAGTCTCTTCTACGAGCAAACGTCTCCTATGTTATCATGCAGGAAATATACATATAAAGCAAAATTAAACAGAAATTGGCAAAGCCAGTGGAATAAAAAAGATGGCCCCTCTACGGGTCAGGCTTTATGGTATTTATTTATTCATTTATTTGATTCCTACGTTACCATATGCAGACTGTGAGAAAACATACATGTTTGATACATGTGTATGTTAAACATGTACAAACTTAAAAAACTTGTCCAGTAGGCTAACCTCTTGTTATATGGTTCTCCCTTTTTCCTAGTTTTAATCAAACCTATTGCTAGCTCAATGGTTTTCAAGTAGAAGTCAATGGAGCTTTTCTGATCTGCAACAATATTTGAGTGCCGAAAACTGCACACTGTCCCATTAACAGTCGAGTATGAATTTCCACAGTGCTGCTGTACTCAGCAGAAAAGTGGAACAATATTTAGAAATGTTCTACCGCGATGTATACACATTCAGTAGGATTGTGCGAATATTTGGACAAGCAACACCCGCGGAGCTCGCTTCTACAGGTGTTGGTTCTTTGCAGTGCACCGGTGCTTGCGAGAAGCACACTCAATGGGGCGAATCTGCCGCAATCAACGCTTAGAAAAATACAAATATTGCAGCCGCAAACTTGGGAAAAAAGCACTCTTTTAAAAGGGGATGGCGCTCGCATGTGCCAGGCATATTAGGAAAGAACGGAAATTTAATGATTGTTAATATCTACATTGTAGTAATATGTTTAAAATTAAACTGGCTATTATGCGTGAGTATATGTTAGGCAGAGACGTCCTGACAACCTGCATTAATCATTTGTGATTATATAAAAGATATTTGCATATAGCAAGAATGCGGAGTGCAAGTTCGTCTGCTTCTTGCTCAGGGGTTGCAAAGATGTCACAACGCCAAGCTCCTATTGGCCGATTGAAAAAGAAATAGTGGGTAGACCTCAAGGCATTTAGCATTGAGGTCTACCCACTATCCTTCCAATCAAACTTAATCAGAACTCAGCGTCGTTCTGACATTGCCGCAACCTCTGCGCAACAAGCAGACGACTTGCTCTCCGCATATTTATAAATCCCCTCGATATGATATATCTGGCCATCCCTAAAAGTTTAATTTTATGTCAAATGTGTTCTTACTTGCCATCCCAATGTATAGGCACTGAATTTTCTGAGGTCACAGTTTATAAATAGATTTAGATTAAAATTAATTTAGAAATGGACAAGTGCACTTTTGAGAACAACCTTCACGAATTCATCTGGGCTTTCGTTCAGGCATGGTGCGGTAGAGAAACTATTCAATATTTGATTAGAAAAAATTTGCAGGTGGAGGCTTAAAGGGACGGTAAACCGAAATTTGGACTTCAGAAAACAATGCAGGAGCTGTAGGCGGGACACTAGAATCCCTACAACATCAACCATAAGGCAACATCTCAAATTGACGGCTGTATTTTTTTAAAAAGAGGTCGTGGTTGAACAAGGTTGACGAGGCGCGTGACGTAAACATATCTCGTTTCCTCCTCTCCGCTTCGCCACCTCAAGCGGGCGAGACGGAGAAGACGCGAGGCTGTTTCCTCTCAAATGCGCCTCCTTTTTTTTTTTAGAAAAATATGGTCATCCGTTCAAGATGTCGCTGTACGAGTTTGTAGCGTTGCGTGCTTCTGCCGCCGTGTTTTGTGGAATCCAGATTTCGGTTAGCATCCCTTTCAGCTTCTCCTTTAAGGGGGGGGGGGGCTCTACTAAGAAAAGGGAATGTTTGAACCACTTGACTAATTTAAATAACATTTAAAGAGCTTATTTCTGTTGATGTTGAGAACATTTCTGCCAAATTTTGTTAATAACCTGGGTAAAGTATAAAAAAAAAATTGCAAATGTTCAAAGATGAAAGTGGGCGTGTTTGCATAGAAAAACTATTGTTTTGAAGTTACTTATAAATTTGTTGTTTTCATGTCTTATATTGCTTTAGGACAGTTCAAAGCAGATAGCTCTGGAGCTATATTTCTATATTATACCATCTTTCGTGACAAAAAGTCACATAAACACAAATACTGTTTTTTAGATTTCCATTCTTTATACAAAATTTTAGTTCTTGAGCATGAAACATGAAAAAATTAAAAAAAAAATACAAGCTTTTAGCTATCTTCCACTTAAAATTTCATTCCAGAAAAACCTATAAAAATGAATCCAAATTATGCAATAACAAAATTATAGTTTTCCTAAAGTGAAATTTATGCCAGAAAGTGGAATGGAGAAAAGTGCGTTCAAAGTGCTCCAACCTGTACCTTTTCTCTAGCATCAACCTTTCTGGGAATACACTCTAGATGTTGGTGGATGTAAATATGACATTCTTCAAAATCAACTTTTTTTGGAGAAATCGTTTTTTTTTGTTTTCGTTCTTTCCTCCCCACTTACCCCTCCTTGACGCCGCTCTTCACTTTGACCCTCGGAGTTGAAGTATCAACAGTGCCCCGGGTGCTATGTGCTCGTAGGACCAGTCATACGCCTATCTTTTTTCACGTGGTTACGCCCCCTTTGCGGGGCGTAACCGAACCTTTGAACATTTAATTGCGAAGAAACTGAACGGCCCCCTTTTTGGGGTGTCGGTCGGTTCAGTTGGTGTTCTGTATGTATTTTGCCCTCCTGCTTTAGCGATTGAGTGAACTTCCGTGCTTCGTTTAGTCACTTTAGTCTAGCCTGAATACGGGTCCGGTGGCCCGGATGCATCCCGGGTGTGGCAGGGAAACTGAAGTCTGAAGAACTACTTCGCGCCGCGTATGAACAATGTGCGAAGCTTGCTTTTTTCTTGAGGTGAAAACGGGCATAAAAACTCAACGCAGCAAGCCCTATAAAAAAACCGAAAAAACCTTTATTAAATGTTTAGGTTGACAGTGCTGTGGGAGTTATGCGCTCACCGGACCAATCAACCGCCTCCCTTTTATCACCCGACCCTGCGCGCGTGTATGGACGGAAGCCTAATCACACGATTGGAGATAGGACTGGTCCGACAAACCCCTTTTGTTCAGGTTTGGGGGGTTATAAGCCGCTTCAGCACTTAGCATGCGAGAAGGACGTAAAGAAGTGAGAAGGAAATTCATGGGGAAACGAAGGAAAGGAGAGAAATCTTCTGCCAGGAAGAATTTATTTTTGCGCGTCGGGCTTTAAAACAAATGAATTACTTCATAAAGTGAAATCATTTGAGACATGAGTGACCTTTAATTCGCATTACATGTCATGTTTTATTCACTTTCATTCCACGCGCGACGTCACCTTTCATGGAAGCGTTGTATGAAATTCCCGCGCGAGGTCATATGGCTGTGACCTCATGACCCTATCGACCAATCAGGATTTTCCCGTCTGCCATCGCCACCGACGCCGCCTTTTTTTGCGACATGAGCTCCTTAAAGCTATCACTTTTATATTTCGTCAAAACCACTGTTTGTGCATGCCTACCGTTCAGAGATTTCTTGTGTATTGGCCCACCAACTTTAAGACATGATTTTTATAACAGATATACAAAGTAGTTGTGTCACCACTATATTAAATGCAATATCTCACGACCAAGACGACGTACGCAAGTTTCTTAAACTGCAGACTTTCTGTAGTGATCAAAGAAAAATATATTTTTATTTCCTTCTCTAGTTATTAATACAATCCCTTTGTTCCATATGCAGGGAGTTCTTTGTTGGCCTGCAGGATTCGCTCGGAGTCACCTATGGAAAGCTGTAGTCATCTGGAGCAGAATCACCTTCGTGTTTGTGAATGCCATTTTAGTTTCATCTTTGAAACATAGCGAATCCAACGGACACCCGCTTTTAGTTGTGCCCAATTTGGTTTTGTGGTTTAATGATTTTATGTTGTAACCTCGATTGTTTTTACAGAATAATCTTTTAAATAAAACTTGCATAATAGGGAAGGGGGTTTGCATTGCAAACTAGAAAACTTTTTCCTGATCTTTCAAGGTAATTTACTGTATTTGTTGGGTAACTGAGAATTTTCGTCTTGTGTTGAGTTGGCCTGTTATCCAACACACAGGTTATGCAAAGTTGTGAACATGTGATATAACTTTTTCATACACATCGACATGTTGTCAGAATACTTATCAAAGCTTGTATATTTTGTTGCTTTTGCAATTTCGAAAATGCCCTCGTGCAAATTTTTAAAGCGCGACACTCGATACTTGTGCAATTGTTTGTTATCCTGTTCCAAAAAGAACTGTATGTGTGCAGCTGTCTTGTTAGCCTGCTTTAAGAGCAACTTATGATTGTCCACGTGATGCTTCTATGAACTTAATGCATAGCGCTGAAGTAATAGTGATCTGTCACGGAAAGGCCAAAACATCTTTAGGCCTCGGCCGGCTTTCACTGTCTGAATATCCAACCTCTCGAGTACATTTTTGAGACGCACATTGCCTTTCAAGATACATGTGTTAAAGGTTAAAGGCGTATCATAGAGGCAGACACCGTAAATGTTCTTTTAAAACATGCCAATTAAAAATGCCAGTACCATCCCACAACTTATTGTACCATGTAATGCAAATGGCATCTGTAATGCCATAGGTGACAGATAATTTTGAGTATAATAGTTGCTTTTGTTTGATACCTACTATTTTTCTGTGGTTGCATTAATGAGTTCAGGTGATTTTTATGCTTGTGTAATTTGTGAACATCCATGCAGATATTCAATAGCTGTTTTGAAAGGGACCTGTTCTTGTTTTAGGAGCTAAGCTAAATTCACTGAATTAGCCCAATGTGAACAACTTTTCAATGTATAAGGAAGGTCAGCCAACAAGGTACACTCTGCAACACTGTTAGCGCAAACAAGCCATTGCCAGATTTTCGTTTTTCTGCCAGTACTGCAGGACTGTCTTTAAAACTAGTGGTGAAAAGTGCTCAGTAGGAATACTGATCTACAGAAGTGTGGTAGGTTCAACGAGTTGGTATGACGACATGGTGAATATTTCTTTGCACAAAGGACAGAGAAATGGAACATACACAACACACAAGCACTTGTGTGTCGGGCATGTTCCTTTTCTGTCCTTGTCTTTTTGTGTGCTGTGCTGTTCACGAGACTGACTTAAGTGGTTCATTTTGATGCCTGCCAGTAACCTTTCAAAGTAAAATATGAAAAAGTGTCAGAGTGGTGTTTGTGCTAGCAGTGTTGCACATTGCCATATTGTGCAACATTACTGCCTACTGTCTCGTTGATAATAAAACTGAGAAGCGCCAAAATAGGTCGGGACACTTTGGAAACCGTGTCATCAGCTTCCTGCCTTGCCATACGGCAACTAATGCCCTCTAAGCAATGGCCTGTGCACTGCTGAATGCAGCTTGCACGAATATAGCACTTGTACTTCCTCGCAATTTACTCCAGCCTTTGTGTTGATCAACAAACTTGACTGCCTCAACTGTGGCACCCATGAAACCATTATTTTACCATAGCATTTTTAATGACAACCAAAAAAATATGATACCTAGGGATGGCTGGTTTGGGTCTCTGTATATTTGAGTAGGAAGTAAGAAATTCAAAACTTTGTTATCTGCATTCAAACTGTAGTTACAGTAGACGTGATCAGTATTTTAGTAAAAGAATGGCGCTTTGCATAATTCTTCTATTTACAGTAATTTATTTACAACAGCCTCTTTATAATGCTCATTAAAACGTCAAACATTTTCTTGGTTGCATGTTGTCCTTCTTACAAACATACATTTCTCTGAAAGTGCATAGTGCAGCCTCCGATGGATTAAAAAAGCGTACAATTTGTGGTGTGACACAGCACCGATGCCGACATTTGGGCATACTATATTTAGGGTCGACTCTTTCGTGATACGTTGCCGAGGATAGCGTAGCTTCCACAGTGGTCCAGTGCTGTCAAAGCTATGCGAACGCACGATTTTGTTTGGTGGCTCCTTCGCACGAGAGCGCATGCACATGAGGTGCAAGATGAAGCCACGTGCTTGCACAGCGATGTAGGGCTGCTGCAGTGTGGAACCTATACCAGCCTCGGCAATGTTGCACGAAATAGTTGACACAGTATAAATACGTGACTGCGTAATGTTTGAAGAATTCTGCTTGATTTGCCTATAAACCGGCAGCAATGAGGTTGTACCATACACTCAAACATGAATGCAGTGTTTCTGCAACGTGAGAAGACTGCTACTGCACGCTCCCAAATGCCGCTCTGTGTTCGTCCATGGCTGCCTTGCGTTCCAGATACCGTGCTTTCGCCGCTTCCAGCGCATCTCCCACGGTCCTCTTTTTGAACAGTGCAATCCACGCCTCCTCTTTGGCTTTCGCACTTTCGTTCCCGTCCTCGTTTTCTGGCTTCTCGGGCAAATCGTTGGTGCCGTCCTCCTTTTTCACGCTCTTCCGCGGCCGTGCGGAAGGGGTCGCCTCGTCAGAAGAGTCTGCGGAGTCAACGGAAAAGTCGCTGTCGGCGTCCAGATCTCCGTCCCCTTGGGCCTCGTCTTCCTTTGCTGGCGAACTCGAAGCCGGCTCTTGCTTCACGGCAGACTTCGGAGGAACCTCTTCGTCCTCCGAAGGATCGCTCGTCTTCCTGGTCCTGTACGTCCTTTTCTCCTTGGCTGCCGATTTGGGCTCGGCAGTGCCCGTTTCTCGTGCCCGACCGTCCTCGGAAGTCCGTCTGCGCATTCCGGTCTCCTTGGACCTTCGAGAAGAGCTTGCGGAAGCTTCGTCCGGATGCGACCCGACTTTGCCTTCTGACGATGAAGAATCGCGGGCTTGTCCTTTCGGACGGGTAAACGTTGCCTCCGCGACCGCATCACCAGATGAGAGCGGCTTGTCCGTATTTTCGGGTATCTTTTCTTCGCCGACTGACTGCTTCAGGAGGTGTCGGTAAAATCCGGTCAGGTCCTTCTGCTTTGTTACGTCCATCATGTCTGTGGTCGGTAAGAAAGTGGGGAGAAAAAGAAGATTGTATTCTTATATTCAGCAGTAAGCTAATACTGTACATATTTTTCCAAGCATCAGTATGCTACTACAGCTGGCCTTTGCAATATTTGCTAAACAAGCTCTACATTGACAAAGCTCAGCACAAGAAACACCTTTTACAGTGGACTCACAATAATTCAAACTGATTTTTCATACTTCCGGTGAAATTAAAAAATGAAATTTTGGTTGTCCCGCTATGTTTTCAACGCATTTATAAGCTGCTTAATTCAAACAGCAGGGAAAGCAATATTCACGACGCCGGTGGTCATCGCTTTTCCGCAGTGGGCGGGTGCTCAATGAGCGGCGCACTCAATGAGACTAACCCATTGCGATTACGCGAGCAGAACTGTCCTGACAATCCGCTTTCATTATTCGTGCTTGTTTTTTCTATTTTTCTGAGGGGGTTAAATTCGAGATTAAAGAATGAATATGTGCATATAGCAAGCGGATTTATAAATTTCCTCAATTAGGATAGCTGTGTATGCCTAGGTTTAATTAATGTCAAACCTGTCACTTACATGCCCACCCAATCGAGGCATCCAATGCCTCGATTGGGAGGGCATGTAAGTGACAGGTTTGACATTAATTAAACCTAGACACACCCAGCTATCCTAATTGAGGAATCTGAGGCCACGGTCCATAGATATAGTTGATATTAAAACTAACTGAACTTGGAAGTGGACAAGTGGAAGGTTGGGAGCAACCTTCACTTCTTCAGCTGAATTTTCGTTTAAACGGTACAACGGTAGTAGAAGGCTCGAAAAAGCTATATGATATTCAATTAGAAAATAGTCGGTCAAAACCACTATTTACTTTGAACTTCACTAATGTTTTATGTTTGTGCCTGCTTATAAATAGGACAGTGTAGAGGAAAGAGTAAAAAATCTGCTTGGTATGTGCAGCTATTCCTACAGCAAATCACTACTTTGCCTCCCATCATATTTAGATAAATTTCTGATAATTCAAACTTCCGATATTTCAAACTAAAGTCTGTGGCTTCCTGGAGTTTGAATTAATGAGAGTCGACTGTAGGGCAGTGCTGAATGTTGGGCGTCGCTTCAAAAGAATCTGAGACACAGATTGGACCGGACTGCTGCATTGGCGTTTGTTTGCGACCCGTGTCCAATCTATGCCCCGTGTGTGCCCCCTCTAAGTATGCCGAGCATACAGCACTGCGGCCGTACTAGCCAGATGTTGGTACAAGTGAAGCACTTGTGGGCAAACAATGCCAACTACGAGCGAGATGCAACGATCACCTTCGACCCGCTGCCTGCGCATCTCCTTCTCCTCCTCCTCCTGCATCTCCTGCATCTTCTTGCGGTAGGCCTGGGTGACGTAGGCCTCCTTGTCCGCAAACACCTCCCCTTCCTGGTCCCGCTCCTTCTGGATCTTGCGCTGCATCCGACGGTCTCCCTCCTTCTTCCGGTTCTCGGCCGCCTTCAGCAGTTGCTCGATGTAGCGTGGCTGGGGGGCCCCGTGAAAGGCACGTCACTAGAAAGCTACACTCGGAGTACCCGCACTCTGACCGCCCTTTTTCTGATGCCGCCATTGCGATCATTCGTCTGTTTGCATCGTACGACATTTGCTTACGTGCCAGCAGCTTGTGGATGCCGCCAATTCATTCTTCGCTGCACGCGTGCTGTTTGCAATGGTTGTGCGTCTAAAACGGGACTTTTTGAGCGGTCGATACGGTGTGAAGAGACCACCGCGGTATTGCTTGGCTCTATTGTGAGCTGTTTCAGCAAGCAAAATGACCAAAATCACTTTTTAAATTTTCTGTTAGGCACGTCGGCAAAGGTTGGCGACAACCGGCAACATTGATTCTACGCAACAATATGGCTGAAGTGTCGATGCTCTGAAGTATAGCTTTTTCAGCAGCTCTAGTTCCAACAGCACGTCTGTACTATCGGTGTTCTAGGCTAGACAGACACAAATTGAATGCCAAACAAGCTGTTTGCGTCGCATCGCTTGCTTGATTTATGGGTTGCATTTGAATGGAACAAGGGCCCGATTTGGCCAAAGAGCGCGCATACCTTGCTGTCCTTCTTGGTCTCTTGCTTCTTTTCCTCCTGGTCCCGTTTGAGGTCGTCGTACACCTCATCATACTCGAAGACCGTTGGGTCTTCCTCCATGGCCTTTTGGAGCTGGAGTTGGGTCTGTGTAAAGCAGGCAAAGGGGTTGGCCTCCCGCAAGCGAGGGTGCACAACTATTGCATACCTGCATTTTCTTCAAGTTCCTCATAGACTCCTTTTTGATGGACTTTTCAATGGCTGCTCTGTCGTGCTGGAAAAGAAAACACTTCTTTGGTTTGGGGAACTGAGATTATTAATGTCTGCATGACACTGCAACACATCAGTTTTTGTTTTTTAAGAACAATACAATGACTATTTTACTTATACAAGGTAAGCTAGATTTGAGACATGGGGAAAAAACACCGTATCAGCCCTTCACCAACACCAAAGACATGCGCAACAAATCGGTACAGATGTGCCGAAGGCAGATGAGTTTTCATGCCCATGTATAGAAGAATGTTGCATACCTCGTCATCGCTGTCATCGTCGAAGATGGAGGACTTTGCAATTGTTGGCTTGTCAAGTTTCTTTGGCAGGATCAATCCATACCTGGAAAGGAAAAGATGAGATTCCCAGTTCAGAATCCTACAAATGCACATTAGTCAATCCCATTTCATCTAATGCAGCCGAATGGCGTGTTTGCCATCCAAAATAAGAAAAGGCAGATTATTATGTTTGTGTACTTTGCCAAACATTCCTAGTTATCTATGAAGATACCGAGATATCAAGGTCAACGAAGTCCAAGTTTTAAATAAATCTTGTTTGATCCAACAGCTACTTGACACTACCCAGTGACGACGGCATCACGAACCTGTACTGCCTGTACGACTGTAGCCTGTACTCTTTGCTACATGAACAAAAGGTGGTTGAAAAGCAGCCGAGCAGCCAGCCAGCTTCACTGGCTTTCTCTCTCTGCAGTGCACTGATAACGGCTGGTCTAGGCAGTAGATTACTCATCAACTGTCCTTGAAAGTGCCATAACGGGCTGATTTCTGTCAAAACTATATTCAACAATATATAATAAAAAAAAAGTTTTCATGACTGCTGTTATAGCCACTATATCTTTCTCTTTGTTTAATAACACCCCATATGTTAATTTATTAAGAATAACCATCACACAAAATTTTAAGAATGTTCCTCATCTAGGCAGTGGCTTTCTAATTAATTGATTAATGTTTTCGGCGACATGACCTCGTAAGAAAAATTAAATTAAATTTTATTTGGGACCGTGACCACATCCAAGATAAACGTCGCGATTAATGATCAGGACTGTGTCTATCATGTGTAGACGGCAGAGCTTCCAGTAGCCCGTGTTTAGTTCCCGACCAAACGCACACCATCGCTGTTTCCCGCGGAACGTACCCAAAACGCAACTAAGGAAGAGAAAAGGAGATGAATTGAAGAACCTGCACACTAATTACTCTTCCTAAAACAACCGGCACGCGCTTAATTACGCAATACAAGTTTCATACATGAATTAATGACCGATAAATTAGTCAACGGTCTTATGCACGCAGTAACTACAGTAACCGCAGACAACTCACTTCTTGGGGGCAGCCATTTTGCTCAATAACAATAACTTGTTTTAAAAGAATAACGAAACAGCAACAACAACTAAAGAGTACATTTGGTAAAAAGCAATCTAAAAGAAATAAAGCACTACTATAACTGAAATCGATTTGTTTTTAGCCGTATCGCAAAAGAAAAAGATTTGTGAAGAGCCCGACACCTCCGAAACACTCACCAGGGGTCCGAGAGTGACAGTGGCTAAAAAAAAGTATGGCGGATAAACAATCTCGAACGTACCGAAACGTACAAAAGGTTTCTCACATGGAACAAGCTCCTTCCAAGCGACACGCCATGGCGCATAAAAATGCAGGTAAGTAACTATTAGATGCAAGACGAAAAATCTGCTTTCGGCGCCATTTGGGCATCGGGTTACTAATGGCGTTGTTGTTAGTAAACATTGAATGCCTTGGATACGCAGTAAACAGTTTTCGAGGATGCTTGCTGTACAACGGCTTACGTTTCGCTAGTATCTCTTACTAAGAACTCCGCAGAGAAAGAACTCACTGGAATCGTTGGATGCGGGAACTACCTAACTGCACGTGTGCAATCATTTTATGTTTTGCCGCGGATCCTCTTTCCTACCCTGGCCCCTGGCGAAACGAAAATTTTGCAGTGTTCGCGTCGTACCTGAGTTTGCACATCTTCCATTTCGCTGCCTAACAAAATTATAAACCCTGGTGAGCTAGGGGGCGGTGTAGAGTTTTCTCGAGCTGGCGACGTTTGGCCCACAGACTCCGCGGTTATTCACCCCCCTCTATGTGCGTGAAAGACAGCAATCATCGGAGGAACTTTCGAGAAAATGACGTCCTTCGTAACGCGACAGAGAACTGGCGTTCGCATGGTTCTTTCTGCACGCTTCTCTTCGCTAACTATGTTCAGTTGTAGCGTTGAGCTGAAGCACAATATCGGTGTTCAAGCACAGTGGCGTCCCGCCACAATTTCAAGGCTTTTGACACATGGCCGATGTCCTCAATTTCGCAACGTTTCAGAACTCGATGCGCCTAATATATCGAACGATTCATGTGCACAGTGTCTCCCACACCGACGAAGATACGCAAGAATGTTTTTACGCCGTGAAGTAAGCCTTAAAAAACCGGGTCGTGAACATAGCTGGGGTAAAGTGTAAGGTGTATAATAAATTGCGATATCCCAGTCGTTACTGGCGCTCAGTCTTTGAAAACGCACGAAGGCTGCCCTCCCTTGGACGAAAAAATGTACACCCTTGGGAGCGAAAAACAGCATTCTGGAATAGTGATAATGTGACGGATAGTGTATGGGCAAGGAATGTCTGAAACAATTTAAAGGCTTGAGAGTGAATCTCCCATTACTGACTTGGAATTAAAATGTCATGTTTCCAGCTTTTTATTTTTAGCAAAATTTCTAGGGTGTTTTTTGGAGTTAATTTATTTATCTGAAATTCAGAGATTAATTTTGCTCTCTTGAAGTAAAATGCTTAAAGACAGGGACAGAAAAAAAAGCATAGCAGATTGCTGGGCACACGTGTGGCGCCTACGCTCTTGGCGCTCTGCATCGGTTAGCTTAGCTACTGGCTTAATGCGTGGCATGTGCACTCGATGGCAATTCCTGGAATGGAGATACCGGCGCTAACCTGGGTTTTAAAAAGGTGTGACAGGGTGTCAAGTTGCCATCTGCCGGACGGACGCCGAGCAAATGCCCAGGGGGTTTTCCCGCCAAATGGCACCGTAACTCATGGCGATTTGTCGTGACATGGTGGAAAGACACTCGCGTAATAATCTATATGGTCTGGGCTCTATTCCCGCCTGGTGCAAACACTTTTTTACTGCCCGGTGTCTAGCCTTGCGGCCACACTTTTGGACTGCACAAAATGCTGAACACCTAGCCAAAGTATGGTTCCTGTTAATAGGTGCTAAAGGGACACAGCATACCTTCAGCTGAATTTTTATTTTGAGAACACACTTACAGAACAACATAAAACATATGCACTAAAAATAGTGAAGATAAAAAGGCTACGCCCCCTAATGCATGAGTCGCTCATTGCGGATGTGCATAAACTTTTTATCAGAGAGCACTAGGGAACTCATGATGACACACACATGGTTGCTATATGATGTGACAAGGAGGGCTTCATAAATTTTCTGCACAATTTTTGTTTTAAATTTGCTCCCCACTTTAGTTTCTTCAAAGTCTGGTTTGCCTCCGTAGCAGTCACAATATACTGCCAAGTGACTATAGACAGGGACCGCATAGTAGCAGCAGAGTGCTCTCTTATTCTGTCATTGATGCACCTCCTTGTCTGGACCACATACATCCTTCCACAGGAAAGGGGAATTTCATATGTCGCACCATTGGCGCATTTGCGAAACTGAGTTTTGTGGCACTTTGTGCATGTTCCTTCTGTCGCCGCCGGCTCATCTGAGCTACTGTTAGTCCTCTGACACAGGTTGGCTAGTTTATTCGGTGCAGAAAAGAGGACCGCCATAAGGAACCAATTACCCATTTTTAGGTTGTGTGATAATTTGTGTATTTATGGTAGGGCCACGAGCCTGCCCTTCCTCCTGAGTGCACCGTTTGGCCACTTATCACGGCTTTTCATTTTTATATTTTTTGCGAGGGTTTCTGACATGTCACAGAGAACTTGGGGAAGGAAGCCTGCAACCTCCAGTCTGTTGAGTTGTTGTTGTTTTGCTTCTGTGTTTTTAAAATAAATATTCAATTTGAAGTACACCATGTCCCGTTAGCATCTATTTTCTTTTGCCCCTGTGTTTAGGTGTTTTACTTCAAGAATTTACAACCAACTTGCCATCTTAATTTTTTCTATATTCCCATTTCTCCCAGGCACAAATATACCACTAAATTCATAATGCCTATGGTTAAAAACGGAATTCACTAGACAAGGTTTCTTCAGCTAAAATGTGGCATTGCGATTGCAGGTGCTCTGTAATCCTCGGGGTACCATTGTCATTGCTTATACTAACTGTCGCAAGACAAAATTTCCGAGCATGTAGCCATCTTGGAAAGGCTACAACATCATGGTATGATGTTGTAGCCTTTCCTGGTTAAGCTGCCTAATAAAGCAGTGACATGATAGAAGGAGGAGAACTTTAATGATTACTTATAAAATTTTTCTTTTATGTTTTGCAACATTTTATATTGATTCCAACCCGAGGGTTGTGTGTTATGCAGTTCAGATTAGTGTCATTTATTCAGAAAGGTTATTCTACACTGTTTGTGTAGTGTATCGATAAATGTTTATTTCTCGCTATTCACCGTCTTTGGCAGGAGTTGATAGCTTGAGGGTGTCGCAGTATTGCATGCCCCGGTAGACTTCCGATGTGTGTATGTATATTTGCAGTTTAGCAACGCACAGCAATTGGGAAAGACAATATTTTTTCAATTAATTAATAATTAAATGTTGTTTGTAAGGACCTGCATGCATATAATGTATTATATTCAGCAAAAAAATGTGAACCAAAATAAGAAAGAAAAATTCTTAAGTATTGTATTCACCGGTGCATGTTTACAAGCGCACGCCAGTGGCTACTATACTCAAGCACAGCTTTTCGAGACATTTTTGATAAGAGCAGGAGCGTCTGTGTCCAGCTTTGCTCCTATACCTTTGACTGCATAGCCAGAAAGGTTGCCCCTGAGAATAATGAATAATAACTGTGTTGTGTGTATGATCATACAGCCGGAAGTTAGTCAGCCTCAATGGGCACCTGGTGTCTTGTCTGTCGATGAGAAATTTAGTCAGTGCATTACAGCCGCTAGCCTGAGGTCTTTAACGTGCATCGCGCAGTAGGGACACACGGCAGCACGCCGGTACAATGCTCATCAAGATCAAAACGGGTAAGGGTCGGGATTGAACTTAAAATTCTTCCTTTCTGCTGCGCAAGCTTTCGCTCTACACGCTCAGACACACTTGGCCACCAATTCCCTCTCCCCTCTAGTATAAGTGTTTCCATGGTTCGCATACTTTGTCAATTTACCTGTTGCCATGCATTCTTCCTTGAAATAGTTTTTATTTTATTAGACTCAACGCCTTGCTATTAAAGGGATACTTCAACGAAATTCGAAATATTCCCGTCGTGTTCAAAAATAGGTTGAATATGATCCACAATATCCGTAAATGACAATCGCACGTTTGTATTTTGAGCCTGGGGGCTGTATTTTTCCTTATAAACGGCACACTCTGACAAGCGCTCGGAGAAGGCCCAGCTTAGAGCACGTGACATCCAACGCAATCGTGACGTAGGTCGTCTCAAGACGAGCAAAGCTACGGCGAGGCTGACGTAGAGAGGATGGCCTAGTCGTTCCAGCCACCGAAGCGGCTGCTTTTGTACGAATTTTAAGTGACGGGTTAATTTTCTTTAATCTTATAAGGGGACAATAGCGACTTCTGCGACACTCAAAAGGGATTCTCGGGAGGAGGGGAGTTTCTGCTTCCCCCTTCTCTCGTCGTGGCCGGAGACGAGACAACCTCCGTCACTAGCTGTCAAGGTTCCTAGACAAGCGTTACAAACGAGGCGTTAGCGACATCCACCAGGTGCTCTTTGCTAATCGTTTAATTCATTTTAAAATTCCTTTTCGAGACTTTTTTTAACAAGATATTGGTATGTTCCATGTGATACTGCTTTTTTGAACACATATGGACCAAAAAAATGAGCACCGAAATTTCGTTGTAGTATCCCTTTAAGAGAAAGTTCCTCAAGAATAAAAAAAAGAAAAAAAAAGAAGAAACTGCCATATTATTATTATTGTATTTTATCTAAAGTAAAACCATGAGCTTTCTTTTGGAAAGTATTGATGATGGCAGAGAAGAAAAGTGTGTGTGTGGTTAGCACTGCTCCCTTCTTCAGTGGTAATTACTCCTTATGGAAGATTAGATAAAACTATGGAGTGGCAATTTGGTGGTTGTAGAGACACCAAGTACGGGGAAACATTTCGAACTAGCCACAAAAATGAGTACACATTTGATGGTTGTTTTTGTCTGAAAAAAGGATACACAGTACAATAGATACATGCCCATGCTTTCAGACAGAGTCATTTGGTTGCCGACTTGTGAACCTTTTGACTGTTTGATACTACTCATCCTAGGTCCCGAGCCAACGTGCACTAATCTCTTAATTTGCCACTTTGTACAGACACGGCCGCTGACAAGGACGCAAAACGTGAAAACCGTCGTGCCAAACCGGAGCTGGTGCTGTACCGGCCCGGCATGGGGCTGCTCCAAAAGAACCAGGTGGGCCGGCCGGACACTCCCTCCAAGCCCGGAACGCCCGGTGACGGATTTCAGTGCACCACGGAAGAAAGTATGTGCCAGCAGACGCCGCCCTCCGTCCGCGACCTCTCTCGGGGCAGCCGCTGCAAGCGTCCCGACCAGCCCATGTACGTACCTAAGCACGTGAAGACCCCACCGGCAGACAGATCCCAGACGGAAGTGACAGATGACGTGTCAGAACCCAAGAGCTCGAGCTCTACGAAGTCGCCCTACCTCGACGGTCCTCCTCACGAGGAGCGGCCAGCGGCAGAAGATGCGTCGGAGCGGCCGAACCGTAATGGCCCCGGAAAACCGCGGCGGTTCGTCGGGGCCCAGCAAGTGGATGGCGATCCCCCAGAGAACTCTGCTTCGAGCGCGTCGAAATCGCCGAGGCCCATTGAGACCTGCTTGGCAAAGCCAAAGCAGAACGTCCCGCCCGTCGAGCCTGGGGGGTCAGCGGGGGACTGGGTTCGCGGCAATGTGACGACTCCGCGAGAGGGGAGAACAGAGGCCGAGAGGTCGTCAGCGACCAACGGGAGGCGGAGTGGAGGGGACAGGGGTTCCGGGAGGCGGAGTGGAGGCGACCATCGGCCCAATGGGGTCACTGCAGAAGCTGGCGGCAGGAAGAGCTGGAGCGGCAGGGGTGACAAGGGTGGCCAGGAGCGGCCGCCCCACGACGCATTCCCGAGACAGGACAGCCGACCCGCCGGACGGGCCGCGTCTCCCCGGCGTCGGAAGAGTGGCTCTGAGGATGAGGCGGAAGACGACGGCAGGCGGAGGTCATCCAAGAAGAAGTCGAAAAAGAAAAAAGGGAGGCCCAGGGAGGACCGGCCGAGGCGGCAGTCCGGACCGGCTCCGCACGACCCGGTCGTGCCGTCCGGGAGCGGCAGTGTCCCCGAAGAAGAGGACTGGGACGGAGACCTGATGGTGGTGGAGTCTTCTGCGAGGACCTTCAGCCAGGAGGACCTGAGCCGGACGGCCGACAGGGACAAGGGATCCCCGGCGGCAGTCCATCCACACCGGCGGTCGCTGGGACACCGAAACAGAGACTCCTTCTCGGAAGAAGAGAAGGACGCGGGTGTCCTGCACGCTCCGGCGTACGTGGTGCCAGTCATCAAGGACTGGAGCGTGGCAGTTGTGGAAGAGGAGGAGCGGCGCCTGTCGGCGGAGCGGGAGAGCGCTGACAACTCCAAGAGTGCCAAGGAGTCCTCCAACCGCCGTTCATTGGCGCGGCTGGAGGTGAGGCGCAAGAACCGGAGGAATGACAGCTTTAAGGCGGCGTCTCCACCGCCCAAAACTCCCCAGGAGTCTCAGGTTCCGCCCCGGTTCCAGAAGCGGAGCCCCCTTTCCGGCAGTGCTCCCGAGCCTGGTGTTAAGGGAGGCCTCATTCGGATCCCATGTGACGTGACGCTGACACCAAAGCAGGCTTGTTTGGTAAGTGTCGCAGCTCTCTACTTTGAATCGCGTGTGGTTGTGGTAATTTCCTTATTGCTTCATTTATTTTAAAGCGGAGCTTTGTTAGGTGTTTGTGGCTACCTCTAAAGTAATATCATTGTAGAATAATCATAGTGACGCCCCATTTTTAATTCGCCTCCCTTTTATCAGCGTGCTTTAGTGGCCACGCTTTTTGCATTGTTCTTGCTCCTAGTGTAAAATAATGGTCTGCAGATTAAACGAAAACAGAATTGATACAGCTTTGAGCACCAGTGTCAGATTAAGTCACGTGCACACGGAATAGACTGATTACAAGAATACTTCTCCTAGACCTACAGTCTAAATGGAAGCCTAGCTGTTTTTGTAAACAAAATACTTTGAAGGGCTTGAGGGTACACGAACTTGCTGGAGGTACGGGAATTGAAGCTTAGCAAGATGTGACCTTTCAAAGTTAGGAACTTATCTACTGTGCCGATGTTACGGAACAATAGGGCTGCCAAAATATCTTGCAGTATCCCCATGGAGTAAGATAATATGTTGGTTCAGTCTGTCTGATAGCAAATGATTTTTAGTTGTAGTAGACTGAGCATGGTTTGAATTTTGATTGCAAATCATATAGGACCTAAGCAGCGTATGTTTTGCGTTCACAATTTGAGCACGACTTAAAGGCCAACATACACGCAACATTTTTCTGCTAGGCAGCAAATCCTTCCGCAGTGTCCTTTGCGTTCCCTGTCGTGCTCTTTCTTCCTTACCCAAAAGGTGAGGGTCCAGGGCTAGTACCCAAAGACAGGACACGGGCTTTCCTGCTTCTGGGGAAGGCACAAAGACATCAAGGGGCAGTTCCTTCCTTTCTGCCCCCTCTCTGCTCACAGATAATTTAAGAAGCCTAGGATAATGAGGATTTGATGGAACAGATGATTGGCCAAGCCAACTACTTCCACATGCCATCGTCGTTCTGCGTTTACCTGTGCACAAACTCAGTTGTCGGGAGCCCCCAAAAAATGTGCCCCTGCATTTTATCCGTATTGGTAGGCAACACCTACAGTTTTATATATTTGCAAGCACCGTGTTTGGTTTCGACATGTTTTCGCGAGGTGAGGTTCCCTAATCAAAACCGAAGCTTAGTGGCCAACCGGTACCCGAGATGCTTTGCGTGGCATCTGCCTGCTAGGCTCACTCCGCTCATGAAAGAGCTTTCATCTACGCTTCCATCTCTGTAACGGGTTGCTTCTCTGTCCCGTCACCCACCAGACTGCGGCCAAAGGTCCGTTGGAGGACTGCGGCGCGGAGCGCGAGCCGGTCCCCTGCAACCCGAGCCAGGACAAGCCGCTGATTGCGGTGAAGCCACAGCCCCACGTGGCCCTGGAGGTGACCCCCGGCAGGGCCGCCGTGCCCGCGATGCCGGGCTTTGGGGTTCCCTACGGCGTGTCGCCCCCGATGGTGTCTCCCCCGTACCTGGGACTGCCCCTGGGCCAGTACCCGTGCCACCTGCCGGCCCACGGAGCATCCCCCGTCTTCCACGGCGACCAGATCTTGCCCCTGGACGCCTACGGACGCAGGTGGGTGTTATTGGTGCACTGGAAGAGAGGCAGCAGAGCAGTTAATCGGGCTAGTTGCTTCACCGTGAAGCTCGAAGAAGGCGTCAAAAAAGACTGGCATCTGACAGGTTGATCAAAGGTCTCAGGATCTGTCTGGAACCAAATATCCAAAGAGAAGTAACTGACGCATAAGCTGAACATGCAGGGAGCATGTTTTTGAGCGCGCAGCGCGCGCTCAAAAATCGGCCATCGGAGAGCGCGATGCGTCTTGGGATATTGGGCGCATTCGTGACGTCACTTGTGCCGGTCGGGAAAGGCTACGGCGTGAATGTTGTGGTTACGAGCGTTGCCACTTGGTGGCGCGTCGACGATTTACGACCTGTGACAACGTGGCCGTTTGAGATGTGCAAGGGCTGCACGCACGCTGCACCACGGGACCACGGCAAGTCGGCAACCATGGCAGCACTGACAAAACCAGCTCTGAGGCCGGATTCTCAAAGCGAATTCACGACGAAAAAAGTGCGTACAACAAATTTGAGAGAAAACCCGTGCTCTCGAAACGAAATTGCCGTAACCTTTGCGCAGGTTACGACAGAATCCTACGACAGCTCCGAAGCTGTCTTACGCATTTTTTACGATCAAATCAACAAGGCCGACAGCGTCGCTCAGTTACTTGGTATCGGCCACCAACGGACATTTATTTTTCTTCGTGCTCTTCTCGTGCGTCCCGACTTCAACCAGCAAGAAAAAAGGAAGGAGTACTTAAAACAGACCACGATCAAGAACGCAGGATCCACAAACACACGAGAAGAGCTGCAACAGCCACGATTCTGCCGACCGAGCGAGCTCGGCAGAATATAGTATAGGCCTAGCAGCAACATCGACTCGGCGCACCGTTGCTCCGGCGGTCCTTGGCCAAGACCGTCTGTCCATGACCGGCTGGCCTGCTGAATGGAATATGCCCGCGCGACCCTTGTGGACCCTTACCGGATGAGTAGTTTGATCCCTGAACTAAATTTCAGAGGTCAATATTTTCCCCTTGTCATCTCGATCTCCTTGTTTTCCGAGACAGCGGTGACGAACGCTGTCGTCGAAAAGGGACTCTCATTGATTCTATCTCCTTGTTTTGTGTGATATAGAGCTCAAATAAACGCCATACGGATTACCTTGGCAACTCGGTATGTACACTCTGTTATTAGTATGCCATTTTTATTCTGACTCGACGCTACGTCAGTGTCGAGCTATAGCAGTTCGTGGGAGCTACGCGATGTCGGTCTAACCTTTCTTTGCCGAGTGTCATGTCAGTATCGAGTTGCAATCGTAAAAGATCGGTCCAGAAGCGCTTACCGAAACGCGGTCTAACAGAGCGAATCCAGCACTTCGATCAAACGCGCGTGTCCGCTCCGAGTGTGAACAGGTATTTGGCATTTGCGTGGCTCTTGCTGACACCCTCGTAGTTCAAACATATCCTTTTTAACTTCGGCTTGCAGCTCGCGACTCGCAGCAACTAATACCGGCCGTGCCAGAAGCATGCTCGGGCCGTGTCGTGCAAAGAGCCGCAACGAGAACGAGCTCACTGTGGCCAACTACGCTTTGGCTTTCTCCGTCACGGCTTTGCGAACGCGTTCAGGCCTAGGCGAATTCTGCCGGCACGCCGTATTGCCGCAGAACGGCGCTGCTATTTTGGCACTAGTGATGTCACGAGAACTTCCCCCCATCCACCAGATGAGAATTTGAAATCGTTTAATTATGTTTAAAATTAGTTCTCCTGTGTTTTACAGCGCAATATTTATATTTCCGAGGTGGTGCCTGTCCCTAGCCCATATTTATGCAACAAGATCGGCGCTAAAATTTCGTTTCACTACCCCTTTAAGGGGAGACACCCCCTGGGAGGGTCAACTTTTGAACCCTTGGCTTAAAATTAATGAAATTTACAGGGTAGGCTGGTGGTCACGCTAGAGGGTGCATAACAAAATTTTAGGTCTGTTGGTTAAGGGGAGACATGGGTCTTTGGAGCCAAAAACTTCCTAAAACTGCATTCTTTTGAAAAAGGCGATGGCTGTTGTTCTTCTGAATCTACCAAGCTTCTAATTTCGTGGATGAATATTCGAGCTATAAAGCAATTTATAATGTCTATGCAGGCTGAATGTGCATTAAAGTTGACTCTAAAACATTGTTTTCACATAACACAGTTTTTGGACTCGTTGAAAATTTGCAGGAGGGATATCTCAGCATCTACAGCAGTCAGAAATACAACCTTTTTCGAAATGTGTTGGTAAATGTGTGAAGCATACAATGTTGAGAGCAGATTTTTTAATATGAATCTAGAAAAATTTTTATTTGATCTTTTCTTTTATTACTTGTTAGCCATGCATTGAGCACTGAACTTCAATATGTTGTAAAATCTTTAATAATGGGTTTATCTTAAAAGTACTTCCAACATTGTATTCTTTACACTTCGTAGTATGTGGCCATGTGTTAAAAAGGATATTTTGTTGAGCAGTCTTTTCCCTATCATTCCTCCAAACGAAGGCAGGCAAGTTTTAATTATCTTCAGGACGATTCTACTGACTGAAGAAATTTCCAGATATATGAAATCAGCGCAAAGAGCTTAAAGGGGTCATGAAACGCTTTTCCAACTTTTTCCTGTTTAGCTTTCCTCCTCAACTCATAAATCGCGCATTCCACCAAACAGTTAAAGAAGACGAAAAGGGGGAGTCCCCTCTTGCTCGCACTCTCGTTTATGTAATCCCCGGACACATCCATTCTCCCCCTAGAAGATTAGCCCGTCGCTCAAAATTCAGACACAAGTTGCTTTCCCCACCCCGTTCATTCCGAAGCTGACAGTGCTGTTGGAGCTACGTGCTCGTTGGGCCAGCCACATTTGCCACGTGAGCGTGGCAAAGTGTGGCTGCAGAGAATGAAGTCAGGTGATGAAAGGGAGGCGGCTGATTGGTCCGGCAAGCGCGTAGCTTCCACCACAATATCAGCCTAGATGTGAAGGGAATAAGTGAGGTCCGGTTGCGTGTGACGTCAGTTTGGACCCGATGACACGCTTTTGGGACCGCGGATGTATCACAGTGAAAAGGCAGAGAGGTTGCGAAGGGGAGGAGGTACGAAATAGTCCGCTTTGTTTTCAAATTTTCGCACTGAAAGTCAGGCTTTTGACTTTCTACCTTTTTTCTTTTGGTCCACTGAACGATGTGCTATTAGTAAAATCCCAATCTAAAATGATTTATCCCAACCCAAAAATCGTTTCATGGGCCCTTTAACAAGCTTGTGCAGGTTCATTGAGTTTGGTTGTAAAATAAGAAAAAAAGTTCCAAAACCAGTGTTCCCCCTTAAGTGGGAAGGAAATTAGGGCAGCTTCTATCAGCAACACCCCTACACTGTTTAGTTAATCTATCGTCAGAAAACTATCACAATATTAAAGATTTTTATTCGCTAGATATGTAGCAGAATGCCTAGGAGGTGCGCCTATGGAAAGGCTTTTGTAAAAAGTAATTGATTTCTATCAATTTTCTCTTTGGTGAAATCAGTCAACTTTTTGGTCCTCTGTGTCTCCGACAAAATGTCAACATTTTGTATAAAAGACATCCGTAAAGTGACAAAAAAACTCCATAGGCGCATTCCTTATTAAATTTCAGTCAGGAAAAGTGAAGAACGAGCCTTGCCTGTATTTCCATTCTCAAACGATAGATTGACTAAAATGGAATTTATACAAAAAAGTGGAACGGAGAAAAATGTGTTCAAAGTGCTCCATACCCTACCTTTCCTTTAGCTTTGGTAAACAGAAAATAATTTATAAAAAATTAACTATGCAGTGTAAACTAGTGAAAATTTCTGGGAATACTCTCTTGATGTAGATAGATGTAAATATGTAATTTTTCAAAATCAGTGTTTTTTGAAGAATCTTTTTTTTTGCGGGTAGTGTCCCCCCTTAATGAAACTTTTATTTTCTCAAATTTGGCTTTATTTTAAAAGTTATAGGCAAATTAAAATTACAAAAACAAGCAAAAAATAACACCCTTCATGACGTCCCTGGTCCTGGCTTGAGTGGCCATGAACTAGGCAGTGAGCTCAGCGAGCGCTCACGGCTGCCGCACTCCGTGCCCATGGCTCGAGAGGGCGCCACTAAAGCATGTGCTGGATAGGCTGTATGAAGCGGGCAGCCAGGGTGGCTTGCATTGCATTTGCTGCGCGACTAAACACTAATTCGGCATGACACTTCATTGCCCACAAATCAGAGCAAACACGGGGTAAAGATCAGTCAAAACAGGAGCCACTTCTCACTGCCAAACGGCCAAACTGCTGCAAGCCAAACCTGCTTGCCGAAGGGCTTTGGAATGTTCAACACCGGTCGGATCCTCGAGCCCAATCCGACTGCAGCGCTGCCGCATACATCTGGGACCTTTCTACGCACACCGCTCGTCGGTGCTTGATCCCACACCCCTTTCTAGTATGCGCCGCCTTTTCCATTGCTTGGTGGCGGGTATGTCCATGGGTCATGTCTTGTTTACATACTTTATAAACTGCATTTGTTTCTTTTCTGATCTAAAATACCGAACAAAAGCTACTTTCATAAATAATTAAAACGGTTTGCTTTGTATTTAGACTAAAAAAAACTTTTAGCGACTCTGACCAGTAGTAAGGCCAGGACCGAAAACATCGCATATCGCGGGTTTTTTCGGCAGCGTGGGTCACCCCCATAGGTGGAGGAGGTTTCCGTGTTGTCCAGTTATAATATGACGCACTGATGTTTAGTTACTCTCTGCGTGCCCGCTGGCTTGCCTGAACCCCAAGAGACGTGTAAACAGCAAAAGGGTAGATGCTTGAATATGATTGTAGGGCCCCTCTAAGTGCCGCACCCTAGTATACTCGGGCGCGCTCCCCAGCACATCCCCTGCTGTGCCCGAGTATACTCGTTTCGAGTTTTCAATTTATTCCCTGCCGTTTTCAACCTAACTCACGCTGACCAAAATTTTTGTGGAGGCAACTTCCTCTGTATGCGTTTCCAAGTCAACATTGTTTTTGAATGGCGAACCCACATTCCTCAACTTCACACTCCTTGCCGGATGCTGAAATCCAGAAACTGCTAATGAATTGAGAATCTGATGACAGTGAAAATGAGTGTACTTGGGATGCTGGTGAAAGTGATGCAAGGTGCCACTTTGCATTGTACCGTGTTTCGAGAAATACTACACAAAGTTTTTTTTTTAAATTGAAGAAATTCAGAAGCTAAAGAACTCCTTCAACGTTAAGCAACATAATCTGGGAAATAGATGTACATAGGGTACATTTATTTCCCAGAATACACATGCAACATGCATGTGTAACATGCCTGCAACCACGTTTGTGCGTCCAACAAAAGACTTGTGCAGCGAAAAACACTTGACACAGGGTGCTTGCTAGGATGAAAAAAGCCGGCACCTAAAGGGTTAAGGTTTGGCCTTTTCTCAGTGATCATCTTTGTCTTCCAGTCGGATGAAGCCTCTGGTTGAGAAGAATCTGCACGATGCTGCGCTCCTGGAGAGAGAATTGATGACGCATCTGGCAAAAGGAATTCAGAACAGCGACATGAAGGCTATGGGACACTGCAGGTGAGACTATAATGGGAGCAGGAAGAAAACCTCTCTCGTAAAAACCAAGGCTCCTCCTGAAATTTTGGAGTGTCTCAAATAAAGGCTTTTTGCATTTGTACAAATGCCATCTTTTGTTTGTTCCCTTGTAGCACAATCTCTAACTCAGGGAGTTAGAAGCTTAACGCTGTTGCAATTTGTTATACTCGTGTCAATTTAAAGGGCTCTCAAAGGGATACTGGAAATTTTAGTTTTCATTTTGCCTTCTGATTTGACCTTTTATTAAGTTTCCACTTCTTTGCTGTTTAAAAGCTATGTCACTTATTAACAATATAGAGTCGCATGGGGAAATGCACCCCTTTGCCAACACGCAAGTCAATCATTGTATGGGTTTGCTCCAGTTATCTTGCTGCCTTACTATCAGTGCTTAGGACGTCAAGGTAAACCACGCTGGCAGGCTTGCCTTCACACCTGAGGCTATGTTTCTCCTGGGCTGCATTTTACAGCTAAGCTGTTATACGCTAGGGTCTGGGGAAAAATGTGTCCTCGCATGTCGACAGAAACTCCCCATTGGTCGCTGCAAGTATGAATAAATAAAAACAAAAAGAGGGGGCAACCAGCGTGAGTCAGCCTTCCTCGGCATTATTAGATAGTGATGTCCTTAATCCCTTGTTATCATCTCTAGGCATCGTCTTCGAGGTCGTCCTAGGCATTGTCCTCTAGGTTGTATTAAAAGTCATCCTAGTTGTCATCCTCGAGGTCGTCCTCGAAGTCATCAGAGAGGTCATCCTAGGCATCGTCCTAGACGTCCTCCTCTAAGTGTCGTCCTTGAGGTTGTCCTAGACGTCGTCCGAGAGGTCATCCTCTAGGCATCGTCTTATAAGTTGTCCGTGAGGTCGTCCTAGACGTCGTCCTCGAGGTCGTCCTAGAAGTCGTCCGAGAGGTCCTCCTAGAAGTCGTCTGAGAGGTCGTCCTAACCGTCGAACTAAAAATCATCCTAGACGTTGTCCGAGAGTTTGTCCTCTAGGAGTCGTCCTCGAAGTTGTCCGAGAAGTCATCCTAGAAGTTGTCTTCGAGGTCATCTTAGAGGACGACATGTGGTACGACCTCAAGGACGACTTCTAGGATGACCTCGAGGACGATGCCTAGAGGACGGTCCTCAAGGTTGTCCTAGAGGTCGTCCTTGATGTTGTTTTAGACGTCGTCATCTAGGCATCATCCTAGACGCTGTTAAGATAACAGCTTTGCTGGTCCTCCATCTTCACGTGAAGTGGAAGGGCTCTACAATTTTTTAAGTGGAGGTTGGAGAGGTATGCAAAAAGAAATGACCTAGGGGTGAACTCTGGTATATTTTGTCCAGTGGAAGAAAAACTATAAGAATTGCCGTGGGACTGACATTAACTCGGAGCTTTCGGCTGTCTAGTGTATGGCACTTTTGTGGGCAAGCAGGTGCAGCTGCGAGCCTGCAAAACCGTCACCCTTTGAGACTTCTTGCTTGCACCTGTGTACGAGGACAACTTTCTGAGGCGCTTCTGAAGAGATAAACGGTGTGCGAGTGTAGTTTTATGAAGCACTCAATATGTGTGGCATATCTTGTGCCACAAGGAGGGCATTGTGAAGCCACTGCCGTCAAAAATAGGAGTAGCCATAAAACTTCCGCATACCCGTACTCCATGGCTGAAACAAGTGCAAAGACATACTATCGACTCCAGCAAACGGTGAGCAAACGATAGGAGAAGAAAGATGAACCAGAAACATATTGTTGACTGCTTGGGAATGAATTGTGGAAGGCATGAAAATGCCGAGATCTTCGGATATTGCATCACACTTTCTCTCAAAATTCTTACTTACACTGCGCTGGTCGGGAGGGAGGGGCTTTAGCACTTTATGGCTACTTCATACATCGAATCATAGAACACTAATTTTGATATTCGTGTCCCAAGAAGCTGAATATAGTCAAAAAATATTTTTTCCCATGTGAAAGGACTGTTTTAGTCTCGTTAAGGAGCCGCAACGACTGACAAGTTAGAAAGCACCCTGCCCGTGCCCCGCAGGTGGAAGCTGCAGCTGCGCTACGAGAATGTGATCCTGGCTGACCCCCGCTATTGTGCTGAGAAGAATGTGGAGCACGCCCTCTGGAAGTCTGCCTTCTACCAGGGCATCGAGACCTTTCGCAGAGTCATGGAGGAGTGCCCAGACCTCCAGGAGGAAGCCAAGATGCACCTGCTCAGCCTGGTCGACGAGGTACCCCAGATTGTCCATGGCCGTTGCAAGAGTTGTCACTCTTAAAGCCTGTTGAGACACGCGGCATGCTCAGCGCTCTAGACATAGTGCTGACTTTGTATTACATCAGTTCTCTTCAACACTTCTCTCTCTCTCTCTCTCTCTGCTGTATTGGCAGACCACTGCATGAGACCCGACCTTTTTTTGTACACTCCCACTCAATACAGCGCTGAATCTGCTCTAACTTACTGCTGGGATGCATGTGCGCCAAGATGACTGTTACTTCATTTGCTAGTTTTTTAGAAATGTATTATATCAAGGCTATATTTAGGATTATAAGGTAGAACTGTTGCTTAAAAATATACAGCAAAACTTCATTAGAATAAATCTTGTTGCAGCAGACATTTGGTTATAACATACCCATTTGTGAGGTTTGGTTCTGCTTTCTATCTATGGCCATTGAGCCAACTTTGCTTATTAAAGATTTTGTTATAACATAACTGTAAAATACCGGGCAACTTCCCACTCAAGATTTGAAGATAATCACGAAAAAATGGGGGATAAGCACTTGTCCGGTCATCAGTTTTACATATAAATGTACTGTGCATATTTTCTCAGATCTTACAAATTTGGGAATGGGTGCTTAGTGTGGAATGGGCGGATGCGCGGTATTCTACGGTACATTTGGATGTAATGGTCTATACTATTAGAGAGTTTGTAAGTAGTTTACCATTCCATTACATTAGACTCTTCGACAACAGTCATTATTTCTAACATTACGCTGCTTTGGTTCGGTGGCGATGACATCCAGTTTGCGAAGTGCTGTCATTGCACTCTGCTCCTTGCAAGTCTCGTACGACCCAAAACACGCAGTGATGATGATCATCAGTACAGCTTGATAAAAAATCGCTACAGTTGTTGACCTTTTTTGGACTTGGAGGAAACCCTGAAATTGTCCGAATAATCAAGCTTTCCGAAAATTTGATTTCAGCCAAAATATCAAATTTGCGTGCATATTCCGCTGTGTATTGGCCACTTTCCACTTGCTTGATGTCAATTTTACGTACTCGTGCAATGTACACTTTATATTGTTCCCTTTTCACTTGTTTGTTGATTTGTCTGATCGCGGTGCTGCACTTTGTCGGCGCCTTCGTTGGCACAAACAGCGAAGTTGGCACCATTCGGCACTATTTGTAGACAACGTTTAGTCCACCAAGCTCGCTTCAATATTAAGCCTATGAGCAGAAAACCTTTGCGCTCAAAGACCACAAGAACGGCAGACGGCTGCTCTTCTCGCGTTCGCACTCGAAAAACACGAACCACGAGAAGAACTGGAAGAACCATAAAATGGGCAGACTGCATCCATGTTGACCGTAGAAAAACTGGAAAACCTGACTATAGCCTCAACCCAGCTTGTTCATCGCGTAGGACGTGGTATCGAGGCTACAGGTCCTTACGAAAGACGGATGGCTTAGATACGCCACTGCATATGTCTTTTTTTTCTCTCCATTTTGCAAGCACGTGCTTGTTGGCAGTATCTACAGTGCTCATCATGTGTACGGCATGCTTTCTATCGAAGATGTACTAATACATTTTGATCCCATAGCCACCGGAACTCAGCACTATCTATGAGCAATAAACAAAAAATCAGCACCATCAGCACTACCTATGAACAATGAAATCAGTATCATCAGCACCACCAGAGCTTTGCCCCAATCAACATCATTCACCACGTGGAGATGCGGCCTCTTTTTGCCTTCTTCCATCTGAAATCTTTCAACTTGGGTGGGAATCCTCTATCTTCTTGTGCAGACGCCACATTCACAACGGGGAGCACTATTTCCTACAGCGTTATGTTCGTGGCTGTACCTTTGTTCATAGCCTTATATTGGGAGAGTCAGCCTGTGGATGTGGCGACGAAGGCGCTGGAAATGAGAAAAGTGGAGAAGAGGGCTGAAGAAGCGAGAGAGGAAGGAGGGAGCAAAAGGGAGACTAGCGTCATTTTGACGCAACACGCTTTCCGTACAGAGCACTGTTGAAGCTACGTGTTGTCTGCTACGGGCCGACTTGTTTCCCTCCTGAATAAAAGTTTGCGGTCAGATGTCGAGGAAACTTTATTTGTTAGCTTTTTAACCCACCGAGGGATAACAGTATATAATTATCTTGCCAGAGCTAGCGATATAAAAGGAAATAACCGAAATTTAGATGCCGATCACATGCATTCCACTGGGCAAATGAATGAAAATGGCGGCCCTCCCCCCTCAGCTGGAAGCAGCCGGGAGTCCACACGCATGCGGTCACGCTTGTCACTCTGTGCTGCGGGCTCATTGGCTCACTCGGGAGGGGGCGTTACGGCGGTGAGATCATAAACTGGCCAAACTCCCAATATACGGCTCTGCCTTTGTTCATAAAAAATCACCATCAAGTGGGGGAAAAAAATGATATCTGCAGAAACTCAAACTGGAGTGTCTAATCTAACCACCAGATGCATCGCCAACAAGCACAAATCACCCTGACTTGCATGCGAGACCAGCAAGGAACGTAAAGACGAAAACCAAAACTAGTCTTACTGATGCGCAGTCGTCGATGTTCCGGTCTGATTTGATGAATCATTGCTGTCAGAACTAAAATACAATGATCCGACATCATCATCCCGCTCACTCGTGGTAGTGTCATCAACAAAATCGACCGCAGACGTGCTCGAATCACGAGACTTCAAAGGTTTCCAAGGAGGTGCGGCATGCGAGGACTGCTCTTCTTTGGCTGCGCATTTGGTTAGAACGCCTTCATACAAACCCACGCTTTCGCTTGAGTGGTGACGTCTCGGCCGTTTTTTTGCCCCATCGTTCTTTGTTTTTCTGTCTTTTAAAGTGTGTGCAAACCGGTGTAACTCAGCTCGAGTGCATAGCCTTGACTAATACTTAGACTTTATTTTACCACATAAGTCATGCACTGAGTGCACCAGCGTGCCACGTGCTGGCCAGCTCAGTGCAACAATGGATGTCTTCACTCTGAGACAGACGTACATGTAGGCACCCTGCATTTGATTATAATAAATCAGCATCTCGTGGGAAAACAAAAAGAACTATGCAGAAGCAAACTAGAGTGTTTAATCTAACCACCAAATCCATCAATAACAAGCACAAACCGCCTGGACTTTCATGCGAGATCATCATCGGTGGCGGGGCATTCACTCTGGTAAAAGGTTTGTTAGTTTCGTGAAACCAATGCCACAGTTTCGAAAAACAATTCCAAGGCGCGCTGTGGGTTCAGTTTGTTGCGTGCCATCAACGGTCGACGAGAGCGGCGCCGAGACGACGACTCCACACGTAGAACACTCGACAGTAAGTGTAAGACAAACTCCTGCACTAATTTTTCAAAGTTGAAGACCACCAGCACGTCAAGTTGGATAGAGAAGCACTTCAACCAGGCTTCGCAAGCAGGACACGTCCAACAAACGGTAGCCAGTCCGAAAGGCTTCCTGGAATCTTTGTCATTTTTATCGCTCCCGCCGCTTTCACCTGCCTCAAAAAAGCTAACTGTTTGCTCAAGTGCAGTGAGCGTGTCCGCGTTGAAAAACGGTGCACTTTCGGATGCTTGGTCAGACAAGCATGTTGTCATTGGCGGCGGTGGCGGCCCACGGCGGCGGCTGCTTTCTTTGGATCGTTCCGTCCTCGTGCTTTTGTAAATCGTGAGTGGCAGCCATATTGTTTCCGCTTTCCCGACTTTACCGCAGGCATAGCGTCAAGAGGTAACAAAGTTTAACAGAATGGTCACCGTAAAGTTCGCAGTCGAAACTGAGACATACCAATGTCACGACACAGGCTTCAAACAAGAATTAACTTGCGAACGGCGAGGCGGCAGACACACAGAGTGCAGGAACCAATGGGAGCTGAGGTTTCAACATTGCAACCAATAGAGGCCCGTGTACTGTTTTCTTTCGCAGAAACACTCGGATTTTGACGGGGTTCCCAGTCCTTTTGCAGCACGCTCGCTTATCCTTGAACGACGACGAGTGTCAGCGGCGAAAATAGGAGAGATAAGCATTCAAACGAGAGTACGATCTGCTTGCTAGGCCTAGCGTACGTGGAGTACTTCCGAAGTAAAATGTGTAAACATTGCCCGACTCTGCCCGTGATGTTATTTTGTGCCGTCTTGCGTAACCGGCGCGCCGAAAAGAATTGATAATGAGATGACTATGCAGCGGACATAAATAAAACTTCATAAAAGTATGCTTCGGAAGTTATTGAGCTTGGTGACATCATTTTTCAAAATCAACTTTAAAAAAAGTCGATTTTTTTGGCTGTGTTTTTTCTTATTGACACTTTGGGGTGGCGGAAGAACAGATGGGGCCGTGACGTCCAAACCAGCGTAGTCCGCAGACACGATTCACCGAGACGATATGAGAGGTGCAATTCACGACTGCAGAATGGCGAACGAATAAAGCAACATGGTAACAATGATGACGATAATGACGCGCAACTAGAGAAAAAAAAAACGTAGCATAGCGTACCTAGCAGTAGGACTTAGCAGTACTCAGGTGGCGCTTCCAAATCAAGCCAATCTATGTGCAGCCAACATAAAACCTAAAATGGCAGCTTCTCAGTGGTGTTTCCCGCTGATCGCTCTCGACGATTTCACTTGAAAAATCAAACTTTCGGTCTTCCAAAGCATTGATCGTGAATATGCATTACAATATATTTTTGTCGAAGAGTTCACGTCACTGTCTTTCGTCCCATAGAGCACAGCGAAAAGTGAACCTATCTGTGCTGGCCGAGCCACATGGCCTCGTTTGCTTCATTGGCTGCACATGATATCTGCGTGGTTAGAATGGTTAGCTGGAACATAAACATCCAACCACCGTAACTATAATGCAGGTCCTTTTTATCGAAAGAGCATCCTTAAAACAAAGGCATTGCCACGGTGAATCCATGGAGTTTGTTGACCCACTCTCCGTGACACACCCCGGTAAATTTGTTTCAGGGCTGGTCCCCAAATGTTTGAGCATGAGATCATGAAACCTGCAGATGCGGATATGGTGGGGGGACGCGGAGAGTCTCAGTTTGAGTCATTGGCCTCCGAAGTGATCTTGCGTGTTCACCCTGCTTGCAGGGGACCATCTTCTACGAGAACCTTTTGGACAAGTTCCAGGAGACCTACGGCTTCAGCCTGAGTCAGTTTTTGGAGCCGGAATCCGCGTCCGTGGGTGGCATGGGGTCCGTGCCTGGGGTGGGGGGCACGGCGGGCCTGCCGGACTCGCTGCGGCTGGTGCTCATCTCGGCCCAAAAGATCTACATTTGCCTCGGGGACCTGGCACGCTACCGGGAGCAGGCCATGGGCACCACCAACTATGGGCGCGCCAGGAGGTGAGGCCCTGCGGTCACGGCCTCCTACAGTTCAGGGGAGGATCGTCGTCTACAGCTGCACTGTAGAAGCTCATGTTTTTTTTTATTTTTAGTGTTATGGCTGTCTTTTATGCAGAAGGAAAGCAGGCAAATGCTGCCTTTCGCTCCTGGAAAAAGCTACCGAGTGTTTCTGTGCACAGGATCTGTCATCGCAAGGTTGAAGTGGGCGATTTTGATGCCATTCTACTGATAGTTAAGTCTAGTTCAGAACATGCATGGTACAGAGCTTGCCACTGCTAGCACAGACATGTGATAACAGCTAGTCTCGTTATAGTAGTTGTTATGGGCTCTTTCCACCCCTGGAAATCTATTGTTGGATGTTTTGGTTGTCATCGTTGATGTTGCAGTTGTTGTCGTTGTTGTAGTTGGCGTAGTAGTGCGTCTGTCGTCAATGTTGCCAAATCCTTCAAAGAGATCACCCGCCGCCTTTGGGAATTGAGCCTGGGTCTGCTGCGTGCGAAGCAGAGGCGTTACCGCAAGTATACGCCACAGCGTTAACAACCCACTTTATACTAAGGGTTCTTGTGGTACCCGATGCCCACCGCACGCGCTCTCTGGAGAAATACAAAGAAATAGCCGATAACAAAATGCCTTCATAGCACTGTTAATACCAAGAGCTCATGCCAGGAGATGCACTTTCACGCGCTTCGAAATAAAAAGAATAAACGGCAGCGTTCGGAACAAAATGGTCAGAAGTCAATTTTGTTTCGAGTGCTTTTGTTCACGCACCCCACTGTGCGTGAACATGGCGCCAATGCCCAATGGCTTCGCCGTGACTGTACTGTAAATTAATGCAGGACTTCTCAATTTTTTTTTCACTGTTTCATATAATCAAAATATTGTCATCAGACCCACAGTGTAGTGAAGGAGGCCCTTTTGAGGCACCAATATAAATCTGACTCCTTGAAATGCACTTTCAAAGTAACACGGAAAAAAGTGCCGATGTCATGTTTGTACTAGCGGTGCTGCACAGTGTACATGAGAGCTCATTGCCTGCTGTCAGCTGCTATGATTGCTGCTATGGTGTGCAGGCATCATTATATCCAAACCAGAGTCACTTATGTGCAATCTTGCTGCTGTGCAACATATGCTTCCCGTGGTTCTTTTCTTGTCTGATATCGCACAGAATTCACAGATTTGACTTCGCCAAGGAAGCCTCTATTGTCAGTAGTTCACTGACAGAGTTTAATAGAGTGAGGAAATAGGCCACTTATTTTCCCATTCCCATTGAATATGTTGTTGTGTAGCAGGCAGTGGACAAAGCCGCTAAGTTAGTCTTTTGCGACATTGGTAGAGGTGTACTGTCTAACGGGGCTTCCCAAAAACTTTAAAGGAAATGTTCACATACCGTAAATAACAGAACAAAGATGTGCTTGCCTTATTTTTGGCCCAACTTCTTCTCTCCCATATTAACACAGAATGTGTTTCATTTGCCGATTTCCAAGGAGTTTTGTAACGTTTGGCTGTAATGGCCAGCTGTAATGGTCAACTGTAATGGCGGACTGTAACGGCAGGCTGTAGCAGCTGGCTGTAATGGCAGGCTGTTACGGCTGGACGTAAATACTGACTAACGGCCGGCTGTAACGACTTCGAAAAGCATTACGACCATAGGGAACCTATAAAGAGACTTCAGTCCTATGGCGGAATTTGAACTCAGCACCTCGAGATTATGAACCAAGTGCTAGACCAACTAAGCTATCCAGGATATTTTTTTAATTTAATTTTTTTTATTGATGAGTTACCTAGGCTTGTTGTTGCAGACCACTCAAGAGGAAAGTCTTTGGCGCAGCGCACGAGGGAGTGGTCGTGCGCTATGCCTTTCTCTTCTTCCTCGAAGGGCCTGGCACATATTCGGTGCTTACTTGTCTTTATCAGCATGATCAGGCTCGTATAAGTTTTCCTTAGCACCCCTTCTTCCAGAGCAGAAAAGAATGTTGGTTTCATTCAAAACTTCGTTGCTCTTGCTCTTGTGCGGCTACCCTGTAAAGCGGAGAACCAGTCATTTGGGCAAAAGCAGCTTAAGTCACGAGACAACCGAGCGTTTGGCTAGGCTTGGTTTAAAGTTTGTCTTGAAACTCGGGGACTCTTGGTAATCACACATACCTCTTCAGCATTTAGGAAATATTTTATTCCTAATTTGGTAGGAGTTTTGGATCATGAAATGTTGACAACTTTGCAGTTGCAGAGGTTGTTGCTTCAACTAATGATTTGTACCTCGGGTCTGACATCAGAGGCCTGTGTTTAGTGGCAAGTTTGACGTTCAGATGAAATCTTTGCTTGCAGCTGGTACCTCAAGGCCCAGCAGATTGCCCCCAAGAATGGCCGCCCGTACAATCAACTAGCTATTCTCGCCCTCTATGCCGTGAGTCACTCATTTTTTCTGTCGGCATGACGGACTGAAAATGTGTTGGAGGTCGCTTACGGATAGTTTAATTAAATGTCTCGGCCATGTTGGAGAATGCTTTGTCTCAGCTATGCTGCAGGAAAGACTGTGGGAACTATGTCTATCCCGTGCCATGCTAACATTCCCCCAGTACAAAAAGGTTCCAGCCCCATGGCGTAATGACCTGTTTATGCACAGCTTGCATGTGACGACATTGCGACGTGGTCCTTCCTGCTTGTTCTTGGTGGGAAAAATAAATCTTGTGGTGTGTAATGCATGCTGCCATAGGTAGTACAAAGCAGCAGCGCAAAAAGGTGGGGACATGGCTGGGAAACATGTGAAATAGACAGATAAAAGGCACTGAATTACAACTTTGGTTGTGCCAAAGGTAGTATGTGCTCTGCAGCAAGGCCACTGCAATGACAGCTGATGTGACTATGTTAGTGCAAACACGTATGGAAGATCCCAAAAAGGAGGTCCTTCTGATTTTGGCATGGTTAACTGTAGCTGTGGCAGCACATGCACCTGTGACATAAGTATCATATGTACCGTTTTTGTGCAATTCTATTGTGCTTCCGATTCTAATGCGCAGGCAGATTTAGCTTCCAGGTATTAAAAAAGTAAATTGCTGCCGATTCTGCCGCACAGGTAAAACAATGAAGGTTCAACACATACCTCATCGGACAAATTTTATGAAACGCGCGCCAATACAAAGATAAATATTGTGCACTAGTCGCCGTCCGACGATGGTTCTTCGCTGTCCACAGAGGCGATCCTTGCTTTTGTCTAAAGGGTTTTCGTGCTTCTTGTGCCTGTACGAGTATGCGACTGTCGCCTCTGGGAAGGTCGTTTTCCGAACAACCTTCCGCGCTCGTCGGGGGAGCGAGAGGCCATGCAGTGCTGCTCCGTTATCTTTTCCCACCAGCGTGATGGCCTTTCGCTTAAATAATGCCTCCTAGTAGAATTTCTTTTGTTTTTCAATATTAACAGCAGACATGAGTCCGTAGACATGAAAGAAGCACATAATACAGATACTAAAATGGCAAACGTAAACAAACGGTCACGATGGCGATGGGGCTAGCCACCTTGTGCCGAGTATTGCCTTTCCCTTTCTGAGTTTCGGTAGTATTTAGTTTTGATTGTGACGCGCATGTATTTTTGGGCACCGATTTTGGCGAAAGAAAGTACACTTTAGAATCGTGCAAACACGGTATTAAAGTGCTCAACACAAATATTATGGGATCTCTGAGCACCGCACAAATGAGAAGCACTGTTTTGAAAAATGTGCAGCTTGAGTGTTGCGTATGTCTGGCTAAACCTCATGCGAGCCAATCACACCGAAAGCACATTGGCTGTTTGGGTGTCTATTAGTGCTCGGATAAAAAGCCGGATTGTTTTGATGTAGGGGTAGCTGTGTTGCAGTATCTCGCAGGGCCGTAACCAGGGGGGGGGGGGGGGTTAGGGGTTCTGACCCCCCCCCGAATTTTTTTTCCGCGTACAGCCCTGGTCGGTGCACTTGCAGCCAGCCGATTTTAATCTCCACCTCTGCGCACGCGCAGTGGCGCCGGTAGGCTACCGGGTATCAAACCGGGACCGGTTCTCCGGTTTGCTATAACTCTCCATTATATGCCACCGATGCACATGATTCATAGGCAAAAATAAGACAATAGACATTTTCAAAATGGCCGCCGTTGTCCCCGAAACCCCCCCCCCCCCTCCCCGAAATTTTTTTTCTGGGTACGGCCCTGGTATCTCGGAATCTTTCGAGGTCTAGCGGGTGCGTGCTAGCTTGCGTGTTCGTGGCTTTTATGTAACCTGACAGGAAGATACATTTGTTTCACGTGTTAATATTATGCATTCTGCTGCTGTGTCTTTCTGGACAGAGGAGAAAGCTGGATGCCGTGTACTACTACATGCGGAGCTTGGCAGCAAGCAACCCTTTCCTGACTGCCAGAGAAAGCCTGTTGGCACTGTTTGATGATGCACGGAAGAAGGTATGGTGCATCTCTTCCTCTGTCTCTGCGCACGCTCTATTTAAAATAGAGATATAGGTTACCGTCAAGTGTCACTAAAGTGACCTGAGAAACCTTCAGATTACTAGAGGTGTGCGAATACTCGAATATACAAATTCAAATCGAATAGCAAGTTCCCGAATAATTCGATTCGCGAATCGAATTCCTAGTATTCGGTTACTCGAATATTCAGCGTGTTCGGCCAAAGACGCAGGGTCGGCGCGGAGCTGACAAAAGAGCCGTTTTTACTCTCGATGTTAGCGCCGTGATGTTAGACAGGCCATGCAAGAAACACCTCTTGGTCCTACCATTCCACAAAAATCTAACGCACAGGTTAGAAAAAAGAAAAGTAACGATCTCCACCAACTTTATAGCACGGAGATACTCATGATCGTGACACAATCTACACTTGGATCACAACCGAAACATCCCGTTTGCGGCGCTTCCAGAGAGGAATTGTTGGGACGCCACGAGTAAATTCCTCGTTTCAAATTGAAGCGCCGATGTAGAACACACTTGCAACACTCACAGAAATCGGCGACTGCAAGATCACAAAAAGAAAACCACGTTAACCACGCCGATGAAACCAATCGAGTTGTCGTCGTTGTTTTGGAACTGCAAGCCGCAAATTCTGATTCGAAACGAAACGGAACACTAGTGTGCCTAGATTTGAGAGGGTTTCCAAAAGTCCGATAGCCGCGTTTGAATTACGAGCTGTGAGAAGGTGACGAAAAGACGAAAACGTCGATTGGGCAGGCGTCGTCAGTCTTCCGTTTGCTCGCCTTTCCACGCGACAACACAACACAAGCGCACCTAAGAACCAATCTGCGCAAGAGCTGTCTCTGTGGCTTCAGTTTCGCTTGCTCCCTCTTTTAAATCTAGGCTCTCTAGAACAGGATAGATGGACCGAGGAATGGACGCATAGCGGCAGTTGGACGGTGACTTGCGCAACCTAACCACTTTTTTTTTTTCTTTTTTTACTTAAGATTATATTGTTGAAGCCTGTTTACTCAGATTTAACAGCTACCGGTTTATTTATATAAAATAAAACCCGCGGGCCCTTTTTCTTCCTCAAAATTGAGACAAAATATTGCAAAATGTCCCTTTTCTGAGATATACAAGCATTAAAAAAAGAACATGTCGCGGTGTTAGGTCGTGCTTTTAACTAGAAAAAAAAAGGCATGCTTGGCTGCAACTTTAGGTTATTTGTGATGATTAGGCTAGATAGATTATGCTTGCACCATAAAATTGGATTGTTAGTGCCCAACGTCCATCACCACCTGTTTTTTTTTTTTTTTCACCAGAACTTTTTTACATTTGTGTTTTTGTTCTTACGCAATGCATATTCTGCACCAAGCACATACTCTGCACATATAGTAATCTCATTCACAGCATACTTCGAAAAATTACTACAAATAAAATCACTATTCGATTCGATATTCGTCTTTTTTTTCTCAATTCGATTCGGTATTCGATTCGATAACTACTATTTGGTATTCGCACACCCCTACTGATTACCATAATTTGTTTTCTTTTTAATGGAATTATACTTTCCACTGAGCACATTTCTGCCTTAAAATTTGTACTACTACAGTTTGATCATGGATCATACTACTAAGTAGAAGCAGAAAGCCAACTTATTTTTTTGTAAAATTGCCATATGGAAGGTTTTACTAGAACCAGGGTTCTGCCCACAGTGGGCGGCAGTGGCTTCAACTAACCGCTTCAACTGAACGCCCACCGCTCGTTTTTTTTTTATGTCGCGGGAGGACGATGCGATTTTGCCTGTGCAAAATCGCATCGTTGCCGTCGCTGTCGTACTCAGCAGGTCCGCGCACCGCCACGTTATCGTTCGCTATCGCATCGCTAACTGCCGCCACTGCTAGACTGTTTCAAACAAAGTGCGCAAGCGCTCGGTGTGTTTCTTTTTTTTCTTTTCTTTCTCTATCTCAGCGGCGCGCTGCTAGCGCTTCCGGCAGTGCTTTAACAAACATATGCAACAAACCAAAAAAAAAAACAAACGAACGCACATCTTTTCTCTTCCCCCCCCCCCCCCCCCTCCCCCCCCCCCCCCCCCCCCCCCCCTTCACCCCAGGTAATGTCCTCCCCTCAGAAATTCCTGGGGAGAACCCTGACTAGAACCATTGTATTCTTGGTATTGGATATAATGACCCTTAGGCAGTTCGAATGTCAAAGAAGCTATCAACGTGGTAAGAGAGGTGGTTTTAACTAGGTTGTATCTTTCATAATGTAGGGGAGGTTTCCATTTAAGATATGTTGCCACCTTTGAAAACAGTGTTTTTCGCAAAAACATAGAATTTTTATTTTTGATGTTTTTAAAGGACATTTTAAGTGTCATCAGACTTTCAACATTGTGTTGTGGAAAAAATACTTCTCTAACCTGTTTTGTTCAAAAGTTAGTTTTTTGAAGCGAATGCCTGTAGGGTGGTTGAAAAATTTTATTTCGGTTTTTTTCAACACTTAATTGAAGTCAAAATTATTTTTATGTTTTAAACATCTTCAGGCATTCAGAATAGACTATTTCCATAAAGCCCTGCATGCAGCACGGCGCGCGTTGCACTCTGGGAACTAGTTGGCCAGGGAGGAGAGTGGCATGGTTTCGGTTTCGATCGACACGTCGACAAGAGCTATACACATGTTTTCTGGTCCCGATAGCGTCATTTGTGGTCTCTAAACTAACGTAAATGGCCAGACCTCGAAGCTTTAGCACAAGCCTGAGACGTATAGCTTATCTTAACACATGCTTGTTTTATCTTTGTATTTAAACCTTTCTGTTGGCGTTTCGAGGTATGTGGACGAGCCGGTGCTGGGAATCTCGACGCTGCGAAGCTCGGGGATCTTGCATGTGTACGAATCAACAAGCCGTATAGCAACCAATAGGTATGCATACATCGTTTACGTTAGTGATGTTGATCAGGAAGTTAGTTTGTTTCGTGCCCATACACGAAATGTAACTTTTTGCAATTACTGTCTTTCTTAGTACGCCTGAATACGCGAAGTAAAACTCGGAGGCGATTTTAACACACTTATCTCTTACCTGTACTGACCCGCAGCACTACAAGAAGTGAACTTCCCACCCGCTTGCATTCCACTGATATTCAACATCGCGTATGCGCATAAAGTTATCCTGCAATCGTATGGGCACATTCGCACATACAAACCGTTTTAACAAAGCAAAAGTTGAGCACTTGTTTGAAGAATGCTGCATCGTTTGCCGGAAGTGCGCCGGACGGGCATGAACCCCTATGCGGTGAGCCAAACGAACGAAATTATTCAAAGCGCATTGGACGGTTGCTAACGGCCACAATATTTGTTATGTGTTTGCTTTCTTCCTGACTGAATACCGTTCACACACCGTTCAGGCACAGATCTTGGGCGTCAATAAAGCTCGTCCAAAAAGGCTTACAGAGGAGTCGGGGACGCTTGTTATGGCCTCCGTCGTAGCTAGCCGACTCAGAGTTTGCGAAAACTTAATCTTCCATCAGCATCAAATTTGAGTGGGAGATATATGATGACACAAGGAAGACATCGTAGTAACTTTAGTGCAGTAGTGAGGTCGGATTTATTGCGTTCACGCGTCAACGCTGGGCTCAACTTTGATACTCCTCTGAGGATGCGGCTTGCTTTTCGCCCAATGAAGTAACAAGGAGCAGACGTTTGGCACACAAAATACGTGTAAGGCTCAAGGTGACCAAATTTCAGTTCTAGTACGCTGGTACTAGACGGGAGTATTGAAATTGAGCTCAAAGATGCACCCGTGTGGTGAAGTGATTAAGCCACATCTCACTACGTTTGCATACACACGCACAATATCCGGTGTTTTGGGAACCAAGGAAAGTGCCCCGGTCTTCGTTTTCTGTCGCTCGAGAATGAGTGTATTGCACATTCGTGAAAAGTCAGATAACCGAAAACGCAAGCAGCGCAATCGGTCGCGGCGTGATAGCATGAGATGAAGCTGCTCAGTCGAAACCGAAACTGAGTGGCCAACTAGTTCCCAGAGTGCACTGTGTGGTATTTTGCCGCGATGGGGCGCGTCGGTTTTGGAAGAAGTCCATTGTGTTGTAGAAGAAGTTACGTCTCTACCTTGTTCTGTTTAAAAGTTATAGCTTTTTGAAACAAACACCTGTAGGCTGACTGAACATTTTTACTTTTGTTTTTCTCAAAACCTTAAAGTAGAAGTTTGGGCTAGTTGGTATTTCATGATTAAAGATTAAAACAGCGCAAGGACACGGACAAGAACAAGAAGGTAGACAAACAAGGCGCTGCAGCCCCTTGTTGTCTACCTTCTTGTTCTTGTCCGTGTCCTTGAGCTGTTTTAGTCTTTAATCTCAAAACCTGTTTTTCAGGTGTTCCCCATTACAGGAACACTAGTAACTTTATTATAAATAAACATTTTTACAGTGGAGCTGTTAAAGGGACACTGACAGGGTGTTTATGCTCGCCGATATTTTTAGTTGTACGTGACATAGGAGAGCCCAACTATTCAGAAGAGAATTTTCGGCTCGAATTCGGTGTTTCTTTCCGCCCGAAAATCGGCGATCGAGAACTGGCCGGTTTGAGTCGTGCTCACTCTCTTTTTTGTGGTCACGGGCCGTTTTCTACGGTTTTGACGCAACCACCAAATTTAATCAAAGTCGTGGGTCATTGAAGGCACACAGTCAATATTAAAAATAGAAAAAAAAAAGTATGAAACCGATTTTTTGTGGCTTCCAAAAAGCTGCAAATGCGTTGACTGAAAAAGAAGGTAGCACAAACAACCGGAAGCATTCTGCGCGTTCACTGTATAATTTTCAACATGGCATCGTTTCGCGTATCGTGGGACTAGCGGATGGCAGCGGACGACGGGCGTTGGACCCTTACTTCAGAACTGTTGTTCACGGTACCTGCGAATTCTGTCTTCCTTCGAAAGAGAAATTTTGGACCGATCAAAAGAACTGATATTCATCCCGTACGACACGCCCGACCAGCAAGCCGATTGTACGAAAACGTCGCCGAGCCGTCGTCTTTTCTCGTGTCTGAAGACATCGCTCGGTCAAGCGTCAAGCACGAAGTGCATACTTCGAGTTGAATACGCACGCGTACGGTTTCTTCACGAGGTGTGCCTGTACTGAAGGGAAATCGGCAGCAAACTTCCGATATACAGTTGACCAGCTGCATTACATGCATGTAAGAGTTCCTTCAGTAGCTCAGTGGAAAGACGTCCGCTTCACAAGCAGCGGCCGCGGGTTCCATTTTCTTTTGTCGAGCATTTTGCGATGTTTACATTTAATAATAATAACAAGAAGAAGAATTTTATTTGCACTTCCAAGGGCGCAGGTGGTGGTGTCTGGGGCTGGACAGATAGGTGAGAACCCTTACGCGGAGCGTAAGGGTTATCATCTATCTGAAAAAAAAACAACAATTGTTGTGGACGATACATCGCGGAACTAAATGGTATGGGATTCTATTTTTGACACCTGCAAACTCAATGTAGTCACTTTCCACAAAATGCAAGAAGTACATGAATCGGGTAGCGTCCGCTTTCTGAGCTTCGCGTAACTGTTCTACAGGAATTGCAGCCAGCCATTGATCTCGACTCATTGATCTTTTGGAAACGTGTGCACTCTGCCGCACACTGATACTTTCAGATGCAGGACATGTGAGGCAGCTCTTCACGCAACATCCTGGGAGTATTCTTTTCGGAGCCGCTCACGGGAATTCACCACGGGCGCTCACTACTAATTGCCAACACTTAAATGTACAAAACAACTCACCTTGAAGTACAGAACAGCTTGCGGAACAAACTTAACTGCAAAGGAATCGCACGGCGAACGAATCCCGCGACGCATTTCATCTGCTACCAGCGGAGAAAAAAAGAAAAACCCGCACGGTTGGGTGTAGCCACGTGACTTCCGCCACTCACTCTCTCCTCTCCACTTCTCCGTGCGGTACGGGAGTTTCAGTTTCGGTTTCTAGCATTTGCGTTTTTTGGCTTTATTAAAAAAATACCCGACTCTGTAGCAAAATATTAGTTGAGTGGTATTCCGACACCATATTAAATCGCCTGACGAAAAAGGCAAAAAATATTTTCTGGGTGTCGGTGTCCCTTTGAGTGCTAGGTTCCCGACGATCGTGTCCAGTACCAAACATGTGTCGACACAATACTCTGGACAGCTACTGCCATCTACGAGCGACGGCGGCAACCAGGCAACTGGCTTGCCGGCCTTGCTCATAGATGGCGGCAACATTTCTAGCCTTTCCACTCTGGTTTTCACCAGAGTGGAAAGGCTGAATTTCTCTAGGTGTCGTCCTAGATGTCGTCCTCGAGGTCGTCCTAGAAGTCGTCCTAGATGTTGTCCTTGAGGCTGTCCGAGAGGTCGTCCTAAAAGTCGTCCCTGAGGTTGTCCTCGAGGTCGTCCTAGACGTTGTCCCTGAGGTCGTCCTCGAGGTCGTCCTAGAAGTCGTCCTGAGGTCGTCCTAGACGTCATCCCTCAGGTCGTCCTCGAGGTCGTCCTAGAAGTCATCCTTGAGGTCTTCCTAGACGTCGCCCTTGAGGTCGTCCTAGACGTTGTCCTCAAGGCGTCGTCCTTGAGGTCGTCCAAGAAGTTGTATTGATGTTGTCCCATCGTAGTACAGCTTCGCTGGTCTTCCTTGTTCACCAGAGTGGAAAGGCTGAAAGTTTTTTTAGTTAAATTTCATATGCTTTCCACATTTACTCGATTCTAAGCACTCCTCTTTTGTCACACCTGCAATGTCCAAAAAGGGGGGGCGGGGCATGCTTGAGATTCGAAGAACACTAAAATCGTACAGCTTTTTGTAAGAAATTACACTTTATTTAATGAAATACAACAGTAAATGAAACACAACAGTGCTTACATTCGCAAGTGAAATTTTTTTGTTTGTATTTCTTGTGAAAATGAGGTGGGGGGTGCGTAAATCGGGAAAATACGGTATTTCTCACACATTATGCTGTGCAATGAACCAGGATAATTGAAAACAATTAATAAGTTTTAATGTTATGATGCTTCGATTGAAACATGACCACCCAAAATGACAGCAGTTTTTGTTTCTTTTTGTTTATAACACGATTCACACTTATTGCAAAACAAAGATCCTGGTTCATTGCACAGGCAGGTCATACAGCTACATTACTACCAAGCCATCTTCCATTTGGGTATTCAAATCGAGACTTATGATTGCGTGCGTAACACGCGTATTTGGAACCTTTTTATTAAAAAATAAATTATTTTTATTTTTAATTGTTTAGCACACTCAAAGGGCCTATGAAACTGTCCTTCATAAGGCAGATGCGAAGTAATAATCTTGAGATCAAAATCTAAAAGAATTTTTTAAAAGGTGGCGACATACCTTAGGCGAATTTCTACGATATTTCGTTGTTAAGGTGGTCAAAGCTGTCGAGCAAATGCGTCACAGTGGGCCAAAAGCCCGGAGGTAAGATTCTCACAAGGCTGTTGGTTCCTTGCGCAGTACGAGCACCTGGAGAAGAAGCGTGGCGAGGAGGAAGGCCTCCTGATGGAGGGGGAGCAGAGCCTCCTGCGGCGGCTGTCTGAGATGGACCAGGAGCGGCTGGAGGTGTGGATCCGACCGGATGGGAGCACCTCCCACCGGAGCAGCCGCTCCAGTGACCTAGCCTCCCGGGAGTTGGACCAGCTGGCCCGGCTGAGCACCGTTGAGCTGAACAAGCGCTTCGTGCTCAGCTTCCTGCACGTCCACGGCAAGCTGTTCACCAGGGTCGGCATGGAGACCTTCCCGGAGACAGCGCGGCGCATGCTCCTGGAGCTGCGCTGCCTGCTGCAGCGGACGCCGGCCGCTGTGGGCTCGGTGCGCCACCTGCAGCTACTCTCCATCAACATGTTCACGGTGGCCAACACTTCCCTCAAGGACCGCACGCTGGACCCCCAGTGCCGCTCCCTGCTCCAAGAGCAAAGCCTGCAGGTTGCGCTCGCCCACGTAGCCATCCTCCTGGAGCGGGCCACGGGCCTGGTGCTCCAAGGGCTCCAAACGGGCTCCTCCCCGTCCTCTTCCTCCTCCTCCTGCTCTCCGTCTTCCTCCCCGGGCTGCGGCGGGGTCCCCTCCCAGCTCTCGGATGACCTGGCGGAGCTGCTGCCCTGCCTCAAGGTGTGGACGGACTGGATGTCCTGCCAGAAGCGGCTGTGGTCGCCACCCCCGTCGCCGTGCGACTACGACACTGGCGTGAAGGGCAACGTCTGGACCACGCTGGCCGACTTCCTCACGGTGCTGCGCAGGCTGAACATGGCCGACGTGCGCTTCTTCAAGGACCCCGCAGAGGACCGGGAGCTGGTGACGCTTCCGGAGGACGCCACGCTGGCGGGCTTTGTGCCACTGCTGGGCGCGCCCCAGGAGACCTTCTACGTGCAGTTGCCGTGCGACCGGGAGCGTGCGCGCAACCAGCTGCGCATGAGCCGCGTCCAGTTCTTCGGGGACTACCTGTGTGGCATTGCAACGCCCTACCTCGAGTTCAATGTGGAGCGCAAGCGCTTCGTCTCCCTCATCGCCACCTGCGACTCTGAGTCCGACTCGGAGCGGGAGATCACCTACGACTCGGTGAGTGCTCCACATTGACTGCGGAGCAAGGAAGAACGGCATGTGTAGGGCCGCCTGTTTAGGCAGGATGTGTTCAGGGCCGGTTTCTAAACTTGGAGTGTTACAAAGTGTTGGTACGGAAGCGTGATAACACGGTATTTGTGTTGCCACAAACACTTCGTTGCCTTTATGTCGGAGGGAGAGCCGTATGTTCACAAATAAAGTACAGGTTATGCAATCATGTAACTACCATCGGTTCCATGATTGTGTTATCGCTACATGTTACATGATCACATAAGCATTGCAATCAGGTGGTGCAACGGGACATCACTTCATGTGGTCATCTGACACAATTATACTTGGCCACACGACCCGTAGTTGTAAAAGCCACGTGACTCGTAGTGAGACCAACTATGTGTCATTTGACACATAGTTGCCGATGACGGAGGGAATCGTGACCCGCCACAGGGGGGGCAGCTTGTCGTGGGTCAGTCACAAATATTTGAGTGGGCCTTGATATTTAGCCAGATTAAATTTATAGTTATCTTAATACTTTGGATGAATTCGGGAGACACGTTTTGTGTAGCTTGTCTCTCGAGAAACCTCTTAAATAATTCTACATTAATAAAATAGCGCCAACTGAACAAGGGCAAAAAGGCACACACACGACAGGACAGGTGCTGACTTCCAACTAAGTTTATTGCAACTTCAAACCAAGCAATATATACCATCTCCTGCACAGACAAACCACACATAAATAAAAGAAATACAAAAATCATACATTAGAATACTCATCTACCACATGCCAATTGAATAAGATAGACCCATCAAGAAGGGATACTTTTTTGTCAGTGAGACTTGGCGAAGGCATGCTGATGCACTTATCTCCAACCTTCCTGATAAATAACACCTTTATAATTTTTTTCTCTGTCTTGTCCTTTGCTCTCTTCAAGAACTTTGTCATTTTCAAAAGTGGTTCACACCCACAACACTTACACTGCTCAAGATAACCACCTAAATTGCTTCGTACCGATAGACTATGTTCGCGAGCTCTGTCATGAAACACCAACCTGTTTCTAAGACAACTGCAGTTGTGCAGTCAGTATACATGACGGCATGTCTTTTTGGCATATTGAACATGTTTATTGCCAGTAAGCATCGGACATATATTGCCAAGCTTGCAAGGAACAGAAAAAAGAAGATTAACGCCATACCTACCAGCTATCTTTTTAAGATTGTGCATCAGCATGCCTTCGGTGTGTCTCATTGTCAAAGTACATTTTCTTGATGGTTTTATCCAATTCGATTGGTGCGTGGTAGATAAGTATTTAATGTATAATTTTCTTGTTTGTTCAGTTTACGCTATTTATTAAGCTCCAGTATGAACCAACTAGCCCAATCAAAAGTCGTGTTACTCTTAAATAAACATCCAGTGCAGCTCAAGATGCAGCATGCATCCTCTCTATTTTGACTTTATTGTTACTTGGATGTTAAAAGAGTAGCGGTAGTTATGAGCCCGTGTCTCTGCCCTTTGTGCTCAGTCGGAGGAGGAGCTGGGAGACTCCCTGGACGACCAAGAAGTCTCGCTCAAGTCCGGAGAGGAGGAGAATGAGATCCAGAAGCTGTGGTCCAAAAAGGAGCAGCTGCGCAGGGCCAAGGAGCAACGGGAGCGGCAGCAAGCCTGCGTACAGGTCAGTGCCCCTCTTTCTTGTCGTGCAGGTTCTTGGGGGAAAGGGAAGACGGCAGCGTTGCCGACGGTCTCTTCGTTTACATTTTTGCCACATTTCTATCGGGGTTGCCAGCTTAAAGCTGCCTGCAGCGACTGTTAACTCTTTCCATACCACACCCATAGGCCATCGATCACCCGTGATCTATGATTTCCACGTGCCACCAGAATTAGAATTTGGCTAGCAGGAACATGTCCTGCTAGAACATGTCCCAGGATTAGAATTTGGCTAGCAGATGAACTACAGCTCTGGCTTTGAGTCTGTTGTGAGCTTTCTCCCAAGCTGGTGATTTATTGGCAATAAATTCCTGCGCCAAATTGCACAATTTAACTGCTTTTGCCGCTTGTTTTTTTGGACAACAGCAGTAGTGAGGGCTGCAGATAAAGTTGGATCATTTGATTTGAGCTCCTACAGCGACATTTAATCTTCGAGGCGCATAATATCGACGTGTGCTCATTGGAAAGCGTCGTTCAAGCTTTCCAGGTTGCTCCGAGCTGGGACACATGTTTCATGTGTGTCGCAAGCCATAAAAACATTGGCTGAGAAGAAGTGAGAGGGGTACTACGACGAGCCAAGGTTTTGTGAAAAAAACAAGTGTTCTGGCGGACATGGCCCTCTGCATACAGCAGCATCTCTGAATGACATGACGCCACGAAAACACACTTGCCGACAGACCAAAAAATGACTTGGCAAGTGTTCTCTAACTTACAGAAGTGATAGTGTGTATATGGGGGCACACTTCGTATATTTAGGATTTTTAGAAATCATGGTATGATTTTATATAGCTGCAACTGTTCATCATGATGTTTACAACCCGAGAGCGTGGTGAGGGAAAAAATAAGGAAACCTTAAAGTCGAAGAAAAAGGCAGAGGAGAAGACGTCTCAAACGCAGCTAGATTGTTTATTTTCTCTCACTCCTTGTATACCCCCGAGAGACACCAACTCCTCCTCTCCTGGACATACACTTTGTTCGCAATGCATTGATTGGACTTTTAGACTCTCATAAATCGGTCACCTAATGACCTCTTTCTGGAATTTTCGTTCTCATTTTTGCACAAATTCAAAGCTCAGAGTTTAAATTTAGCTACCTTTTTCTTAACATTAGTCTAAACATTTTTGTTTTTCTTCTCATGAGCAGGTTTTTGACTATATTTTGATGTATCATAATTAGCCATAAACTGAATGACTTTAAAAAAAAAAAATTGTTTTTCCATTTTTTAGAAATTATTTTTGTTTTCTGTGGTTTGAAAGGAGTTAAGCCATCTGCAATCTCGAATCCTTTCATCTGTGGCTGGAGAAAGGGGCATAGTTTAGGTCATCTGCCATCTAGAGCAACCTGGAATTGTGAAGGGATCGAGGTGATTGAAAAGTGAGGGAATTCATGTAGAATATGGTCAAATGTAGCAAAAGGTGGGAGAGGGGGGGGGGGGGGTATTTTTTTATTAAGTACTGGGTGCTTGGGAAAAAAGAGAACGGTGTTTTTCTCTCTGCAAGACTAAACTGTGCATTGCCGAGCGCTCACTCTTCCCCCAAGTGTAGCTCCAGTGGATGCAACTAGAAGTCAGTTTCAGAACTTGCTTCTCTGATTCTGAAGTTAGAAGCAATGTTCTGAAATATACAATTAAAATTGGGGCCGATTCTCGGCAAACTTAATTTATATTCATGTATTCGTTGACTTTGTTGGCTTCTATTTTCTCCTTTTTGATAGTGAGTTGCATGTGAAAGCTATCACCAATGATCAGTGTCGTAAGTAGGTACAAAGAAGTTGGATAATTCACAATGTCTCTTTGAGCTTTCTATGACAACCAAGCCATTATAAGCTAGAGGTGTACGAACATAGTATTAGTTTTACCACAAATGATATATAAATATTAAAAGTGGACTTCAGGTTGAATAAAATATTTTCAAATATGAATATCTTACCTTTAATGTGATTTGAGCATGGATACTTCAATAAATCGGAGCTAAAAATCTTTCATAGCAAACAAAAAATAATAAAAACGTTTTATTGCACGAGGGACATTTCGCATACTTTCATTCATTAAAAAGTCCTCATTAAAATGAGGTGGGTGAAACATAGTGTAACAAGGCAAGCAAGAGGTTGACTTTTTTTTTGAGTGTGGGTGGAAAAAATTTTCAAGTCGATCGAACTAATTAAGATGCTTCGCCATGTTGGCCGTTTCTTCGATCACATGGATGCAAAGCAGTGAAGCTTCACACGCACGCACCAGTGCAAAAACACTGAAGCTTGACACGCATGCGCCGGTACGATGTGTTCTGCAAGAAACCTGAAAATTCTCAAGACATTGTTTGCAATTTTCTAATGTTCTAAAAGCTCATATTGGTGAGTGAAAGTGTGCTGCAAATCGAATGGAAGAGCAAGTGCTGTCTGAAAATTATTTCAGGTTTGAGATATTTGCACTCCTTTACATTAAACCTAAGACTTAGAAAGCTCCTAGCACAAGAAATGAGAGCCCTGGCATGCATTCTGGTTGCAGAGGACGTTAATGTCTTTGTGGGTGTAAACATGCTTTGTAACAGGCTTATTGGTTATCTTTTACGTTTTAAAGGCCAAGTCCATTCTAAACCAAAATCAATGAATGGTATCGCTTTAGTAGCACAAAACATGATCACAGCTTAAATATTACGTCAAAGTGATGCCGCATACTCCACTGAAACCGATTTCAAAGATGCGACCAGCTGCTCTTTAGCGGGTGGGGGTTAGCTTTTTAGTCAAGGAACACTGGCGCAGCACCCTTGTGACATTGCGTCGTGGTGGAACTACGGTTCATTGGTTGTACCGTAGCACCCTCGTGACGTCACGTTGCGGACATATGGCTGATGATTAGTGTTTCCATCCCTCCAGCAGATAGGTTCGGTTTTGCCGTAGACTCCCGAAACCAAGCTTTGAGCCGTGATGTTTATAAATCTACACACAATATGGGGGGAACTTGTATTGTGTTTTGCACGATTCTGACGCACATTTTGTTTCACCAAAATCAGTGCCCAGAACACTTGTGCTTTACAATTGAAACCAAAAACCGAAACTAAAAAAAAAAAATGCAATACTCGGTATAAGGTGGCTAGCCCCATTGCCATCATGGCCATTTGTTTACATTCGCCATTTTGGTACCCGTATGACGCGCGTTATCGTGGCTACGGACTCGTGTCTGCCGTTTTAAGATGGAAAAACAAAAGTAATTCCACCAGAAGAATTTATTTAAATGAAAGTCCATTACGCTGGCGGGAAAAGATAACAACGCAGCAGCATTGCATATCCTTGCAATCCTAGCGACGAAACGAGCACCCCAAGTGTTGTTTAGACGACGACCCTTCCAGGGGTGACGGTTGCACATTCGCACATGCGCAAGCGGGACTTACAACGCTTTAGGCAAAATACCTCTGTAGACAGCAAAGGACCATCATGGAACTCTGATGACGGCAACTAGTGCACGGTATTTATTTTTGTGTTGGCATGCGTTTCATAACATCTGTTCTATGAGGTATGTGTTCAACCTTCATTTTACCTGCACGTTAGAAAAAATAAAAAAGTCAAATTGGACTTGAATGGGGCCAGCTGAACATGGAAAACACACAGAGAAAAAATATAACATTCGCACCGCTTTTTTTTCTCTGTGTGTTTTCCATGTTCAGCTGGCCCCATTCACAAGCAATGAACCAACATGCTCAGCTTCAGCCAATATCAAATAGGACGTTTTTAGTGATTTATACAGCGTAAGGTCGGTCTGCCAGTAGGGGCGACACTGGTTTACACCTTAGATGAGCACTGTAGATGAGCAAACCAAGGTTAGCAGTCATACCTGCATGGTAGAATCGACAGCAGTTTACTTCTTGAATATCCGGAAGCTAAATCTGCCTGCACATTAGAATTGGGGCACATTAGAATTGTGCAAACACGGTAATTCAGGGATGCTGTTTTAGCTGAAAACAGTCGTAATCCCAAATTAAAATATATCGCCCTTCAAACCATTTTTATTTTTTCTATATTGAGAATATTGGGGTTGTTTCATTTGGATCTGTTGTAATGTGGTTGCTGTGCCATTTATGTCAAATTGCTTACTCTGCTAGCTCCAACTATGTTTTACCAAAATGTAAGGAATTTGCACCAGCACTGTGCTAAACGCTTATTTAACTTTAACAGTACTTAAAGGGGCACTGACACATCAAAATCGTAATTTATTTTATTATCCGAGACGATTGAAAATGATGCCGGGACATTACCCTCAAAATTTGAAACTTGGGAATTCAGTATTTGTGAATTAAAAAAACAATTTCCAAATGCCGAATTTGAAGTTCCCGCGCGATGCGCGCCAGTGCAGTGAGTCAAATTTTGCGGTCTCCTGCGACTCGACTTTCTTTCGGACCTCCGCACCATGCTGTGAAGCAAAGCGCCGTTGCTACCGCGACCCGAAGAGAGGAGGAGGTGAGCAGGCGGGATAGAAGGGAGCCGACGCGGGGAAAAACCGGTTTCTTTCCTGACTCGGCGATAAGCCTCTGCTCGAGCGCCGCCAAGTTTTCCGAAGGAGAACACAAATCCAGGAAGCGACATCACACCGAAATCTGATTTTTGGTATTTCAAAAAGAAATGCCGTAGTGCGTTCGTCATTGCGTTAAAAAACATGTTTTACGATTGCCGTTATTAAATGTTATAGAAATGTCACCTACAAAGCTTCTAAATTTCCTGATTTTTGACGTCACCGATCAAAAGAAGCAAGGAGGTCAGCACGGAAAATATAAACGCGAAAAATAAAAAGGCGCGCGCGCGGGGAAATTTTTTTTTGCGATGCAGTTTTTTCGGCGTGTCTATGACTACAACTTGCATCGTTCTAGACAATAAAAAAGAATACGACCTTTGGGGTGTCAGTGCCCCTTTAAGGGGGGACACTACCCAGAAAAAACAATTTCCGCAAAATGACGTTAATTTTGAAAAATGTTATATTTGCATCCACCAACATCTAGAGGGTATTCCCAGAAAGTTTCATTACATTGTACTGCATGGTTATTTTTTTATAAATTAATTTTGGTGTACTGATGCTAAAGAAAAGGTAGAGGCACTTTGAACGCATTTTTCTCCATTCCACTTTCTGGCATAAATTTCACTTTAGGAAAACTATCATTTTGTTATTGCATAACTTGGATTCATTTTTATGAGTTTTTCTGGGGTGAATTTTTAAGGGGAAAATAACTATGAGCTTATATTTTTTTAATTTTGTCATTTATCATGCTCAAAAACAAAAATTTTGCCAAAAGGATGGAAATCTAAAAAATTGTACTTGTGTTTATGTGGCTTTTTGGTCATGAAAGATGGTATAACATAGAAATATAGCTCCATAGTTATCTGCTCTGAACTGTCCTAATGCAATGTAACACATGAAAACGACAAATTTATAAGTAATTTCAAAACGATAGTTTTCCTACGCAGGCACGCGCACTTTCATCTTTGAATGTTCGCAGTTTTTTTTGTACTTCACCCAGGTTAACAAAATTTGCCAGAAATGTTCTCAACATCAACAGAAACAAGCCCTGTAAATATAATTTAAATCAGAAAAGTGGTTCAAAAATTAACTTTTTTAGGTAGTGTCCCCCCTTAAACTGATAGCTCAAGTCTAGCTGGACTGACTGATCATTATGGAAGGCTTGTGTGAATTTTCAGAACTTTTTATTCTTCTTGATTTACTTGCTGCACCTGTGTAGTAAGAGAAAAAGCACCCCTCCAAAGAGGGTTGATGCATGCGCCCACGTTGGATATTTGAACAACAACAATGGAACTTGGTAGGTGCCAGTGTGAGAACTCTGCCTTGCAGTAAACATTTCGCTATAAAACCGTGGCTAGCATAAATGACAGATTGCTTTATTTAGACAAGTTGCGTGCGTGCATCATTGGACATGATTTTCTTTTTTCAAATACAAAGCTTTAGGAAGGATACCTAAATGTTGTGAGAGGATTTGTATGGGCTGAGCTATAGGTTTGATTTTTCTGTCAAATCGCTTATTTTGTTCATTTAGTGATGTGATTGACTCAGGTCGATCACATCAGTGACAGTAATGTGATTGCTGCACCATTTGTGTCTAACTGTGCCAAAGTACTTACCCTGCTACATCCTTCTGTATTTCACCAATATGTGAGGGATTTGTTCCAACAGTGTGCAAAAACCAAAACTGGTGCAAAAACCAAAACTGGTTTATCTTTTTGGATACTGAAAGTAATAGTGGACTAGAGTAGTTTTGATGATTGGGTTAGTTGGTAGACCATTATTAAAACAAATGGTACAAAAACATGGACAAAGTGGAGGAGACCAGCACATCATAGTGCTGACTTACAACAGACTTTTATTTGCGTCGGCATCATAGTACAAATATCAAAAACATTAAGCCAAAACTGCAACAAAACAAAAATGTACAGAAGTTAAAAATAAAATACCTAGAGGTCATGTTGTCCCCGAAATTACCACCATGTGCAGGCCTTACTCTTGCCCTGTCCAGGAAACGAAGTTCCTTATCAGCCAGCTGCAGTGATGTGCTAACACAATCTTGCTTTAGCATCCTATTTTGACGTGCCTTTTTGATCTCTGGAGCGAGCTTGTTGTTATCCTTATTAAGCACTTCAAATTAGTCAGATGAAGAAGTCACAGTATTGTCCTACCTACGTAGGATATGCCATAATTAAAAACCAAAAAGGTAGGTCGTTCTGACTGGCATGGTGCTTTCGGCTTCTGAAAAGTCGGGAAAAGCAGACTCAAATTTTAAAGAAATTGATTTGTACAGAGAAACATCCAGACTGCTGTGTGACATGCATAGAACGGGTTGTGCGTTCGGTTTTCTTATCTTGTGACTCTCATTACATGGGACATACATGGCTGGCGATGTATGTCCCTTTGTCATGCAGCGCTTGGTCTCTCCAGTTTCTTTTACTCGTCCTTCGTGTTTTTTTTTTTTTTTTTTGAGTTGTTTTAATTTGAGATGCTTTAGTCATAACATATTTAGAGAGTTGTGATGAGGCATCTTGACCCTCATTGTCAAGACTGGAGGGGTACCCTTTCATTCAACAAACGTAAAGTGCTTTGCGAGAATAATGGCACGCTCGAGAGACCATTGAGGTATGTGACATTGGATGACTATAAATGCTGGTTCACACAGCCCCATTCTCTTAAGTTACATTACGAAATCATACGTCTGGTTCCGCCACAAGCCACCGGTACTACATCTGTGCTTTATATTAAGCATAGCTACCAGATCAAGGAGATAGCCTGGCACGCGGCATTCGAGACACAAATTTTTCAATGAATTATACGCAGTAATGTAAGAAAACTGTGATGTGTGAAGTGAAAGTAGCGCCAAGCTCCTTGTATGACCGCCATTTTGGTTCATGGAATGAGGAGTTTCTCCTTGACCTCTCCATTCTTGGTGAGCCGATCTAAATTCGCTGGGGACGGTTAGGTTTGTACAGACGTTTCTTGAATACCGAGATTTGGTTATCCCCACACCGGCGAAACATACGCACATCTTCGCACCGCCACCACATGCGGCGCCGGTGCTTGGCGGCATTGAAAAATAAATGTCTCGTTATTAATTGTGGAAGAACATCAATACCATTGTAAGAGATCTGGGGAGAGAAGTAGGATTGTTAAGTGGATTGCATGCAGAGCGCCAAAGACGCTTATATGGGCGAGGAACGCTATCAGTACGATGATGCTTCTAGGGATCTTTGTGCAACTGGTTCAGAACGACCCTTTCGATGCTTCAAAGGCTCGAATGGAGCGAACCGGTAATTGCCGTGGCGACTGAGACCGATCGGCCAATCACCTTGCGGGGTTTGGTCGTCTGTATGTTAATATATGTTTGCGTCCGACTACCCGGCAGGGAAGGCAATGGCGCTACTTTTCCAAGATCCTGTGGCTTTAGTGGCAAACAGCCTTAACTGGTTTATGTTAGCACTCCGTCAGTGACACTTTCTGATTGCTGGACCGGGAAAGGATAAGGCTTGTACCTTGCTGTAGTTTCGGGGTCATGCGACCTTTAAAGGACACTGACACTCCCCCCCCCCCCCCCCCCCCCCCAAAGTTTTTTTTTTTATTTTTTGCCAGGCGCTTCATTATGGTGTCGGAGGACTACCCAATTAATATTTTGCAAGAGTAGCGTATGTTTTTAATAAAGCCAAAAGACGCAACTGCTCGAAACCGAAACCGAAACCCGCGCGCGGAGGTTAGAGAAGTGGAGAAAGAGTGAGTGGCGGAAGTCACTTGGCTCAACACCTCCTAGTTGCTTGGCTACACCACACCGAGCGCTTTTTTTTTTTCCCCTCTGTGTAGCAGACGACATGCGTGGCGGCGTAGCGGGAACTGTTTGCCGTGCGATTCTTTTGCAGTTATGTTTGTTGCGCTCACTGTTCTGTACTTCAAGATGAGTTGTTTTGTACATTTAAGTGTTGGAGTTGAGTAGTGAGTGCCCGTGGTGAATTTCCGGGATCGGCTCCGAAAATAATAGACCCAAGGTATTGCGTGAAGATCTGGCTCACATATCCTGCATCCGAAAAAAAAGCGGAATTTTGTGACAGAGTTTCCGAAAGATCAACGGGATCGGGACCAATGGCTGGCTGCAATTCCTGTAGAACATTTACGAGCACTTCGGAAAGCGGACGCTACCTGATTTATATGCTCCTTGCATTGAGGTCGCAGGTGTCAAAAAGGAAATCCCATACCATTTAGTTTAGCGACGTTTCGTCCACAACATTTGTTTGTTTGTTTGTTTCTTTAGTGACAATTGTAAAAAAAAAGAAATGTGAATATCGTAAAATGTCCAAAAAAAAAAAAACGGTTTCACTGAGGGATCGATCCCGGTCCTGCCGCGTGTGAAGCGGACGTCTTTCCACCGAGCTCCTGTGGGAACTCTCCCCTCAGTAATAATACAACCGGTAAACTGTAAGTTGGAAAACTTGCTGCCGATTTTCCTTCAGCAAAAGCACTTCCGGATCGAAGTCGAAGCACCACGCATTGGCGACATTCGCACTTAGTAAAGAAATCGTACGCGTGCCTATTCAACTCGAAGTACACACTTCGTGCTTGACGTTTGCACGAGCGATGTCTTCAGCCACGAGAAGGGAGCGACGGCTCGGCGACGTCTTCGTGCAAGTCGGCTTGGTGGTCGGGCGTGTCGTACGGGATGAATACCAATTCTTTTGATCAGTCCCAAATTCCTCTTTTAAAGGCAGACAGAATTCGCGGGTACCGCGAACGACAGTTCTGAAGTAGAGGTCCCACGCCCGTCGTCCGCTGCCATCGCCGTCCCCGCGAGTCCCACGTTACGCGAAACGACGCACGCACGGAATGCTTCCGGTTCTCTGTGCAACTTTTCTTTCTTTTTTTTTTAATCAACGTATTTACAGCTTTTTCGGAGCGACAAAAAATTGTTTTCATATTGTTTTTCTATTTTTAATATTGAGTGTGTGCCTTCAGTGACCAACGGCTTTGATTAAATTTGGTGGTCGCGTCGAAACCTTAGAAAACGGCCCGTGACCACGGAAAAGAGAGTGAGCACGACTCGAACCGGCCAGTTCTTGATCGGCGGTTTTCGGGCGGAAAGAAACCGAATTTCGAGCAAATTGTGTTCTGGGTAGTTGGGCTCTCATATGTCATGTACAACTAAAAATATCGGCGAGCATAAATACCCTGTCAGTGTCCCTTTAGTATTATTTTAAGCTCGCGTGTGTTTTCTCTTTGCTATGTTAGGTTGACGTCTTCGGCATTTATTGCTATGATGCGTGCCAGCGCAAATAGATATCAGTTTTAAGTTTCAGCTGCGGTATATTCGTCTCCTCTTCTTTGTCCGTGCCCTTTGCACAGTCTGTCTTTGTTCATGAAACTACTGATAGCTCAGGCCCCGTTACACTGCCGGATTGTTGCGGCATGTTTGTGCGAAATTGCCAAGCTTCCGACCTTTCGATTATCGCTTCGGACCATGTACCCTTCGAACTGTCAGCGTTCGAATACTGCTCTTGGACATTGACAGTACGAAAATTCCGCGATGTTTCTCATTGTTCGCGTCCCCTTCGGGCGAGGAGTGTGCTTCTCCGCGCGCACCGGTGCACTGCGAAGAAGCAACACCCACTCGGATATCTCGCTTCGCCGCAGCGCGGTTAGGAGAAAATCGCCGCTTCATCCAGAGTGCGCGGGAGCGATGCTTTTGCGCGGTGGCCGAGGCGCCGCGCTCCCGCCTCCCTCGTAGGGCGGAAAGAAGATAAAGAGGAAGGGTGGCGCACAAGGGCGGTCGTGCGTCTCGGCCACCGGGTGGCAGGAACGCACAGATGCGCTCCGATAGGAAACCGAAACACAGAAACGCGTCCGAATTATGCGTTTCATCGGAACGCATAATTAGGTCTTTCTAAAATGAGTTGATTTAGTGGTTTTCGATGATATTTAGCAAGTTTCTCGTTGGAATCATGTTTATTTTCACAAATTAAAAAGTTAGTTCGTCAGTTTTATTTCATTATTTACTTAATTAATAATGTAGGCATTTTGCAACTCTGACGCCCGCAGTGACTTTCAGTTTGTTTCCGCAAATATTTCCTTGTTTTACTCAGTTACCTTATTTTTAGAGATTTCAGGAAGCCTTCGCTGGAACACCCCGTATGTGACACTCGAATTATTCGAGGGGATGATCACTCGCGTTTAGATAACGAGTTGGTTAGCTTTTACAGCTGAATTAAAGAAACTATATACGGAATGTTTTTGGAAACTTTACAAATTAAAAAAAAAAAAGGCGTGTATGTTGCACTAATGCGGTTTGTGGAGGTCAGTTACATGGTCAAGGAGACAATTTAGAGGGCTAATCGTGACAAGTCGGCTAATTAAGTAAAATATGTTTTTTTTTTAAATAGTGAAAATAAACATATGGTTTTCCAAATACAAACTTGCTAAAATGTCATCAAAAACCACTACATCTTTTTTCTTTTTTTATATATTTTTTTAGAAAGACTCGGAGCACGTGGGAAGCTAAAAGGAGCGCTAGAGTTTCCTCTCTTGCAGCAGAAGCATGGGTACCGGTGCGATTACAATAACTCGCCCGGTTTTTCCGTCTCTCATCATCCGGGTTTTCTCGCCGCCAGCCTTGTACCTGTTGCAGGAGTAGTACCTTTAGCGCACTGCTACGCTTCCCACGCGCTCAGTATTTCTAAAAAATGATTAATTTAGTGGATTGCGATACCGCTCACCAAGTTTCTAAGTGGAACCATATGTCTCTTTTCAGTAATTAAAAAGTTAATTAAACAATTTTACTTAATTAGCCGACTGATCGGTACGATTACCCCCTGTACTATGGCCCCCTGGCCCTATAACTCACCTGCACAAACCGCAATGTAGATTTCACGTTTTTTTTTTTATTTTTTTTAAACAAATTTGTTAGACGACAACATTTTGCGTAAAATAACCGTTAACAGACTCACGTTATATCCTTCGTCGCTCAGTATGCGTCTAAAAAGTGGCAGCTGCTTTAGGCCTTTTTAACCAGAACAAAAAGAAATGATTTTAGGCACGACCACGGTGGGCACGACTAATCAGGCAGTTCGGGTTCTTAGGGAACCGGCATAGGAACGAGACAGCAAAGAATGCTAGCTCGCTTTTTTTTTCTTTTTTTACACCATTTAAAGGCGTTCTGGTTTAGTTGAATAGGCTAACGCGTGTATTTGATCATATCAATCAGAGGGTTCACGTTATTTTCTCTGCTCAAAAATGGACTTTTGGCCGCTCCAAAAAATGGACCAAAGCGAATCGAACCACGTTAGTCCCGTCAGGGGTGTCTTCGTCAAAGCTGAGGATGACGCTGCGTTATTCGAAGCAGTTTTCGCACACCCCCGTGTCCTGGCTGTCGGCGGCCAACGGACGTGTACAGCCAGGAAGCGTCCACAACGATACCACCTCCGGCATGGGCCGTCTTGCGATCTGTCAGTCGAGCGCAATGCGGAGGAGAGACGTTCTTCGAGCTGGAGACGGCGGCGTCGAATTCCTCGGGGATAACGGAGTGGGCCTCTCCCTGGGCACGCTGTAATGAGCCCCATTACGTCGGCGGCGGCCGGGGCTATGCGCACAGGGGTCATCGACGCCCCGCGCTCCGAACAGCCTGGACTTCCGTTTCGAACGATTCACACAAAAAATGGCAGCCGGCTTTCGCTTTCGCTGGGCGAGCGTGGATGCGGGGTGCGAGAGAAAGCACGCGAACAGGCGCGCACAATAATTTGAGCTGCAGCTATTTCGGCGGAGCCACTTTTTGACTCTCCGGCCCCGGAAGATGAAAAATGGACTGGCGAACATCGTGACAGACAGCGCTGAGCAGCGGCGCGCCCAATTACGGCCCAGACCGTTAGGATATTGCTACAGAATAGAAAGAGGAGCGATCGGAGGCTGGCCTTCGCTGCCGCAGTCGCGTCGTTGCCGTGTGCTGCCCGCGTCTGGGACCAGATTGCGGGCGCGTCTTCGGGCACCCGATGGACGAAGCTCCGTTTCGCGTTCGCTGGACCATCCGCGGGCGCCGTGAGCCATCGATCCGGCGCTTTGCGCGTACCACGTGACTTGGCGCCCAGCGCTGCTCGCAGCAGTCGTCCGGAATGTCACGTGACGGGCGCAGTGTACCTGGATTGGCTTCGTTGGTTGGTAGCTTCCGTTGCGATCCATCGTACGGTGAAACGGACTGTAGATAGCCATCACGAGCCGGTGCCGTCTGTGATCTTGGTCGGCCCCGCCTGTTGGGTGACTTTAGAATCGGTGTGTCGACGCGACCATCCCAGTCTTTGCTGCGTTTCCGCCTTGGCCGTTCCCGACTGCTGCTGACACCCGATGGGGCGTGTGTTCGTGTTTTGCTCTGGCGGGCCAGAGCGAAGTGGCGAGGTTCTTGAGGCAGCTTTTTGGGCTCGGTGCACTTTGTGGCACCCTGACCATGACGAATGGTTGCTTCGGACGTCTCTGTAGAGCCGCGATAATGGAGAAGAACGATGTGCTACCTCGTGTACGGGACCCGTTTTCATTGTTCTTTTTTAGTTTTGTTTTTGACGTTCACGTTTTTTTAGTTAGGGCGCTCCTTTAGTTAAGCTTCGGCGCGGATGGAAGTGCATGAATAGGCGTCGCGACTCGTGGAAGTTATGAAGTTGTGAGCTGTACTTTCCGTTGCGCGAACGAAATTGAGACGTTTTGAGTGGACGTGCCCCTTTTTTTTTTTCTTTTCTTTTTTTTCGTGCTCTTCCCATCTTTTGCGACTTTTCTGTCGGAAGGAATCATTTTTCATCTCTTAACCGGACGCGAATGAGCAGCATCGGTATTTTGTGAGCTCCGAGCGTTGTTTTCGCGGATGACTTCGTTGGGAATTGAGCTGCGAGAGGCTCCCACTTTTGGTATCTCTAGAGGCACGCCTCGGCCCGTCGGCACTTCAGTCTAACCTTGGAATTACGTCTCGTGTAGACGCATCTTTCTTTCCGCGTAAAGTAACGCAATTGGAACACTTCTTACTCGAGGCTTGGGTGCTTTGTTGTTGCTCTTTTTCTTTTTTCTTAGCGTGTTTCGGAGGCAGCCCAACCCAACCACCACCTTGCACCGGGCCGTTATCAGCGTTTCTGATCTGATTCGCCGATTTTCACCCGACTGAGCTCGAAGGAGTGGCCCGCAAACGAGGCATCTTTCAAAATCAACATGAACTTCGACAAAAACAAAATTGTATGAACCGAAAACGGAGGCGCACGTGCGCGCACACGAACACACACACGCAGAGAGAAAGAGATACGTTACATTACGTGACCCGACAGTGTAAGTTCTAGGTAGAATTAACACCATGTATCTTCCCGCAAAATGTGCTTCGGCGGCGCGCGTGTTGGTTATCGTAACATGTACAAGACGGCGAACCTTATCGAAAGACTTTATCGGCACGCACGGGCGCGGATTCGCACACTGAGGCGGCTGCGAGAGGCGCTTCGCTTGCCAAGGACTGGAATGGAGAAGCAGCGGGCTTCTGCAGTGGTTGCCTAGAGGCCCACTGCTCGTATTGGCAAGTGCAGCCGTGCGGCTTCGATAAAAGCGGTGGGGTTCCAAGGGCGTGGCTTCTGATAGGACTGGCAGCGAGAAATTCGGGTGGAGCGGTTACCCCCACGTACGCCGGAGGTGCCCGTAGCCCTTTGAACACCGCCGCCGCCTTCGGTCGACGAGGTTTGCGCACATTTTTACGGCCCATGGAGTCGGGTGTTGGGAGGGGGGAATTGGGATAGGCGCACGACGATTACGGCCGCAGACACGCTTTACCGGTAGAAACGAAAGTTTGGAGCTTGAACTAGGATTCTCCGTGCTCCTCAAAAAGAATTTTTACCCATATTTATTTTTTCGAGTCTAGTCTGGAATCCCTTCGAGACTAGCGGTGCACCGGTCGTCCAGCCCTAGAGGGTGCGAGTTGCGCTCCAGGTGGAAGTCGGAGGGATTTTTAAATGATTACTAGCACTTCTATTTTCTTCACGATTGATATCACGGACGAGGAAACAACAATGATAATTATTGGGGTTTTAGCGGTGTAGTGTTAGTGTGAAATCTGTATTTCTTTTTCCCCGCACATCCCATCTATATATATATATATAATTGTTCGATTCCTAGTGTTATCTTCATATACGAGATCTGCTGCTCACTAACCCTACTTTTTTGTTATTTTTTCTGGATTTCGTTCCGGGACCAACTTTTGATTCATTTCCAGCTCGCGCGACCTTCATTTTGTGTCATTGTGTGCGATGCAGTAGAGTCGAAGACAGGGGCCTACGTCGAATCATGAGTTATTTACGAATCGTGTGGTCCATTGTTCTAACCTGCGAGGAATATAGCCCCTGATTCCTAACTGACTTCTTATACGACTTAGCTAGTCCATCGGGAGGTGAGACCAATTATATACTCTGCCTTGCGACTACCGTGCAGTGTTATCACAAATGCTACAGCCTATAGATATAAATAAGTAAATAAAAATAGCGCTCGTAAACATAAGCTTGCAAAGAAAAAAAAAAAAAAAAAGCTTTCGAATGCTGCGCGTTTGTTTTGTTCCCCCTTAACGCCGTACAGTACTTTTGAGGTGGATACTGTATGGTTATTTTATTGGGAAGGAGAGGATACCAGTCCTTCATTTGTTTTTCTTGTTTATTAAGGATCTTTGAGTATTTGCAAACGGCGACACGGCGCCAGATTTCTCGAGCCATCAGCCAGCAAACTCGCCCGACCCGGCGCTTGGGGATCCTCTTGTCACGTGACCCTTTTCCGTTTGGTACGCCCGTTATCGAGTATGGCTGGGTATACACGTTTCTTGTTCTTCCCTAAACACTTTCTTGTTGGCAAGGTGCACAAAAAGGCCCTCCTGTCTGGGTATCGAAAAACGAATCTGCCAGCGTCTAACCGCCGAACGGTTTGTCTGCCAACTCGGGCCGGACATCGACCCTCGCGGAGGCCCGTTCACAAGGGCAACCTAACGACCTGACGCAACCGTCCTCTTGCCGACTGGTTCTCGTTTCCGAACAGACGGAACGCTATAATGTCTTTCATTGCGCTCTCCTGCCCACTGGGATCGGTTTGCTTTGTGTGGGAAGAGCGTCTGCTTTTCTTTCCTTCCTTTTCTTTTCACCTCGCTAATTTACGATTTCGAGAAAGTCCGTGCTCGACGACGTCGCCAGTCCGTTTTGTCTTGCTCTCTGAGAGGGAACACAAGAGCAGCAGTGAAACACGCGGAACTCGTTTTCGGCTCGAGAACCGCAGAAAGTTCTGATCCTTGTAGAGCGTTACTTATTCCACCCATTTGGTGGGGAATTAAGATACAAGTATCTGTATTTAAAACCAGGTTTTTGTTTCCAAAACGTACACGTCACAAATGCAAAAAAAAAAAAAAAAAAAAAAAAAAAAATTATATATATATATATATATATAGAAGAAAAGAACCCTTAGTGAAAACAGCAAGAACGGACGATTTTTGCCAAGTTCCCTTTTCGGATACAATGACTCTGAAGGGGTATCCGAAAAGGGAACTTGGCGAAAATCACTCGCCCTTTTTCTCAAAGAAAAGCTAAACCTTCTTACAGTTGACGACCCTTTCTTAATTAAGAGTTCCAACGAGGTCATCCAATTCCTGTCACAGCAGAGTTATGATCACCTCGAAGCTTTTTCCATCGACATAAAAGACCTATACTACGAACTACCCCAGGACGGCCTTTTGCGATGTGTAGAAGAGAATATTGATTCTTTTGGTGGCATAACGTTCCAAAATTCTGCGGGTATTTCCGAAGACAATTTTCTACTTCTACTCTCGGTTTATCCACACTCGACCTTTATTACCTGGAGAGAAAAAACGTATCTACAGAAGAAAGGTGTTTGCATTGGGTCGTGCATTGCCCCAGTGCTAAGTGATCTCTATCTCGCCCACCAAGACAGACTCTTGAACAATTGGCTTGACTCCACCAGAGTTGCTAGAGTATTTCGGTACTTCGATGATTATTTGATCATTCTTGACGCCGAGAACAGTAATGTTCCAACCACTATCGCCGGTGTTCTATCTACTTTTAAAAACTGCCTAAAACCACTGGAAATCACTTATGAGCTTCCGGAAGAAAGATCAATCCGATTCCTCGATCTCAGGCGCAATTTACAACACACTCATATGCTGGAAATATGAGCCAAGGGGTAAAAAACCAATTCTTCCGTACAATTCGGCACATTCTAAGCTAGTAAAAAGAGGAATCGTCAAATTATGTCTAAGCAACTCTCTTCAAAAGTCTTGCGAGCATTCTATTTCAATAAGCTTCGATGCCCAAATTTCCAGATTAACATCCGCCGGATATCCCACGTCATTATTAACATCGATTGCTGAGAGCATCTTGAAAACAAAAAATACGAGATCATATATCACACCAAGAGCCAGAGAAAGATCTACGAGACCTGTCGTGCTCCCATACTTCCACAGGTTCTCCCATGGCATCAAGAAAATCGCCGACAAGTTCAACATTAATGTCGTCTTCACTGCTCCCAATAAGCTTGGCAACTGTGTAAACAAGTCAAGTCGCCTAATTCCCACCGAACAGTACGCTGCACCAAAAACCATCAGAACAGGTTCGTTGAGTGTGCCGATGAAGTGGTGTACTCATTTCCCCTTTCGTGCGGGAAAGTGTACATAGGTCAGACCGGACGATGCCTTAATTATAGGCTCCGGGAACACAACAGCTCCAGAGCCAACTCAGGGCATCTAGGCATACACTGCCGGGATTGTGGGTGCGACGTTCACCTGCCATCCTGTACAATTTTAGGTAGGAACAGAAACCAATTAACTCGAGAAATTATCAAAGCAGAACATATCGCCAGGAACTATAGCAACTGTATTAGTACACCACCTTTACACCTGACAGAAAGAAAGAAAAAAATTTTAGGCATCTGGGAGATCGTTGCGCGTGATTTGGGAAATTCGGTGGTGCTAGAGGTTGAAAAAGACAAAGTTATATAAAAGGAGTTGTCAGTCAGCGCGGTTTGTTTGAATTTTACTTTATTTTTCGTGTGTAAGGTGTGAGTGTTGTTTGCTATAGTGCGCTGTGGTGTGTGTAATCATGTGCAACCAACTCGCCCGAGCTGCTACGTTAACATAAATGTTAACGTGATATTCGAACTAGTGTGAATGAAAATGACACGTGTGCTTATGCTCCAAGAGTACTTTTTACTTCTTCAAAGTTGACTTTTGGCTGCTCCAAAAAGGCTCAGACCGATCACATTGCTGCAGTCCAAAGAGCGAACCCCTGCCTTTCTCCGGCGTTGTTGCCAGTGGGAGAGCGCCTTGAGAGCGCGCGGCACTAGAGCGCAGGTCACGAGAGCGCATGACCAGCTGAGTGCGCGACACGAGAGCACACGACGAGTTGAGCGAACACCGCAGAATGTCACACGCAGACCAACATTGTTCAACTCATCGGACCGGATGATTGGGGATTTTCAATGGATTAATATTGAATTTAATAAACAAAAATAAAACGGGTACGATTTTTTCTAACCGATTGTTTACTGCCATCGGAGAGAGAAAGGGGGCAGGGAAGGGGGTTGCATGGGGTCCGCAGTTGAGTGGAGCAGCGAGTCTAATACCCGTGCCACACGGGCAACTCGACTGCCATTTACAACGAATGACATTTGTGTGATCGGCGAATCAGCTCGCAATCTGTCGCGCGTGGAATGCGCCACGCCCGGAGTGTCTCACGCTGATTGGCCGTCCGCTCAAATGTCATTCGTTGTAAATGGCATTCGAGTTGCCCGTGTGGCACGGGTATTAGATTTCTTCACAGTGCTGCTCTGCGCGTCTCGGATATTAATAGTTTACTTTTTGCTATATTTGGTCTATGCTTGACAGGCATTTTGGCTCTGATCTATTTGGTGGCTATTTAGACATCCCTCACATAACTTTAAATAATAATATGACGTTCATGACCGTAATGAAGAAAGCTCACCGCTAAAAAGAAAAAAAACAAAAACAAAACGATCAGTAAAAAAACTTATCGAAGGCAAGCTCAGCGCAATTTTATCGGATGCAGAGCCTTCCAGTCTTTTGACGGATGCACGAAAACCTCCCCTGCAAATCGGTGAGATATAAAATCAAAGAACTAATGAAGCTAGTTCAGCTGCAATGTTTTTTCTCTACGGAAACGGACGCTACTGATATATATTTCTTTTCTTTTCTGTTGTCAGCTTTTTGTATCACTTCTTGGTTTGTCAGACGAAAAAATTTCGTCGACTCGTTTTGCAATGTCGTTGCCGTATGCCGCGGCGTAGATCCCCGCCAATTTCGCATAAAACACGCGATGTCCGAACAAGCGGTCCGTCGGGTCGGGCAACTCGCGCTGGGCTGGTTGTGCGCTCTCGTGACGGGCGCTCTAATGCGTATACGAGCAAACGCAAGCCCTGTGCGTTTCCGTTAGCGTTGCGTTCTCCACGCTGCGCATGCGCGAACTTGCCATGCGTCAATCCAAGGCCGCAGTTTGGACTCCGCGCAGGCGCAGTGTGGAACACGCAACTCTAACGCAAACGCACAGGGCTTGCGTTCGCTCGCATACGCAATACGAAGACTCACTAATAGGGAGTTTTAGAATAACGTACGCAATTGTAGCGGACGCTGGCGCAAAATATAGCGCTTGCGTTAGCGCACGCATAGCGTTTCTCCGCCTCGACGCAAAAGTCCGAGCATCTCGCGCTTGCAACGCCACCAAGATACAGTCAAAATTTTTAGTTCACTGACGAAATGCTGTAACTTGAGAAAAAAAACAATATTTTCGGTTCAGAGTAACATTTTACATTTGTTTAAACGTGAGACTGCGACGCGAGCGGTCGACCGGTCGTGTCCGCCGCATGCGTCGCCTCGGCAAGAGGGTACTGACCTCTGCCGATAGATGTTCGCTCGCCGCAAGCATCAAGTTGCCGGCGATCGTTGCCCACCCTACTGGGTTTTCCGAATTGAGTGCAATGTCGTCCCGTATTGACAATCGCAGTCTCGAGGATGCCGCCGACGTCGCACTCACGACGCCGCCAAAGCGACCGCAGCCATGGTCCTGGGGGCCGCCATTTCTTTTTAACTCTGCTCTCCTTGGCTTTAGCCAACTTCTCATCACGAATCCTCCTTGGAGGAGCGCGAAGACCTTTTGCGTACGCACGCTATTTCCGAGAAATAGCGCACGCTAAAATTGCGCACGCAAAGCGCAAAACCTGTTTTGCGTTCGGAGCATGCGCAGTGGCGACGACGCTGTTCTTAGCGTACGCAAAGCTTCTGCGTGCGCTATTCTAAAACTCCCTAATAGGGAGTTTTCGTAGATCGTTTTCGCCGTCCCGCAAGGCCCTCCGCAACCCGCTACGATAGCGGGAACTCCACAGTCAAGGCTATCGGCGCGCAGGCGCAGTAGCAACTTCTTCGCTGCGTAACGCTTAGCGGAGGGGGCAACGCGGTCTACGAAAACTCCCTAATGTCGCTGCATTCTCGAGTCGCGCGCGCTAACGTCATGACGCTCTTGTATCGTGCGCTCTAGTGTTGTACAGCCGTTGCCAGTAAATACTTTCAGTTTGAAGTACACGTTGAGGATCAAAATTGCAAATGCAATAACTTCGCTGAACCCCCCCCCCCCCCCCCCTCTCATATTTGGGATATTTTTTAGCGATGTTTGTTTGTGTGTTAGCAAATTTTCAGGCAAATCGGGGACAAAATATTTTAAATACGCATTTCAAATGCTTGTACGTATTTTCCGGGTCTATAGTCAGCGGTCTATACATGTTTAAAAGTTGAAATTTGAGACTGTGCGGATCATCTACGCGTTCGTAATATACAGGAATTTTGGTTTTCAAGAGGGTTCATTATGTCGGACTTGACGGATTTTGTCAATGAAAGCGTATGTCAAGGATGCTTTATACTATATAATACAAGCTTCTTTGTGAGCTGAGAAAGCAGATATTTGTCGATTACGCACCAGGGGCAGACTATACAGGGCGTGCGAACTATTGACCGCGTACAAACAATCTAAGCAAGCACTTTTTTTTTCTTTTTTTTTTCCTAATTGGTTTTTGCGGTTTTACACCGAGTGCGGACAATAGCCCGGAGAATGCGGTATTTGAAAAACTACCCATCCCTGCTCGGGATGTTACCTTCTTTCGACGTCAGCGGGACAGTTAAACGTCCGCAAGAGAGCGACGCAATTGACGTTCCTACAACGTCATGTACACGTTCCAAATACGTTTCTCAGCTTTCTACGTTCGATCGTTTCAAACTTGCCGCCGATGTCATTGGCCATTTTTCGACGTTAAGGCGACGTTCTGTGCTGCATGAAATTGGCTGACTCGTGGTATTGTAATTGACGAGAGCGATTGTAAGATTAATTATGAAATATATATTCTAGTTTTAGAAATTAAATTGAAATGGTTCTGGAAATATCAATCGTTTTGTCGTGGCCGCAGCAGCGGCGGTTCCTTCGTCAGAACCGCACATTCCTTCAGTGCTATGTTGCAAACTAATTGTAATTTAAAAAAAAATGTTCTTCTTATTAGCGAGCAAAATACAATAAAGTCTGGTGTCTGAGGACTGCAAACTGCGGGATAAGTTTAGACTGACCGGTCGGGCAGGCCCGCAGGCATTGCTGACTTTATTGATTCTACCATCGAGTATGCCCAAGAGCGCAACATTAAGTACACTGCAGCGCATTTTGAGTCATCGAGAGTTATAACCTTCAACTCCAACGATATTAGAGTGGAGTAATTGATTGGGTTTTGCACCTGTTCATTACCACCGCTAGGGAATTATTCGTTATTCGCGGTGTCAAACTGGCCAGATGTGCTCGCCAACGCGTACCCGCGGTTAGCGAGCTGCGCTTCCTCATTTGTGTGGTATAGGCGTCTCAATGAATGACCGAGTTCTCCTACCCATAAAGGCCGATTCTGACATTTCCGTTTCGGTGGGACCGACTGTAAGATACGACCGCTTATGAGTGCTTTACGACAAGATGCTCGCCATGGCGACCGGACTCCGCGAAACGTGACGCAGTCTGTCGCACTTAAACGCGAATGTTTGAACCAGCCGTTATTAGCAGAAAAAGGAAGTTCTCCGCGGTGCCGTTAACTTGGTAGTCTCAGGGCGGGCTTTTCCGAAGCTACGAAGTAATGTCACGGGAGGTTCTGCGCTGTAGACAGTCCAGCGTCCATTCGATCTCCCGCGCGGGTCCCTCGGGACCACAGCTGCGCCTAAGCTGCGTCAACAGCCGTAAATCAAAAGTCGCGGCTCGCCATTGTTCGCGCCGTGATGCGCGGCTTTGCAGCCCCCGCGAACGGCTATCGCGTTTAGTTCGGAATCTGGGCGCCCAGGGCTGCGCACCGTCACGACGCGCAGGTGCTGGCGGCAATCGTTCGGGCCCCGTGTTTTCGATGAAAAATGTTCTTTTCGGACAGCCCTGCTCCGGCTCTTTGGAAACGCGGTTTGCCGAGCGCATCTTTCCGACTTGATCCCGAAAGCCGAGTGCGAGGCACAGGTCAAGGAAACGGCGTGCGTTCAGCTGCCTGTCGTACGCTTTTTTGTTCCCCAAACTACCTCCACTGGATTCCTCGCTTTCTTCGACAGTGACCGTGGAAAGTGTTTCAGTAAACCTCGAGGGGCAGAGTATACCGTCTGTAACCTTCCCACCAAGTCGTTCGACCGTGCGCTCCGGATATTTATATTCGAACAAAGAGAGGTTCGAGGTTCTTCACCGGCCAGTGTTTTGCGCTTTTTCTGTTTTTGCCGTTCGAGGCGCCCTCCTGGCTGCTTGGTCAGTTAGTTGCTTGCTGTGGCGAGTCGTTCCCCTTTTTTAGGGCAACCAAAGAACCAACTGCACGCACCTGCCTGTTTACGGCGCAGCTCGATTTGTTCGACTCGTAATGTTGGCACAATGGCCCCACCCCTTCTCGAGGCAATTACCACCGCCCTGGTGCTGCCGAAACGGCTCAGAACGCGCGGAGGCGCGACCGATCCGCCTGATTGGCCGGCAGCGCGGCGCGGCCGTGTCAAAGGGCTTGATCGGAAACACACCGGGACGCCGAGTGACCGCGAATCGCTGCGCGAGCGCGTCGCGTCCGCCACCGAAAATCGGGTAATGAGGCGTGCGGGGTCAAGGGCGACGTCGGGAGACAAATGAGGCGGCGATGGCGGACGCCGAGGGACGCCGCCGCAGGTTACTTGAACAAGAGCGCGGCCCGCGGTGGCGTTAATGGCGCTCGGAGGGCGACGAACCACGCCGAAGCGCCGGGTCTACGTCCGCGCTTGCCCCCCCCTTTCCCCCTTTCGCTTTTTAATTACTTTCTCACCGCGCCGCCATAATTAGAAACCGCGGGAGCCCATTAATTAAGGCGCACTGGTTACCGGAACAGCCGTTCTCCGAGCGCAGTCGTTGGGGTCTGCCAACCAAACCAAACCAGTGGGCGGAGGCACCTAGAAGACGAGGCCTTTCCCTCCCTAAACGTCATCACTATGGTTGGTTCACGCAGCGTCGCCTAGCTTGCGTCTGCAAGCTAGGCGCCAGCGCGTCCCGCAGTACCAGGAGCGCGACGCTAGCACGCGGAGTCGCCAAGACGGAGCTTGCTTGAGCGTGTTTGCCGCTTGGATCCACCAACGATGACGTCATGCGCAGGCCTTGCCTTTTAGGCGGAATCGGCGGAGGCGAGCGACGCGGCGTTGTATAATGGCCGCGGCGTGCGGGTGTCGTGACTGTCTCGCGGGGGCCTCAGTTCCGTTCGTTTGCATCCGCGCGCTCCGCCAGCCGAGATTTATGCGCCCACGGAGCGGCTGCGGCACGCCGTCGCCGCGGCCAGTGCAAACAAGCGAGCGGCTTAATGACGATCCGTGTTCCGAGTGTACGGCAGCCGATGCGTTCTCACTTGGGCCGCCGCGGTGAACCCGCGGTCTTGCCCCCCGTCTATCCTCTCGTGTCCTCGGGGAGGTCTCGGGTCGGGGCGTGCGCCGTCGACGTTTTGGCGGGAAAGAGGCGGCGAGATTAGTGGCCCCCTTGTTCATCGAGGGGAAATGCGCGGGGTGGGCAGTGTACGCGGGACGACCGGGCGGGGACCGTGAACAGCAGAGCGGGACACGTGGTCTTCCTGGCAGCCAGCCACGTCGCATCGAGCGCGTCTCACCGGTCGACGAACTCTGGAAGAGTCTTTTTCTCTGGCCCGCTCTCAGACGTCAAGTTGTAGGATCGACCTCGAGTCCAGTGATGACCTGCTGGTGCCTACGATCATCAGTGAGACATAGGGTGATGTCTTGTATCAGGACTTGGTACTGGTCCAGGGACCAAGGCAACCCAGGCCGCCTCGAGCGCGTCTCGCCGTTCGACGAACTCTCGAAGGATCTTCTTCTCTGACCCTCTCTCGGGTGTCCATTTGTAGGAACGTGCCTGAATCCAGTGATGTTCTGCGTCTCTTTCTGGTGTCTGTAAGGATCATCAGTACTAAGACGTTCGGTGGGGTCTTTGTACCAAGACTTGGTACTGGTCCAAGGACCAGCACATGCCACGGCGCCTGCAGCGCGTCTCGCGGGTCGACGAACTCTGAAAGGGTCTTCTTCTCTGACCCGCTCTCGGATGTCTAGTTGTAGAAACGTCCCTGAGCTCTGTGATGTCCAGCGTTTCTTCCTGGTGTCTAAGATTACCAGTACGCAGACATCGGGCGAGGTCTTCGTACCAGAACTTGATCCTTAGTCCCAGGACTAGCGCGAGTCCTGCTTTTTTACCAGGACTTCCATTGGGCCCTTGCCAAGCACGAGGGACGTGAATATTGTTACTGACCAACATTGTCGTGCCTCGTCCAGATGACCCTGCCGATACACTTGGTCGGGCATTAAACTTGAGGTCAGCCGTTACCCGAATGAACTGTCGGCCAGCTCCCGCAGCTATGGTTTTGCTGTCTTATACTTCATGTTCCCGTCAGGGTGGATGGTTCGGTTTTCTATAATGCTACGCTCGCGACGGAACGATAATGCAGTCGCTACGTCGAAGGAAAGTGCGAATTAATCTTTCCGGCCCGGGGTACTTGAACCCTTATTGAAAATCCGTCCGCCTTTGGGGTACACGACAGCGGCGGCGCGCTCTTCGCTCTTGGCGGTGTCCGGCGAGTCACGCGCGGAAGGAATCGTTCATCAATCGGAGGAATTCGCGCCAGTAGAGAACACGGTCCGCGGAGCACGAGGGCGGAATCCCACCTCGGAGAGCAGAGGGACCCGCGCCGGCCGGAGCACGACAGTTCCCCGGGTTTTTGAATAAGGCCCGGGCCGCGAGTGAAGGATCGGTCGCCCGATTGCGCCGGGGAAAAAGAGGAGACGGTGCGGCCGACCTTGACCCCTTGGGCGCCCAGCACGCGTCGGAAGAGTCTCGGGCGGAGGAGACGTGGTCAGCGACAGGCTGAATTGATGAAGGAGCGCGTCGGGCCCGAGAGAAACCTATTAAGCGGTCTTATCCGGCGCTTCTTCTGGGTACCATCGGCGCCTCGCTTCCTTGACAAATCTGGCGACTGGCGCCGAGTGTCGTCGGGTGGCGTACGCGGCTCTGCCCTGGTCGCCCGCGAAGGGGTGACTGTCCTCCGGGCGTCGATGCCTCTGCGGGGGTTCGCCGGGGGCATTGCTTTACATCTGCCGCCGGTGCTGCGAGTTCCTCCACCCCCGTGGCGGTCATGGGGGCTCGTCCTTCCTCTTGCCTGCTTGCCTCGGGCGCCTGGGGCAAGCTGCGTCCGCGTGGAGAAATGCCTGCACGTATGAACCGTTCCGGTATTCATCGTGGAAGCGCATTTGCATCGGTACTGCGTCTGGTTCTGAGCGCGCTCAATCGTCGCCCGGTATAATGTGCGTCTACGCGGGCAGACAAGCCACTCCGTCCTTTTCTCTTAACTGATTGGCATGCATTGACCCATTCTCCGGTTTTGAAATGGAGCTTGCCGAACGACAGTCGTCATGGTAGGGGCCCGAGGAAGCTTAACCGCGCTCTTTGTGGAGCGCGCATTCGAGAGAAATCGAGCAACCATTGGTGGATGCTTCTCTGAAAAGGAGTGTAGAATGTAGCTACTTCGATTTTAAGAGGGTTGGACGCGGCTGTTTCGGCTAATTTGCATTTTTCATCTTTTGCTTTAGTTTTTTTGTTTTGTGGCGTATGTGTATACAAAAAATCGGGTGATTTGAAGCGAGACAGCATGCTCCAGCGCCCTCTTGGTCACTTAGGTCAACGCCTCGGGAGCCTAACGGTAAAATAGTAGGCTATGCAGTCTGGTACACGTTGGCGGTAATTAGATTTCGCCTTGACGGTGTGTGTGTCGTGTTTGCACTCGGAAACACGGGCGAAGGGTTGGGTGGGAAGCACCTGTCAATCGCACTTTGCCGCCGTCTCCCCGTGTATGCACTGGCGGGCAGCTCGGACCCTGCGTGGATCGGGCAGCGGACCGAGGCTATCGCTCCTGGACAGAACAGCACGTGTTCGCCCCCCTATTGCTTCCCCCGGGAAGTGGATTTTGGGGGCTTCGAGGCGAAATTAGTGCTGAGTCACGATGCGGCGGCGGCATCAGGTGACTGAGTCACGACTCCCGGGGTCGTTCCCCCGGTCGGCGGGGGGAGTTGGTCAGCGGGAAGGCTGTCCCGCTTCACTAATGCCGTCCGGCGCGTTGACAATATCGGCGGTTGCAAATGACGCGTCTCCCAGATGCGCGCGTTCTCGCCGGCCGCTAGCGACGTCGGCCTTCGCCGTGCACACAAGTGACTCAATGTCGGGCCGCTTTTGTTGCAGTCTGATTGGATGGAGTCCCACCCCTACGAGGGTATTGGGGGAATGCCCCGGCGCGGAAGCGTCCTTGATTAGCGGGGAAGGGGTCGGTGTCGCGCGATGCTGCCGCCGCCGCCGCTGCTGCTGCTGCTCGCTGCTGCATGCTACTGTGACACGGCGTGTATGCCCGAGGGATCGCGGGTTGGCTGCCACGCGTTCGTGTGGAGCGCTACCCGAGAATAGCGTGTCGGAGAGCGCTCTCCACTAAGGCTGAGTCACCTGGAGGTGCGATCAACCACGTAAATATATGGAGAGCGCAGAGGATGCATTTCTGCCCGTTTGTCTCGATTATTTTTGGCACCATCTTCGTCGGGGTGTCTTGGGCAGAGGACGAATTGGATCGATCGATGCGATTATACTCAAGCCCCACTACACCGGGTTTGCTCCGTTTCAGCAAAACTTGGCAAAGGGCACGGGTATCAACGGTCGCGGCGAGGCAATCGGAGCGCAAGGCGACGCACGCGACAACGTACCGTCGAAAAAATAGACGCCTGCTGGGCACAGATGTCACGAGCTTCGCGGTTGCTATAGTTGGCTCATGTCAATCAGATTACTTGGAAACGATTACTTTTTTTGGGTAATTTTATAATGATTTGAATACATCTATTATGAAGTAATCGTAAGAGTAATCTGATTAGTTTTTGAAGTAGTAGAACTTCTACTACTTTTCCCTCTCCTTTCTAAGGGCGTCCTTCCTACAAGTTTCCCACGAAGGAATCCTCGAACCAAGTCTGTGACAGGGAGATGATTTACCAAAGTTTGTGGATTGAAGAGATACGTTGTTCATTATCCGGTGATTTTAATTCAATAATGAACAATACGAAATACCCGTTTTTGTACCGGCAAAAAAAAAAAAAAAGTCACTTTGAAAGTGAAGTAATTGGAAAAGTAACTTAATTTTTTAAGTAACAGCCAGTTACTTTTCTTCTGAAGTATTCGAGTGATATAATTGAATACATTTTAACCGAGAGTAACGGTCATTGTAATCGATAAACGACATATCGATATCAGAACGACAACCACTACGGCGTTCCGCACAGGATGAAATTTTGCTTGCTGCGAACAGCGCAGCTAACCCTTAATTGTCATTCAGATACAGGTTGGAATGTTGGGAACATCGTATTTTATTGCTCTCGTGGTATTGTGCACCGCAAGGTTGAGCTATGGTCCAAGCTCTGTGAGAACTTGCGACTTGGTAACTCATGCTGCGCGCTTGGACATCGTGGAACACGTCGGTGCTCAGTGAGCCGTTCCTTCTTGCGAAAGTGTCTGCACTTAGATTCTTTTTGTTCTACATAATTGATGGGCGAACTCATCTTGAGTTTTCTCGCGTTGTAGCCTTTCCGACGCCACTCCCTTACCGGTGTTCTGAGACCTGGACGCGTACAATGATTTTTGCAATCAACCCGGGTCTGGTAACTGCGTTTGATTTCTCGAGAATCTTGGAGCAGCACTGTTACTTGTATGTGCCATTTTCAGTCTTAGATGCTTTCCTTGGCGATGACTGCATACCTTCAAAACGATGAACGTAAATAATTAGCAACCGATCCCTAAATGGGCCCAACGTTTCACTATTAATTCGATTTCTTTTTCAGGGGCGACTGCGACCGTTGAGAAGCGGTCACAAGACGCCCCTGAAGAAGCAGCCGAATTAGTTTTAAAACGTTGGCACATTTAGGGATTGATTGGTTTTTACGTTCTTTCGTTCATATTTTAACCCAACCAGACAGACTCTAAGACCTTAGTAATGTCGGTTTTGCCCGTGAAAAGAAGAGCGGACGAGATACTTTCGGTTGCGCAGAATTTTTGTTATATATGGGTAGGCACTGTATACATCAATAAAGTAAAAATTGATGCGTCACCAATATTTCTTTTTTTTTTGGAGCAGCGAGTGATGGCCACCAGTTTCGTTGTATACAATGTTCACTCCTACGCTGACAGGCGAAATCATCCGTTGGCTTCTTTCCTTGTGACCGCGCTCTACGCTAGTGTCTTTGCTCGGAGAGTGTAGTCACCTGGTTGGTGGTTCTTTGGTCCATTGGGTACGCAGCCTTCGCTCTGCGTGTCGACCTAAGGGTAAATAGAGTATATATTTTCGAATTCCAGAGGAAACGGGGGATACCCTCGAACTCAAACGTACCGTTTCCATTTTGTGATTTCATGTGCCTACTTTATTGCCATCGCCCAAACTCCTTTCCCTGGACAACGTTCTCTTTGGAAGGGGATGACTGGAGTCAGATTAAAGCTAAATCAGAAAGGCTTTAATGAGGAATGTTTTCTTACGATGTGTGGTTAAAATAAAATCCTCGAGAAATTTAATTTTTAGAGCAGAAGTAGTTGTGTAAGTCTGTCAGTACAATTTACGAAAGTAATTACGCTGAAAAGTGCAAAACGTTTTTCTTTCCTTTCTTCTTTTCCTCTTAAAGGTACATTTTATTGTCGGGTAGAAGACTTCCTGGTTGCCCTTTGAAGCGCTGGCGAAAAAACAAACATGTGAATTTGTGTTAATTTTTTTTTTTTTTTTTTGAGTCAAGTTTAGCGTAGCTTTCCCTTAGCCATCAAAGCTACTTGTGCGAGCGCATGGAAATGATACGCAAGACGAAGCCGGTAGGAGGCTGCAGCACTCCGAGAACAAAGCTAGCCTTGGCATTGAAGCTCCCAAAGGTTGACGCCGAGTATAGTCCTTTGTTTCGAAGCTGCGGCCGTCTCCTGGTTTGCGTGGAGACTTCTTTCCTCGTTGCTGTCTCGTCGAATTCGGCACAGCGGGGGAGAGAAAGCGTAGAAGCGAGCGCGCAATAAAAGGGCCGAGTTTTGTGCTCACCGGTGACGGCGTTCTGTGGTGCAGGCGGTGCTTCAGGAGCACCGGAGCAAGCAGGCGGCCATGTTGGAGATCCGGCCCCGGAACCTAGTGCCGGACACCAACTGCTTCATCGACCACCTGCCGCTGCTGCAGAGGCTCGTCGCCGACGGACACTTTCAGGTCTTCGTGCCCATCGTCGGTGAGTGCCCGCAAAGCGCGCTCTGCATGGTCGGGGTGCACGGCTAGGACCAAGCATGCGCGCAGTCCGCGGGCTACTCTGTGTGCTCTGCTGGAGCTACTTGGGACTCGCTCAAGCTCGCAACATTTGGCTGGTTTCTAACGGTTTCTCTGATCAGGCTCTCAGGAACCGTTAACGGTGCCTGTCGGTTCGTGAAACGGTGAAACTATACAGGGCCGAAAGCGCCAATACTTCCACGCCTTGTCTTTACTTTGTGCTCTCGAATGCTCAGATGCACGACCTGATCGTCTTAGGGGTCGGTTATCAATACTTGTGCACGCTGTTCTCCTCGGTGCCACATGCTTTTAAGGCAACGAGTGACATCTCGAGCGCGTTTCCGTGACTCGGAAACTTTGGACAGTATAGTTTCGTGTAGTGTTGGCGGTAACGCGTTACAAGTAACGGCTTTACTGGTTACGCGTTACTTTTTTTCGGTAACGTGTAACGTACTCGTTACTTTTTCAAAACAGTGACGGGTAACATACGTTACTTATGTCAAGTAACGGGTAATGGCAGTTACGTTGCTCGTTACTTTTTCTTCCCAAGACTTAAACAAATTACACGTCACTTTTTTTAATGTTTCAGGCGCCAAGTTTTTAAAGGTTTTAGTTTTCTTTTTTTGTTATTCCTCGCATTTTTTTTGTGAGTCTTTAGTTGAAATCGTAACAAAGATAAAGTAATTATGTTCAGCTTCAGCATGAACATAATGTTTCTTTAAACATGGCGCTTATGCAAAACTGTGACGTCAAAACAGTAAAACGAGATAAATTATAATTTAAAAAGTATCGCAAAAGTAACTTGCGTTACCTTTTATCGGTAACAGTTCCTTTTATTTTGAAGTAACGTGTGTCGGTAACATGTTCCTTTTATTTGCAGGTAACGAGTTACTTTTTTTTTTTTGGTAACGCCTACAACACTGGTTTCGTGTTTGATCCTTCTTTTTTTCGGGTATCTTCACCAAATGTGAGCGAGTGGTCTCGGCTGTCGAGATCGATGTCATTGGGTCCTTGACCGTGTCAAGGACACCCCACGAGTGAAGAAACTATCATGGTGTAATACGCCAAAACAACAGGGACAGACAAAACGAAGGTAGAACTAGACAGGACGCGGCGTAACTTTCAACTGAATTGTTTATTGAGAAGACAGAATTTAGGAAAAATATACTATAAAAGCAGGCACACGTGGCAGAACAACAGATATGGTCCAAAAACACACCCCCCTCTCAAATGCCAGCGTCATTGGTTCTTCAAATAGTAGAATTCTTTATCAGTCAATGACAAAGAGGGAACGCTTATGCAAGTATTGTCGTGGTGGGACCTAATCAGGAAAGCCTCATGAATTTCTCTTGCCGTTTTTGTTTTATAATGGCCCATGACACAGGTGTCACCAAAGATGGGGCTGCACTTTTCAGAGTTGGGCCCGCAATCGCAACGGTCACAATGAACCGCTAAGTGGCCAGACGGGGACTGTCTGATCGCCAACGCATGCTCTCTGACCCTATCAAGATGAAGAAACTATCGGCGCAGATAGTGTCCTCGAGAACACGGGCACCAGGAAGGACGCCTTCCTCCCGTCACAGTTATACGGGGACGTGTTCCGACCGTTGGTTGGCGCCGAGACGCAGTGATCTCGCGACGCTCCTGGGGTCATCTCCGGGCCGTTGTTCGGACTTAATTCGTGACCGCGAGGAGAGCGCGAGGCGTCGAAAGGCTTTCCTCATTGAATCATTACGTCCGCTGGCCGTAAGCGAGTTCGCCGCTTAATTTGGCAACTGGTTCCGGATGGCCCTCTTCTTTTTTTCTTTTCGGCATTGTTGGGAAGACGTGAGCGGTCTTCCAGAGGGGCGCGGTCCCTCCCCTGTGATTGTGGCGGGGCATCTCCCTGACAGCCGTTTCCACAACCCTTTCCGCTTATTTATGGTCTCCGCGTCGAGAGGGGCGACCCCCGCGCCTGAATTAATGGTGGGCGCAGCCCCCCGTTCTCGTCGTGCGTGCGCCTGCTTGCACCCCGCGTGTACACGGAGCTGCGATGAGCCGCCGTCGGGTGATGCGAACGCTCGTAGTAATGGACGCTTGATTGGGCTTTTCGTCCTCCAACTAGTTTAATTTTCTCGCCGTTTTGACCCCGACTCTTAATAGCTCGCCGGCGATAATTATGCGCTTCACTTTCGCTCTTCTATCTGCTGGGGGACGCTTACGATCCAAGGCCAGTGGATAGGCTACTGAATGTTGCGCAAGTTTTTCCCTCTACGAAACAAGTCCGAGTTTGGTTTCTGAAATAGAAATGTTTGCTGGTAGCACGGGCTGTCTCGATCTAATAACGTACCGTGGCGTTCGGTGCGTGTTGCGCTAAGACCACGCTTTCAGGAACTACGAAGCTCTGCCTGAAATTATGAGTAGCTCTTCTCTCACTTATCTATAGGCCATCGCAAGTATAGCGCCCGACTGGTGTCTCGTACGTGCGAGCACGGGCAGCGTGGGCGTGAACCTAGCTTTGGCAAGGTTGCAATATCAGGTACTTGCCCGCAGGAGCAGGGCGGGCCGCCAGATGCCCTGCTTGCAATCGTTTGTGGACCTTTTTCGCGTAACCTCATACCAACGCGCAACTGACGTACCCTGGACCCGATTCATTTTTGGATTGCCCGCTGACACAAAGTATGCAACCGCCGAGGGGTATGGGCGAAAAGGCTAAGAGACGGACGTCGTGCGTGAGTTAGTCCCGAGTGCTTCTTTTTACCGTATTACAATTTCCGAAAATCTACGGTTGTCTGGCTATCATAGTGTCGTCGTCGGATGCATACACAATTTTAATAAGCAAAAGAACAATCGCGGAAAGTGTGCGATGAGCACAAAAATCTGGAGCAGCGCGAGTGTGGCTGCAATATTAACTTTCACGTGTTCCCAAGGTTCCTTCTTTATGAAGTCAGTCGATTGCGACCATGAATCGCGAGGGCTTTGTATGAGACTCATCGTCACGTTTATGCTCATTACTACTTCGTCTACTGCAAGAGGAGCGGTTCCAACCCGATTCAGGTGCTCCGATTAGGCTATCACTTCACCGCAAAGTGTGCTATTGCTCCTTAGCATGTAAAATGTATGAAAACGTCTACGTGCCACCACTCAACATGCAGCTATCAAATGCCAAGAGCTTACCTGCATAGACTACATTAAGTTCCTCATATGGAACCTTCGTTGTGGAAACACAACGCAAGGTGATGACCTCTAATTACCCAGGTCAACCGCTACGTTCCAGCCAAGTCATTGTAGTCTACCATAGCCAAGTCTAGCCAAGTCCTCCTTTACCCAGACCGTTGCCTGCCCAGATAGCTGTGCTGTCAGAACAAGCGGGTATTTAAAATTTTAAGCCACAAGACGGCATCGTCGGCGCCGCAATTCTGAAAATGACGGCGCCCTTAAAGAAAAATAAAGAAAAAAGAAAAGGCCTATGTTTAGCGGCTCTTTCCATCATTCCAATGTTTACAAGTCCAGAGCGTGTGATCTCCACAGCCTGGAACGGGCATGTTTGTCGCTTCGCGAAGTGAACAAATCACGCGCCATACGTACGAACAGTGATCTGTATGACAATTGTTGGATCGCTCTTCCCCGCTCCGCGAGTGCGGTCACTGGACGGCCATCTTGCATGCAGCGAAATCGCGTTTTTGCGAGGGTTGCAGAGGCTGGCGGCAGCGTGCTGAAGACACATTTTCTACTCGTTCGTCGCAATTCGCCGAAGAAGTTTCTTAAACCCCTGCGAAAACGGTGAGCCTTTCCTTCGAGAATACGTGGAAATATTTACGAAAACGCAGCGCCGCAGGAACAAGGAACAACTCGTCGAAAGCAAATTTCACCGGTCTCGCGGCGTGATCAAAGCCTCCTTGGCACGTCGAAGTGCAGCGTCTCTGTGCCTTCGCACGTTTGGATAGAATGACGACGATCGAGTAGAAAACGTGTCCTCAGTAAGCTGCCGCCGGCCTCTGCAACGCTCGCATAAAACCCGATTTCGCTGCATCCAAGATGGCCGTCTGCTTTGCGGTGGGCTCTCTCCGCTGCAGCGACCAAGCGGGGATGCGCGATCCAGCAAATTGTCCTAGAGATCAGTGGTACCAACTCTGAAAATGGTACCGTCGGCCTTTCTTGGAAAGGTCTATACACCTGACGGCGGCTGTTCGAAACAGCGTCTGATTCGAGACTGGAAGAAATCACTGCTGCGCAACGCTGCAACACGTGCGGCACGCGGAGACATAGCCTTCACAGCGTCCGAGGAGACACTTGCTCAAATGTTCATGCTTCGGTTGCGCGGGGAACGGCCGACTCTTGTACTGCGCATGCGCGAGCAGCCCATCAAAGGGAGTTTGTACACCCGCCGCTTGGTCCGTCATTATGTCAGTGATGAAAGCGCTGCGGCATTTGCGCCAAATTGCGCCATGAACGAAAGTCTGCTACACCTTGGGCCAATAGGCCATTTTTGCTAATTGCGCCAAACCTTCGACTTGCTTAGAGTAAAAATAATGAATATTTTATTATGACTTTTACAGCGTCTCTACTCACCATATAGGTCAGAGCACAGTCGAAGGCTCGAACACGTACAACCACAAATACACACATTAAAAGCACGAGTCACGGAACATTCGCTGCACTTGATTGGTTTCGCCCACGAAAGAACACGTACAAGGAGATGACGAATGCCACGATGTCGCGCTTTGATGCCACGAATCAACCGGCCGGAGCCGTTGATGCTGGTCTTCAACCGTTCTGGCCGGTTGATCCGCTGCCTGGTTGATCGTCCAAACTTCCAGACGATGTCGTCGATGTCGCGAACTAAGAGTCCCGAGAAAACTGTGCAAAATATAGTATAATTTCCGATTGCGGCTACTGCGATAAAACAGAACCAGGGTCTTGTACCCCTGATAAGATCACTTATTTATCGCCTCAACCTTCACCCGCCTCTCACCAGCGTGCGCGCGGCGAGCTTCACCGCTTTGCACCGGAGTGCTAGGAGCAGCCACTGACCCGGGGGAGCGCCTGGCTTTGCGCGATAGGCACGCAAATTACGCTCAGGATTATTACGGGTCGACCTTCTTTGTCCTAACTGCAAGTTAATCTCTAATTTAAAAAGATTGAGCAGAGAAAGGGAGAGAGAAGCAAGGCGGGTCTGTATATATTTGAATAAATACGGTGGTCACGGTTGTCCCCGTGCAGATGTCGATCGAAAGAGCCGCGAACTTTGACGTAACTCTGGTTCCTGCGCCGCTAAAGAGCAGTGTCACCTTCAGAGCAGAAGTGTAGGCTTTTATAATATTTTTGGGAGGTCGTTTCTGGAGCTAATGATATTAGAGTTACGAGTTTAGTAGGTTCATTAAACTTATGGGACACTATTGTATCGATAGACGTGTTAGCGGATATGCTGGCATTTTACAGAAATTATATTTATGGGCTAAGCAAACTGTGGAGTGTAAAATGGAGAGGGGAGAGAGGATTTATCCCAATGAAGTGTGGCGCTATGATTCACTTTTCAACCATTTTTTAATACCCATTGCAAATAAAACCTACTCTGTGAGCCTTATTTAAGAAGACTGTGTTCCTTTTGCGTCCTATGTATCCTTATCACAAACGGTGATAAGTAATATGCTCGAGTATCGAAGGGGATCCGTCGATCGCTATCGTAAATGAACTCGTTTAGAGATGCAATCACTTTTTCATTCTCATGTGATGTGCTAACGGGTCTTGGCATCTGGTCCAAAAGCGTCAGTGGTTGCTCCAAACCAATATTTTGCCTGCTACAGAAACCTACTACACAAGGTCAAACGCCGCTTCCATCATTGTTAAGTGGAAAAGATCCTTTAGTGTTATTTTTATCTGCGCAGAAACACACGTAAACAACCGAGTCTATTGAAACTCGTATTTTTGTTTACTCACAAAAAATCCTCAAGTGAAAAAAAAAAAAAAATGGTTTCAGTTTTAGTTTACAATGCTGTGAAAGCTGCTGGCGCGAGCCTGTGTTTTGGTTTAATGGTTAATCTGCACTCGCTCTAAGTTCGAAACAGACTAAAACTGGATAAAATAAAGGTCTCTTCTGCACCAACAGTTTGTAATAGAGAAAACAAAAAACTTAAAATTTAAATTTCTTTTTTTTTTTGAGCACACACTACCATTGCTCATATACCTAGCAGAGGAAAACAATTGTTTCTTCTACTCACTCGTTAGCCTTTATATGCAGATCGGTGGGCGAGTGTGTTAGCGCATCGCAGCTCGGAACAGAGCGCTCCTAATTTGAGTCCCTGTTCGTTTCAGTGGATGAACACCTTAAAGCTTGCGGTCGTGTGTCACTAATGCATAATGCACGTGTAAAGGCACCATGCTAGGAGTCGTACTGCAGCAGCTAAGTTTCCACTCTTGGTGTGCACGCCGTCTAAACATCAAACTTTTAATTTGATTTTTGTTGTTGATGCTTGTTCTTGTTAGTTTCCAACGTTTTGCTTTTCTAGACCGGGCTGTTCGTGTCGCCTAGCGTGCATCGGCACCACGGATCTGGTTAACTCAGATTTGTCTACCATCTTCCAGGCTTGTTCGTTGATTGTGTCCGTCCCTTGAACTCTAAATTCGCGCGTTAAGAGACGTCCGCAGCGCGCAAGCGCACTCTTAATTCGGTCCTCGTTTCCTCCGACGAAGCAGTGCAGGCCCTCTCGGTCTTCTGGCGATCCCGCATTCTTTCCCAAATGGGCAAGACGAAATTTACGGCAACCGCGGTCACTCGCAGCAGCTTCGCGGCATCTACCCGCTCCTTCGTTTAGCTTCGTTAAGTTCCCGACGGGGCTACAAGACCCCTTTTTGTGTGTGGTTTGGTTCCTCCCTCGATCTCGAGCATTTCACCTTAGCCCGTGCTGTGTCGTATAAGACGAAGAAAGCGCGGTTTGGGCGGTCAGCTTCTCTCGGGGGTGGCCCCCGTCGCGTATAGTTAGGCGGGAAGCGCAAAAGGGGCGCCGTCCAGGCGTTGCCCGCTAATTGTGCGCTGATGAAAAAGCCCGACTGTGCGGCAGCGACACCGGCCAAGAAGACGGCTTCCCGTGCCTACGCGCGCCTTATTACGGCCTCGGTGTTTTACGAGCGCTCGGAGCCACTCGGAAGCGGGTGGCACTAAATTTGGGACTCGCGCGCCTCGCCCCGCGCCGCCTCTGTACCTTCGCCCGGAATGGGAGGCCTCGGATCATCGACCAATGACCGGCCGACATTAGCCGAGCTCATTGGGCTCTGATCTGGGCACGGCGAGAGCGCGTCTCTATGGAACCGGGCTCCTTCCTGCTGGAGCGTCGGACATTAGCACGAAGGGGAGGTGTCTGCACATGAAGAATAGGCGTTTACAACGCAGAAACTGTAGTCGGTGACAGGTGAAGAACGAAGCGGAAGCTCCTCCCACCCCTTTCCACTTCAACGGAGCGAACGGTGGAGAGGAGGTCGCCTCCTCTCCAGCGCTCGTTCTACTAAAGTGGTAAAGGGTGGGAGGAGCTTCCACTTCGTTCTTCACCTGTCACCGACTATAGCCACGAACACCCTAAAAAATGTTGGGCGTGGCCTTAAAGACCGACGACCAGTTCGCGCTTTCCACTTTTCCCTCGCTTCCTCCTCTTCTCCCTTTGCGCTGTCCACCGTTGCCTGTTTTCCCCTCTCCCATGGTGAGGAGGATCTTCTGCCTTGCAGAATCGCGAGTCTGGTCGTCGGCCTTTAAAGGTCCCAGGCTAGCGGTACCGGTGCATTGCAGAAATTTCTCCTATACAGGGAAGGCACACCAGGTGGGGGCTGACTAACTGCCCGCTGTCCAAACATAAACGCAACTTCAGTCGGCATTCGTCGGTGAATATGGTCGTTCGATTGTTTGTGGTTTGAAAAATATGCAAATAGTCTAGCATTGATTTCACGTTGTACTCATTCAGAATGCGATTAATTCGCTGCTGCGTTCGTTCTGGCTGAACCGCCTGCGTGTCGTCGGTGGGTGGTTTAACGCTGCAACGTGAGTTACAGCAGTAACGTGTCGCACCATTCCACGCAACCTGATATCATTGTTAATTTCATTACGTTTATTAAGCTCGCACCAGGTCGTTTATGAATGTAATATCGTCCCAGAAGTAGCTTGGCCATTTCCGGCAGAGTTAGAGCGCCGGACACCGGGAAGATATCGAGGCGTCTCCGAAAGAGATCCGCGCCTTTGAATTTACGATCCGGACCTGAGCTGTTTCGTCGAGCAAGGGTAGTCCTTGAGCGAGGCGAGAAAAGGGGCCATTAAAAGAGCGCCCGCGATAATGAAGGGCACGCTGCTTGCCTTTCGCTTTTCTTCTCCCCATGCCCGAGTGGACGACCGCTTATCTTATCGGACACGGCGCCCCGAGCGCGGGGCCACCTGGACCATCCTGCCCACGGGAAACAGTCCACTGGGACCGCCACTGCAAGCGTGGCGCAGTACCGCCTCGTTGCTCTCGTGCCATTCAACCCTGGGCCGTGCAGTCCTATTTAAGCGTCTACCTTTTGCTGTTTCCACATCTCTTGTGGTTCGGGCAACCGAGCGGGCACGGAGAGAGTAACTAAATATCCGTGCCTCATGTTTTAACCGAACGACGCGGAAACGGCCTCCTCCTACGGGGACGCCCCGTGGTGCTGAACGCGCACGCGGCATGTGACGAATTCGTGACGTCGTCGGTCCCGGTGAGCTCCGGCCTTACGACTAATCAGAGCCACTGAAAGTTCTTTCTATTTTTTTTTTTTTTTTTGTTTAGTCGAAATACAAAATATAAGTAGCACGGACCGTTTCATTTATTTAGGAAAGTAGTTTTTGTTCACTGTTTTCGATGAAAAAAGAAACAAATGCGGTTTAGAAAGTACGGAAACAAGAAAGAACGCCCGATGACCCGTCCACGTACCCGGCGCCAAGCGGTGGAAGAGGCGGTGCAGGAGCCCCCGCGGATCCTAGCACACGACGCCGGCGGCACATTTTGCAAGAAGCGAAAGTACGAATTTGTCTCCTGTAGTCTCGCGCCACGGGAGACCCACCCGGAACTTGCCTGGAACTTGAGCGTCGTCGAGCTGGGGCCGAGAGGCTTACGAGGAGCGTCCTCGTACGGTAACTTCTGTCGAGGACTCGGATCTCCAACTCCGACAGGCCCCGTACATTAGTTCGCGCCGCCAGGCGCGTTGGAGGGCTGACGCAAGCAACGAGCCGTTAACGCGCATGTGGCTGCGGGGGAAGCGACCATCAACGTAAGACGCAGCCGATTGGCCAGTCGCTTCTACTATTGACCACACAAGCCAGGACCAGAAACGTCGTGACGGAGGTTATTTTTGTTTTGTAATCTTAATTTGCCTATAATTTTTTAGATAAAGCGAATTTTGAGAAAAGTTTTACTAAGTTTCTACGTTCAGTGCGCACAGGTTCGGTGCAAATTTGAAAACCGGGCAAAGCGTCGTTGCGGGGCCCCTTTAAAAGAGCCCTTTCAAAAGGGCACCTCTCGTAGTAGTTGCTACGCCTATTATCCGAGTCGGCTATCGTCTGGGCACGCACTCCGAACAGCTATTGGGTACGAGGGCTGCGTCAGATTTCGGCGAGAACTCGGACCCAATCACACGCTTCGGGCCCAAGAAATGGCTACCGCCAATGGTGCTTGATGGGGTTTTGAAGAGGGTCTATTTTGATCATCTCAAGGGGTATGCAAACTGGCGCCGTGGCCGTGACGAGCCGGAGAAAGTTCGCGGAAAAGCCGAGGAGACGTCACTCCTCGCCACGATACGATCCCGCCCCGTGACGTGTTCCACGACGAAACCACTGGATGCTACCAATCACGTTCACGGGCGGGATGGAGAGGAGGTCGGCAGGGCTTGCGTGGGGCAGGGCGTCACCCGACTCCCGGATGCAGAGAAACACACACCGAGCACGTGGACAGAGACATTTCTAATGCTGGGGGTGAGCCAGCCTATAGGGTGCCTTCATGTGCGCTTAAGGCTCCCTAAGCCAGCCACATCGCTTCCCCCTCTACGAACCACCACGACTGGCAACGGCTCGCTGTCATGTTCAAACCAAAAAGGAGTCCAGCTTTTCTTTTTTGCATTTATTTATTTATTTATTTATTTATTCACGGAGTGGTGAGTTGTTTACGGACCACGCCGCCGGTTTGCATACCCCTTTATGCCCACCGGAATGAGATGGAACGGGCTCGAATCCGAGGAACCGGCGCAGCATGCACGAGGAACATCCGGGGCACGAACTCGAGTTTTAACGGGTCAAAGCTCGAACAGGGGTCGGCGGTTCCGTGGCTACAAGCGCTGATATTGGCTTTGAGGCGGATTCTTCACCGCTATTCTGTCTTTAGCGGAATCCCCGTGCTTCGTTGAATGAAGCGACCGTCGGTGACTAGATTCCTGGCTTCCGCTAGCAAGCTGAGAGTTGGTCGGTCTTAAGCCGACACCTTTCGCTGAAGGAAGGGTAAAAGCACAGGCGAGCTGGTGAAGAACTTCCATCGTAAACTGGAGACACGGCAGAATAAAACAACGGACAACAGAACAACAAGTCTCAATTAAGACTTGTTGTGTTGTCCGTTTTTTTTTTTTTTTTTTTTTTTTATTTTGTCGTGTCTCCGGTTTACGATGGAAGCCTTTTGCTGTTTGCCAGCGTCTGAGGCGAACATGTACGAGAAGGACAAGCACGAGACGAGTTCTCGGATATGTGTCACGTAGTATCCTTTTTGTTCGCTTGTTCTTTGTTCCGTCTTAAGTTAGCAGTATAGATCTCAAACTTCACGTCGAAACAACTTCGTCCGTGTCCAATCGCGCTGTGTCATTATGAGTACGTACGTGCCAACTCGCCCAGTTATCCATTCTGATAAGATTTGAAACGCAACGCGTTGCACCTTTTCTCTCTCCCCCGCGCACGCGTGTGTGAAGTATTTGTTTTTGTTGATCGACAACTTCCGTTGACTGTTCCGTTTGGGAGCGCTTACTCCGTAGCAGTGCTGAATATGGTCATACTTAAAAAGCGTCTCCAATAAACGTTGACGCACGTTTTAGGTTTATGGATTTATCTGGGGGATCAGTCCCGATTAATCTCGTCAGATGTTCTCATCGCAGAAACATAGAAAAACGACATTGTTTGTGCTACTCTTTCATAGCGTTATTTGTAGCTTCATTTTAAATTGTTTTTTTTTTTCTTGTCGTAAAAATAAAAGAAAAAAAAAAGAAGCTGCACGCGGACAGCGGGTCAATGGGAACCAGGTGCGCTTTACTCCGCGCTTAAAAAATTCAAGAGAGCGGGGTAGGAAGGTTTCATTTTGACGCTTTCTTTATCCGGCCGACCTAAACCGCTTCCGTGTCGTGCAGTTTGCTGGTTAAGGGGCACCTTGTCCAATACCACCTGCCCCCCTCAAAGCCCCGCGCCCAGGGAAAGCTCTCCAACGCGAGCACGGGGGAAGCAATCTCGGCCTACGCAGCCTCTTCGCGTTCAAACACACCACTTAGCAGGTTCACGCGCTGTCTTGCGGGAAAGGTCCGGTAGTTTTGTAGATCGATGCAATCAACTGCGCGAATGACAAGGGCATGGAATTTCTTTCTCGCACTTTTATCGGTTCCTTTTCCCGATTACTCTCCGACTCTTTTGGTTCGGGCCAGCCAGTGCCCTCCTTCCGGTTCCGCGCTCTCCTTCAACCCGCGTTTTTCGCGTGCGGACTGCATCGGTTATCGCCTTGAATTAGGCTGGTATCGTGCCCACTAGCACAACGGAGGACGTCCAGACCACCGCTGCGTGTGCATTTGTTGGGAGACCTTTGAAGGGCCCCTGCACCGCGTTGTGGTGGGCTGTTGCGCAGTGCCGATGATTTAGCGGCGGGTGCCGCGGCGCAGCCGTCCTCTCGGGCGTTCACACCGGAAGCGTTTACGGGGGATGCCGAGGCTTTTGTCTGCGAGCTGCTGCCCTCTCCTGGAGTGGGGAAGGACTCGGGAAGAAAGTCGCGGGCTTGCGGCCTCCGGCGACGTCGCCTCGCAGCTGTGTCGCAATTTTCTCCTCGACGTCGGCGCGCCCTTTTAAAAGCCGTCATTTGCTTTGTGTTCGACGGCTGCCGGAGATGGCTGCCGGTCCCGTTGTATCCTTTTTTTTTTACGTAACGACAACACGTTACGAAAGAAGAACGCGAAACGGTCATGCCGAAGAACAAGGAGAGATGGTGCTCTTGGGCGTAATGTATTATGTCCTCTCGTTTGTTGTTGTGGCTTTTGCGTTCCGTTCGTTTCTCTGGTCGGAGTGTGTGGGACTGGCTCTTTTTGCTCGTTCCGGGGGGCACAAGCGTCGGGGTACAACGGGGCTCGGGCCGAGAGGAGGGAGAGAGGCGACCCGTCTCCTGATGGTGATGGATCGGCGCAGCTTTCCGCTCGATTTCAGGCGGCCAATTGAATTCCTCGTATTACCGTGATTACACGCGTGACGCAGAGGGGACCCCTCTTCCCTTTGCGCCTTTAAAGTAACACACGCACCTCGAGCGAGCGGCACGGAAGGATGAGAAGGGCACGCGATGTTCGCTCGGTCGCGCCTCGCCCTTGGCGGGACGTTTTTCTGGTCGCTCGGCGCGCGCTAACGTGAGTACTCCCTCACTCGGCGACTCCGGGTGAGGCGACGGATAATGAAATAGCTTCGACTATCCGGCGCGTTTGCTGCGGCGTGGCCCCGTCGAAGGAAGGACGGCTCTTCCGGCTCTTCGCGTTCGGGGCGGGGACCTGATAGTGCTTGGCCACTTCTCGGGGGAACGGAGGGATGGGGGTCCCGCTCCGCCTGCGCTCGTGCGGCGCGAGGGAAATACCTTTGGGAGGATTTGAGCTCGCGTTCTCGTTTTTCTGTCTGATCGGAGAACAGCGCGCACCGAGAGCGCGGAGGGTGCAGCTTTGGCCCTAGTCTTGAATTCAGGCATGCGAATAGTAGGGCAGCTGACGCTTCCGGGCGACCTGGTTGGTATTCAAATGGTCGTCCTGATAGACGTTTTCTCTAAATTCCAGATTGAAAGAATTCTAAAAACGTCCAATATGACTCCCCAAAATTAGACCCATATAATATGGGCCTAATTTTGGGGTGTCATATTGGACGTTTTTAGAATTCTTTCAATCTTGAATCAATCTGGATTCCCAGACATTTAAAACATTTAATATAAGCAATACGGGGCGGAGGCAGAAAATCTCTCCCCCCTACCACCACCGCCACCATTGCCCCCCTCCACCTTCATCTCCCGTATAGGTCCGGCAATGATCTTTTTAGACGTTCGGATCCATCGGAGGACGGGAAAGTCGAGTCCTGGACGTGATGTCTAGCGGAGAAGGAGAGGGGCTTTGGCGGGTCCATGCACGAACAGCGATCCGCGCGAGTGTTGCTTCCCGGAGCCCACTACTTTCATTAGATTGGAGTGGGCCGTTTGCAAGGCCAACAACGTTCTTGACTGTTAGGGGAACCATTGAAAACTCATCCGTTTGCCTGTATCTCAAATATACAATTTTGTTGCCACGGTTTTGGAAAGTCGTTCTGAATATTTGAACTCAACTGCAAAGGTTTTAGAAGTGTCATAATGGGTATGAACGTAGGTTTCTCTGGTAGCAGAACTTCTCAAAATTCACCTTTCTTGTCTAAGGCAGTTTGAAACTTATTATGAGAGTATTTAATATTTGTTTCTTGACTGTAACATGAGAGGAGTCAGCACCGGGACACACTATCTGTGGTATCGTTGACCACATTTCATTTGCAGTTGGCTTCAAATGGTGCCATGTTGTGTGCAGTTGTCCCAACCAATGGGGATATTATTATTTCTTGTTTGTCTTTATCTGCAAGGGACCTGTACAAGGACATGACCTGCTCCATTGATGCTTTTGCGAAACCATCAGAAAAGGCCAGACTCCAAAAGGTTAAGCCGAGGCAGAATTTGGAACCCACTGCTCTTATCTTAAAAATATGAACAGCAAAGGTATGACTGACTACTGCTGGTGTGCAATACATTACATTATAAGCAAAATAACTAATACCACCTTGCATTGCAGGATGGCATTTGCAGTTCGTGCACTTCTACCACTTTTTGTGAATGGTAGAAGAGTTAATTTTGGAAACAAACCTGAATTTAAGATTAGGTGTTTGCAGAAATGTATGAAAGCAAAGATAGAGATTTTCACCAAAGTTTTGCTGTGTAACTTTTATAGAAGGAAAAGACCTGGTCAAGTTCGTTTCAATCCTGCTGAAAAGTACCTGGAGGCTTATCTTAAATTACCTTAGCTCTAAAATAATTTAGATTATCTTAAGGTAATTTTTTCTTAAATTATCAAAAAAATTAGGACACTTTGAAACGAGCTGATACATGTTTCCATAAAGTTAAAAAACGGTGAAATTTATGCAGCTTGTCAGAGAAGTAGGCTTTGACATGGGCATCACCTCAGGGCACTAACTTATTTTTCAGCATTCTGCATTAATATTGTTTACGGGTGTAAATATATATTTTTTTCTTTTACTAGAAAAAGCAGCAATGCACTTACATGTTGAATTGTTGGAACCTTCAAGGGAAGCACTTCCTTCCTCTCTTTTTATTAGAGGAAGGAAGATATAGCTAAACACTATTCGTTACTTGGTATACTTGGGAAAAGAATGTGTTGGTTCAAGTGATGGATGAAGAAAGAATAAACAATTAACACTGGGACAACATAACCACATCTTTCATTCATGCTTCTGAAAGATGCAGTTGTGTTGTCCCAATGTTAATTGTTTATTCTTTCTTCATCACTATTTGTTGAAATCTTTTAAAAGTGAATTGAAATGCAAGAGCTCAGCTAGCCCCATGCACAAAGATGAGTAGAAGTAACAGTATAAGCACTTCATCTACTCATACTTTTCCATAGCACTATTTGTCTTCTTGGTATGCTTACCCGTTTAGCAACAGTTCATTTCACTTGAAATCCTACCATGAACAGTTTTGCCATCCCGTTTTCCCCCCTGAATGGTTGCAGCCAGACTATTGCCGGGTGTGTCGTAACCGTGAACGGCTGCTAACCAACCCCGATGGCGCCCTCTCTGTCCAGTGGTGAACGAGCTGTACGGCCTGGCCCGGGGCACCCGGCAGGGTCCGCACCAGAGCCCGGACCACTCACAAAAGGTGGCCCTGGCAGCCAGGGCAGCGGTGAGCTACCTGGAGGAGCGCTTCGACCACCGGGAGTCCAAGCTCAAGGCCATCACCTCTAGGGGGTCCGTCATGGACACCATCAGCTTCCGCAGCGAGGACGTCACCGACAACAAGGTGGGAAACCCTCTGCTGGCTTTCTAGAAGTGTCCACTTTGACACCTAGGTGGAGCAACAAAATCTGTTTGCCCAATGTTTACTGCTCTGACCTGATAAAATGTTTGCAATGTTTAAAAGATGTTTCTTTCCTGACACTTTGGAAATATTTATTTCCAGGGAAAGTATGGAGGCAGCTCAGCAGTTCATGAATGCCAGCTGTATCTAAATTATTTTGTAAGAGTTACCCTGGAGGCGCTCATTTTTTCATATGCACGTCTTGTAATATTTGTTACATTGATCTGCAGTAGTAAGTACTGCTTGTAGGGGGGATCACCTAGTGTGATGCAACTTCTCTCTGTTCCAGCAAGCTGGTTCTTGGTTGTGCAAGTAGTGTTGTACGCCATTATGTCGTCACGGCAGATGTGTGGCTTGTTTCGATGTCCCCTCTAAGGCAGCTAAATTACTGAGCACAGTGGCGACAGAAATGAATCGTCATACTATTTAGAGAATGCTCTTGAATCACAGAGCGGGTTTTGTGAAACCAAAACTTTGTTCCCTCGTCTTCCGAGCTGAATCCAAAGCTGCGAGTGAGATTTCCTTTTCTTTCTCGCCAGCGAGACTGGTGATTGTGAATGCTGTATGAAGTCACGAAATGCCTCCGAAATTAATATACGACGATGAAATCCTCAACACCGCAGCAGCTGAATTTACCTACAATGTTTCAGTCAGCATTCTTCAAAGACCGTCAAAATCAATTTGGAATGCACGAGAGCTGCAGTATTCTTCGCGGAATCGAGCTTACCGAGGACCTTGTAGTCTCAAGTATAAAGACCTTTTTCTCTCGGAACATACCAGGCACTTTATTGAAGGTTTAGTACTCATTGATTAGGTAGGCAATGTAGCTGGCATAGAGCGTACATTCTAGCTCTTCCGACTATTGTTCTTCTGAAGCCCTAAAATATACAGACTCTGTTTCTCGTGTCCATCGTCCAGCACTCTGCCCCTTGTGTTCTTTGTCCAGCACACTCTTCCCTGTGTCCTCTATCTATTTTAGTGCTATTTTGCCTTTGGTAAAACATGTACCAACTATAGTCACTGATAAAGTGTGAACTGCTGGGGGACTTTTTCAAACATCCGGCCTCCAGCACCCGCTCATTGCTATTCGCTGCGCTTTGGCTGCGCATGCACACTCAAGGCTCACGAGTTGCCTAAGCGTTGTCGAAGGAAAGAAGCTAGCACTGGAGGCGAGACAACTGATACTCTTTCCTGCTGTTCTCATCCTGTCAGAACCTAATGCCTTTCTCCCCGTTTTATTGGTTTCCTACGATTAAGCTCCTAATATTTGTGCGTTGCAGTGATGGAAGTGCTGCGCCATTTGCGCCACGAGCGAAAGTCTGCTACATCTTGCGTTATTTTCGCTAAGAACTGCGCAAAGAAGGCTGGAACAAATTGTTTTTTCTTCTTTATTATTGGTCGATTTTAATATTCGGAGGAGTAGAAGGAAGCAAAAATGGTGCAAATATGTTGTTCACAGCGTCTCTACCCGCCCTATACTCAGCTGCATCTTGGGTCAGAGCAGAGTTGAATTTTCAAACACATACAATCACAAACTCACATACTCAAAGAGCGAGACTAGGAGCATTCGTTTGCGATTGTTTAGTTTAGCCAATGAAAAAGCACGTACAGATATACTGCGGCCAAAGCTACAAGCTCGAGGTAGCCCACACTCCTGGCTTTGAGACTTGAATTTCTAGCGCAAACTCTCGTTCTGCAGAAGAATGTCTCAAAGCAGCGACTTCGTGTTCTCGTGCTTGAGGCATTGACAGCAGTCTCAGCTAAAGGGCTAAGGTCACGGATGCTGTAATATCGACTTTTTGACGCTCTCTGATTGCTCCCATTGGCTCGTAGTGTCGCCTGTGCTTTGACTCAAAATGAAACGAAGTGTAGATATTGCATGTCAACCGCGCTGGTCCCGTCATTGTCTGAATTTTCAGACGGTGTCAGCATTGTCGGAAGCTAAAAGTCTCTAAAACAATTGCAATATAGTTGTAATGACGCAGAACCAAGAGTTCTTTTACTCCTCATGATATCGCTTGATTATCATGTCAGCTACATGCCTTCATACCGTGGCTACATACCGTGGCACCTGCGCCACTCACGTCAACCTTCACAACCTCACACCTGTGCACACACGTTGAGCCTCAGCGCTTTGCAACGTAGTTCTAGGAGCAGCGGTTGACATGGGTGAGCGCATGGGATAGCGCGATTGGCTCGGAAATTATGCTCAGTTACATTACAGGTCGACCATCTTTGGTCTTGAGTGTAGGTTGACCTCTAATCTTCAAAAGCTGTGCCATGAAAAAAAAACCATTGGGGTCTATATTGGAATGAATACGGCAGTCAGTTGAAAGGGCAGCGAACTTTGACCTAACTCTGGTTCGAACGTTGCTGAAGTGCATCGTCAATATTAAGCACAGCTGTAGGTTTTTATGATATTATTGGCTAGTTATTGTGCAGTTTACGATATTAAGGTCTTGAGTTGGGTGTTCGTATAAGATGGGGAGGGTCTGAAGACATATTTTTATGGATAGATGATTTTGCGAATATGCTGCTTTTGCCAGCATTTTGCAGGGATTATATTTACAGGCTAAGTTATCTACCGAGTGTTAGGGGGAGAGAGGGTTTATATCAACTGCACTATGGTTCATCTTTCAACCATTTTTTTAATACCCATTGTAGCTATTCTCACCTGAGACTTATTTCCAAAAGGAAGGCTGTCTGTTCCTTTTTCGCCCTGTCTATTGTTACTACAGAAGATAGTAAGTAATATGCTTCAGTATAGAAGAGGAACCCAAATCATTTTGGTAAGAACTCATTTAGTGACGCCATCACATTTTCAATTTAGAGTGATCTGCCCCAAATGCATTACTAGGTGCTCCAAACCAATATTTTGTCTGCTACAAAAGGTCAAATGCCACTTTGATCACTGGTGTTGCAACTTCCCTTGCAGGGGACCAATGACGACCTGATTCTGGCCAGCTGTCTCCATTTCTGCAAGGACCGCACCGAACACCTGCTTCCTAGGGAGCCAGGTACGTGGATTGAAGCAGCACCTAACCATTGCCGTCTTTCTTGGAAAGGGAAGATTTTTAGTTCTTTCTGTTTACATTCCTTTTCCCAGTGGAACAGCTTAAATCCTAATTTTTCCCTGTTACCTTCTTGCCAGTTGAGTTTGCATCCTTCTGCACGTATTGTACAAAAATTTGAAGAAATTTCAGCTCTCTGTGCATCTTTTCTTGGTGTCATTCTTTGTTTTTGCACAGTTTAGGTACCAGCTAGCTTAACACTAAACTTTAGCATTGGACTTCCAGTCCATAATGTTATTTGAATAGAAAGTTACAAGCACTTTTTGAAGACTGTTAATTAATGTGATAGGCTCCTCATAATGGTCATCACTAATGTTAAACGACATGAAGGTTACATGCCTCCCTGTCATGACACTAACGTTGCTCTCGTCGACCTTCATCGGCCTTGCACAGGTGCACGTGCGTCAAGCCTCACCAGTTCGAATCGGTGTGCTAGGGGCGGCGGTTGACGCAGGGGTTAGCGCAATCAACTCGGAAATTAATATATTCCTCTAAATTTCAAAATGTTGCCGAAAAAGCGAGAAAAAAAAAAAAAATGCCGGCCTTTATTTGAAGGCATACGGTAGTCAAGGTAGCTCCTAGGCTCCAATTCTTGCAGAGTTAGAGGAGTGTCCCTTTTAAAGCACAACTCCAATTATTCTTTGTATTTGGGGTGGTGACTTTTCTCAGTTTATGATTCTTGAATTTTGAGTTTGGTAGGTTCATAAAACTTGGTGGAACATATTTTCATTGATTTACATTTTAGCGGTCATGCTAGTTTTGCCGAATTCGACGTGATTTGTACTGACAGGCTACATAAACTATGAGTGTAAAATGGGGACTGACGTTTTGTCTCATAGTGTGTCTTGCTATAAATAATATTTCCATATATCTATATATTTTTTAATGGCTTTTAGTGTAAACGGAACCTATTTTGACCCGAGCCTTGTTTCTAAAAAGAAAGTTGCATGTCCATTTTGTATTTTTAAATGACCGTTTTTATGTATTATTATTACAAAAAGCAATTAGTAATATGCCTTTATATCAAGGATGAACCTTTAATCATTATCAATGATTAACTCATTTAGCAATGTTATTATCAATTAATTTTTTTTTTTTGTAATACGCTAACATATGTTTGTATCCGCTCCAAAGGGGTCAATAACTGCTCCACTTCAACATTTTTCCTGCTACAAAACCTGCTATAAAAAAGTCCAATGCTGCATCCATCACTGAAATCAGCAAAATGAAGTGTAAAGGACCTCTGTACAGGAATGGATAGACTTCGCATTAAAATGTTAAGTTAGACCAATATTTTCTAAGGATGGGAAATGCTGCCATACATCAAAATCTTCTGAAAGTTACTTTTCACTTTTTCTTGGGGTCTTCTGCTACGCATTCTTCTCATTTGTGATGTAAAAAGGGAGTAAATGTTTTGGGGGCACTTCGTATATATAGTGTTACTGTTTGCCTCTGTACAGTGATGCCTCATTAATATGGACACTTCCTTGAAAAGTTTTCATAATGCGAGTTTTTTTTAAAATAAAAACGGGACAAAGATGCTTGTAGCAGGGTATTCGTATTAACGGAATCCGTATTAATGAGAGATCACTGTAAATCACTTGTCTCAAGTAATGGAAATTGCAAATTGCTGTAGATTCACGATGGTGCTGGCCTTTTCATCGCAGTATTTCCTTTAAAACTACACAGATAAAGGATGCGGCTCGTGCAACAAATAACAATAATAATAATAAGAAAAATCTTTATTTGCAATATGTCCAGGTACCCTGGGCGGCTCGTTGCAAAGGCTAGGCAGATGGATCGCGGCCAGTGGCGTCAGAACAATGACCCCACCCGACATTTCAAACATTTCTAGTAAACAATTTGGGGAAGGGAAACCCCCCCTTGTTGCCCCCTATCTCTGTAACATCTAGATGTTCAGGAGAGTTGTGAAGCTCGACATGATATTTGTATTTGTTGCTTTTAACGCTGTCCTATGTACCGTGTTTGCACGATTGTAACGCACACTTTTTTTTGCCAAAATCAGTGCCCAGAATTACATACGCGTTAAGGAAAACTCAATACTCGCTTTAAGGTGGCTAGACTCGTCACCATCGTGATCATTTGTTTACATTTGCCATTTCGGTATTCATATCACGCTCATTCTCACGCATCTACAGAGTCGTGTTCGCCGTTTTAACATGGAAAAGAGAAATTCCACTGGGAGGCTTTATTTAAACGAAAGGCCGTCATGCTGGCGGGAAAAGATAACACAGAGCAGCACTGCGTGGCCTCACAATTCCAGCGACTCGACGCGCTCGCAAAGTGTTGCTTGGGAGACGACCGTACCAAAGGCAACGGTCGCACACTCGTTCAAGCGCAAGAAGCGCACCAATAAAAACGCTTTAGACGAAAGCAGGGATCACCTCTGTGGACAGGGAAGAACCATTGTCGGACACTGACAACGGCGACTAGTACTAGGCATTAATTTTTGTCTTGGCGTTTGTTTCATTAAAATTTTTCCGTGAGGTATGTGTTCAATCTTCATTATTTTATCTGTGCGGTCGAATTGGCCACAATTTACTTTCTGAATATCTGAAAGCTCAATTGCCCGCTTATTAGAATCGGGGGCGCCTTAGAATCGTGCAAACACGGTAGCTGAAAAGGAATAACAAGAAATGTTTCAGATCTTGATCTTTCTCTTCGCAATTTTACTGACACCACTGAGTTCGACCTTTGAGCTGAATCTTCTCAAAATTTGTATGTGTTCTGAAGTCCAGCCAAAACGTCATGGTATTTTGCCATTATATCACATCTGCACAGTCCTGTGCAAGTATCTGAGTGGAATACTAAATACTGGTAAACTAACTTGTTGCTTTGAAGAAGCTCTCATGTTACAATAGACCTTTTGCCGAATTACCCAAGCTTCAAAGAGTATGCCAAGAACGTAGCGACACTTGCTGCGCCTGCAGCAGTAACTGTTCGAAAGCAAAAAATTTAAAACAAATGGCACTTCGTATGATTTTCCTCAGCGCCTTATTTTGATTATTTACTTCAAGCTTTTTATACAGGAAAGGCAAGATATGTACCTACATTCCCACCATTCTCTCGGTGCTCGGGTATTTAGCGAAAGGTCTATCGGTTCTGCAGTCTACAACCAAAAAATAATGGTGAACAACGCAAAGTAAAACAAAAAGTGGCAGTATTGGAAGGGTTTATTATTACGAGGCAAATGTAACATGTTAGAATGTGATGGAATGCAACATTTAAAGCATTAATAATTTACTATATCTTAGGTTTGTAAACTTAAATATCCACATGGTTCTCAACATTCGCATTCAAACTTCTTTCAACCGACAGAATTTCGGCCTCTGGAGTGCAAAGCTCGGGGTTAACCTGTCTCCTTGTTATTATTAGCCTTTCAGCCAAAACGCTAGAAGTTGGTCATTTTTCCGACCTTCCTGCCTCCCAAGAAAGGCAGTGGTGACTCGGAAGGCATCTTGTTGCCTTGCCACGACGTTGTGTGGAAGAACTTGGTGCGCATTTTATGCCCCGACGGCTCGAACGTCCTCGTGCACGGCGTTTCTGAAAAAAAGCTTTGTCAAAGCTAGCGCTCTAGTGGGAGAGGAACGCAAAATTTGCATCTCTCGCAGGCGCACACCCCACTTTCGACCCCGCTAATTTGCAACTCCCTGCTTCGATCTGTGCTTTGCGTGAATCTTGGTAATCAACAGTCCAATTTCACCAATCAGTTTCATTATGCTGCATGCGTCGTGGAAACCGTAGCCTCTCTGCACGTGCGACAACCCCGCTGCAGGTCCGTACAAGTGGGGCATGAGATGGTACGAGCCGTCTTGTGCACTGGAGCCTGCCTTCTGTGGATTATAGTGGCGTCACGTATGCTTGGGACACTCAGTGAGGTCGGCCTGTTTGTAGAGTAGCTCGAAATTGCATCGCTTCGGCCTTATTCCAAAATTGACTCAACTCGCTCCAGAGTGATGGTCTGCACTGTGGCATTTGAAAACCATACCTGTGTCCAGCATCACCCTATCTGCGTTATCGCGTGATACGAACTTGCGGGAAAGACTTGGATCTACTCAGCTAAGGTTTGGAATGCAGTTATTGTAACATAGTCAAATGTTGCTGATGGGATGGTGAGGCTGTGGTGCAAGATTGTCTTTAGGTCACCTAGCGGATGGCCAGTATAGGGCATAGACTGGACACCAGTATTGCAAAGGGGTTTAACTGGCTCTCACGTTTAATCAGTGAGAACATGAGCTACAGTCGAGCACCAATGCAACACTCTTGTTATAGTCTTCTGTAACAGGAGCGCAAAACTGGAAACTGCTAGGAGCGAGCCAAGTAACATATTCTGTGTTAAAAAGGCAAGAGTAACTTGAGAGGTGAGTGTAAGAATCTTCCAATAGAGTATGTAAGTTGGAGTCCTGAATCTATCTTGTGAGAGTGCTAAATGCTATCTTGTGAAAGTGTTTGTAAGGCACAAAGTTATTCCCGAATCTGTTTAAAATAGAGTAATGTGCAACGGTTTCGTGAAACCGAGATTTTACGCAACCTGCTAGTTCGCATTGGGACTCGCACATCGAGTTTTGATGCTTAAAATCTGTGTCGTATTGACTTGCGAGGATTTTGCAACCTTGCCATCTGCACCGGGGATATAGAGCATTTCGCAGCAAATAATATGAAGTACACGCAGCATGAAGAGACTGTCTGCTTTATTAATATTGCGCAATAAACTTTTTGGATATGGCTCATTCGGTTTACCATAAAGCCTGGCACACCGGGGAAAGACCACGAACATCGAACAACGAGCAGGTGATCTCGAAGTATTTCGGAAACTTTTTGCACCACGGAACGATCAGTTATCCTTAGTCATCACGTTTATATGCAGTGCTTGTACTCGTCACAACTGTTCAGGAGTCTGCACCCCACTGCCAACCCGTATTGCCTGTATGCATTGCTTCTCCACTCGTCGCTCGCCATCGTATTTGCTTTCTTTTTCCGGCTTTGGCTCGAATACAGGATCGTCCAAAAATCAGGCTCCTCTAAAAACTCGCTCCGCCTCGAAGATTCAACGTCTCAGCGATATCGAACGGCCATTGGCAGCGTCCTCGTTTCTTGGGGTGATTGACAGGCCTCGGTGAAGTTTCTATGAAATGTTGCTCCAAGAGCGAAGAGTGCGCGCACCCTTTTTGCGATGCGTGCATCTTTTCCCATCTTGTTCAAACTGTGCATCTGGTTCCCGAAACCTAGTTTCGCGGCACTAGACTCGCCTAAAAGATGCACCATGTGAATAGACCGTAACTTGAGCATGGTGAATTTAAGTTACTTACAAGTCTGCGTCTAATGCTGGAATATGTTTACGAAAAATTAGCCGCAAATCGGACAGGACTTGGAAGATTAGAAAATTGTTAAAATGGCATTTTAGAAAAACGTTTTATGTGAGCAAATTTTTGACCAGAAATAGCAGTAAGCTTTTCTTTAATGTTTTTGTACATGTGTTCCAGGCTTATGATTGTGCCCACTGATGCATAATTTCTGCTAAAAAAATGCTTGTACAAGGAAAAAAAACAAGCGCTTCCTCTGTTCGGACTTATCATCATTCATGAGTGACTGGCACCGGCGATATACACAGAATATGTATCCGAACGGAATATAAAATGATAAAATCCTGCATTGAAAATTTGCTTTGTGCATTTCTGAAGCATGGTTTGTATAAATGTCATTATAAGGTCCTGGTCATACTTGCAGGCACAAGTCTCCTTGTTGGTTTTAGCTGGTGACTGGCTTTTGCTTGAACAAAGTTTTCCCTCCACTGCTCTGGAATTCACTAGCACCTTCTCTGAGGTTTTTCGGTGCACAGTATAACTGAGCAAGTTGTATAATATATTTTGCACTCTATGCATTGCTGTCGAAATGTACAACATGCCGGTGTTTGGTGCAGGACGAGGCATTAAATGACTGATGCATCGGAGACGTTTAGCAAAGTGTTTGTATCCAAATTTTCAGAGGCACTTGCAATCATGCAATGCAAGTAAGAGTAAGCAGTGCTAGCAAGAATGTGGATAAAGTGTTGACTATTCAACAGAAGCTGCTAATCTCTGGGTAGTTTGATGGAGACTTACTGCCCTACTGCAACAGTAAAATGAGTGAGGGATAGTTTCCTAACTTTTTGTTAGCCAGGGCTTTCCGGCAAAAGTGCACATGTTGCAAGGCCTTATACATGGTTAAAGTCAGTGAACAATGTAAGGAAACTGTAGAAGAATACATGAGACAAGAAAGGCAGTTTCTTTCCTGTCCTCTGTATTCTTCTACTGTTTTCTTACGTTGTTCGCTGACTTTAACCATGTATAATGCTTACCAACTAGCCCAGCTCACCAACCTTCTACAGTTGCAAGGCCATGCTGCCTTCATTACCAATTCTGAGCATCAAGTTTCTCACTTAAAATGTCCTCTTCTTCATGTTTTCTTCTTGACATCATAGATACTATATGTATGGGTGGATGAATTATTTAATTTTCATTTATTAGCAGTTTGCTGGGTGGCAAGGGCACTTTACATAAATGCTGGTCATACCCGACGTCAGTGTTTAGCAGTACCGAGCCAAGAACGGGATTTTTAAATGACGTAAGAACTTGGCGCTATCGGTTGTAACTCAACCAGTAATTTTTATATAACCGATATAGTGATCCTGCTCAGTTCTCATTGTTCGCTTCCTTGGAGAAGCATTTGCAAAAGTGGCTCACGTGCCTCTTCTCGGCCCCCTTACCAGATGCCCCGGTGAAGCTGTACCGAGAGACTGTGCTCATCACGGAGGACCGCAACCTGTGTGTGAAGGCCCTGACGCACCACGTGCCCGTCCGGGACCTGCCGGCCTTCCTCCGGTGGGCCAACATCTCGTGAAGGGGGCGGCTTACGCACAGTGCAAGCGGCAACCTCGACGGCGGGGCCACAAGTGCCCCAGCGCGTGCTCACGCAAACACCAGTGCACCACCACCCTGCACCAGCAGCCGAACCTCGAACCACACGCGAAAGGGGTCTTCATCCCTTGGTACCGGCACGCACCGGGCCCTGGCTTGCCCCCAGAGCCGGAGAACCATCTTTCTCGAACATCCGTTTGGGCCGAGCTGGGATGAGAGAGGGAAAGAACAATCACCCGGCTTGGATTGAGATGCCGCGGGGTGGCAGCTTCAGCCGTGGCACAGCGAAGAGGCGAGGGAATGACCGATGCGTCGGAACCAAATTGTTTTTGCCTGCCTTTGGAAAAGAAAGGAATAATAAATGCGGATCCAGCACGTTTTTAGTCGGGCGCTCATTTTGAGAAGCAAGAGCTCGAACAAAACTAGTTCCGCCATATTTGGTGTAACGAAACAAGCTAGGAAAGGTATGAACCCTGTGCCATTTAGAGTGCCTGGGTGCTGCGGAATGTAGACAGGCACTTTGGTTAGCTACTGGCTAATTTCGCCTCTCCTGGGAAGGTAAAATTGAATGCAGAGGGGCGTTTATTTTTTAAGCATGCCACTTGCCTTTGTGTGCTTTGAGAAGCTGCAATAAGACGTGAAAAGTGTGGACTTCTCATGTGTGATTGGTTGCAGCTTGGCTGTTCTTCCCCGAGGGCACAACTCTAAGGACTTCCTTTACAGACGTTTGTTCCTCTTGGCCCCGTACCGCGACAGTGTCGCGTTGATGGGGCTCTCATTGTTCGTCGCCCATTCATACCGTTTGGCCTCTCAGACTACACCCAGCTGACTCGAAGCAGATCTCCTGGGAGGCCCCGGACAGACGGCCAGTTTGAGGTTTTTTTGGGAGATTTGTATTAGAGTACCTCCAACCAGCTTCTCTTACCTCATGTTGCATTTGAACTCACCTGAAGCATTAAGAAAGTCCACTTGAAGTACATTTTTTTTTTTTTTTTAAGCATCACTCGCATTGTGCGGCGTAGTGTGAAAATCAGAAAAAATGTTATTGATCTCATTTCAGTGATGTGAATGGGTGCTCTGAACACTCCTGGGTTATGCAAGTGATTGGCCACTGCTATGACTTGAGGTGGCCTCATGAAGCACGTGGGGAGGCTGCCTCCCTCTGTGCTAGAGTTCGAAGTGCGTACTTTAAACTGTGCTGCTTTTTGTAATTGTTATGTGGGATTGTACACTAGTTTTCGTACAATTTTAATGTATAGCCATCTATTTGTGGTGACGTTTACAGCTTTTGCATTTGGTTTTTGCTCTGATGTAATGTTGGTTTTGGTTGTTTTGGTTGTGATATGACTGTATATCTAGAAACAAAGTACATGAAGTTATTGTTTGTGTTTGTTAGTGTTGACTTTGTCTTGCATAGGTTCTAGCAAGCCCAGTATCTGCAGCTAGAGCTACCTCGTGGCTTACTCTCTCTGCTCTGTAACCATTGCATATAATCTATTAGCCTGGAACATCCCTAGTGCTTTTTAACTACACTGGTACTCCGGTATTTCTTCTTTTTGCTTGGCAAGCAGATGCTCGATTATTGAAACCAAGGTAATGTGGGAAGTTGCATATCTCTGATTATTAAAAAGGCACTGTATATCTGCCCGTCTGAGACACTTATCTATAAAGCTTTCAATTGGCAAAACTGAGCAGATCCTATATTTTTCTCAGAAACTCTAAAGAGCCCTGTTTTCTAACAGCAAAGCTTAATTTCTCTGCTGTCTTACCCAGCAACAAGTAATATTCTCGGATTAGGGCTACATTCTTTCATGGCAACATGTTCGATGGCTGGTCTGTCCTATGCATACCTGTATTTTGTAGCTGGCAAAGAATGCTTGACATTGGTACATTTAATCTCATGCTGTTGTCCACAAGGCTCATAAGTACTGTTGAGAGTGACAGCAGCGATTGCAATAATATGGATACATTTAAGAAATGTTGAGAGTACTTCCAGATATTTTATAGTCCCCGTAGCATCACTCTTGAGTGTGTTGAAACGTGACGAGTGGAATTCGGCAATAGACAAGGCTGTTCACGTTAACAATCATGCATCATATTTGTTGTACAAATATCCCAAAGAAACGTGAAAAGAACTTGGTGAGGTACTTATCAAGGAGGCATGTTTACAAATCCCCTGCATTGATACTCGTTCGATGATGGTCACTTGTATTCTGTGTAGGGTAAGTGGTCTCATGATCGTTTAGGAGTGCTGGTTTCAAGCTTTGCTCTGGCTAGATTTTTTTTTTTTTTTGCCTTTTTTCTTTGGATGTAAGTTTTCACCTTGGCATGTGTAGGAGGAGCTGGTGTTTTGTGTTTGACTTGTGGAAAGTGAACCCTGAGCACATTATGAATGTCTGTGAAGGTCATTAAAGTTGCATCAGTTCTATTATGAGCCATGTTTTTGTCACATTCTCTTCAAGTTTGTGAGGTCTCATTAATCTCGATAAAGGTAAAGTACTACAATAACCAGCCTTATATTTAACCAGACGTGGGTTTAATCTCCGTTCAGGCTAATTGATTGTAAGCCTGTCCAAAGCTCTAACTTCCTGAATGTCTCTTTGGAGTATGGTTTGTATCAAAAAGGCTCTGCTGAATTATACCCGTGCCACACGGGCAACTCGAATGCCATTTTCAACGAATGACATTTGAGCGGACGGCCAATCAGCGCGCGACACTCCGGGGGTGGTGCATTCCACGCGGGGCAGATTGCGAGCTTGTGGCACGGGTATTGTTTCATTCATTACCACGAAAGAAAAATGAAACACGAAGGCAGGCAAAAATGGCATGGTTTCTACAGTCCTGCAGGAAAGGGGTGAAGTCGGGTGAGGGGGCTCGATTTCCCACTTTTTTTCGATCGGGGAGAACGGCAGTAGAACAGAACTGAAAAGGAGGCTAGACTGTGGAGCACATTGAAGCATTTTGGGGCATTAGCCAACGCTGGTTGGGTTAGGAGGTTTGCCACTTGGTGGCGCCACCTCCTCGCTCGTGACAGAGCTCAATAACTATCCAGCGTTTGCTGCTGCTTACTCGGCAGCTCAGTACCCAAACCCAACCAAGGGTGCTGAGCTTCCGATGATTATGATGATAGTAATTAATGGGCCGAAATCGCTGCTGCTGTCAAGCTGATAATCGAATAAATATGTGAGCATTTCGCGCAGCGGTTATATATATACCAAAACATGGTGAATGCAGCCAGTGGCGTAGCCAGGAAACTTTTTCAGAAAGTTTTTCTTTGCCCAAACTTCAAAAGGAAAAAAAAAAAAAGAAAACCCCCAAGAAATAAAACGTTTACAACACCCTGAAACGCCAAATTAGAGCGCAGCTCTTCAGGAGGAGGAGGGAAGGGTATTGAGGGGAGTGTATACCGCTCCTCCTCATCCTCCCTGCTACTCCTCCCCCTCCACGTCCTCCACAAATCCTTCAAGCTCCTCCCCTCCTCTCTCTGCGTCTTCCCCCTTCCTCCTTCCCCCTCTCCTCCCCGCGCGGTGCATTATGGGAATTGTCCCATAATGCACCTCGCGGGACCCTCGTGACGTCACGAGGGTCCCGCGCAGTGCATTGTGGGACATTTATGGTATCTCCCTCCCTCCTCCCCTTGCGTTGCATCATGGCATATGTCCCATAATGCACCGCGCGGTTACGCCGACGCCGCTTAAGCTGGAAACGGGCACCTAAGAGCTGCGCTCTAAAAACAAACAGAGAGGACAATAAATTGCACAAACACAGTTTTACTTTTCCTGTTTCTTGGAAGACAAAAATACAACATTTTTTTGCCACCTCTCGTTCGTTCAATCTTTAAATAGGGAAACTTTATTGGTGAACAACGAAAACACGTAATCATAAAATATAATAATGGGCTTTGAACAAAAAAGTCCTGACGGGCCCACAAAATTCTGGTGCGTGCACTTCTCTGCGGAACACTCGGGTATCCAATGGCTAAAAAAACTATGGAATAGTGTCAGAGAATAGTGAAGTTTAAAATACGATTAAACATAAACTGCAATGCGCACTGGGGCAATGAGCACGTGAAGTGTCACGCTCATTGTTCCTGCGCGGATCACATTTTTCAGAAATGATCGTGCCATGGTCATGCTTTGGGTTCTTTCCGTTCTTCGATGTCGTTTTACGAGAAAGAAGCAGAGAAAAGTACCAGTTTGTATTATTTTGTGGGGTCTAAACATTTAGTGGAAGCCGCCGTCAGTCGATAGAAAGAAGCGAGGGGACACTTCGAGGCTTACTTGGATGCTCCGGTGAATGTTCAGGAGCGCAACCCCTAGCAACCGCTCCTGGGACGTTGAAGCTCTCAAGTGTGACTTGAGTCTTCCGAGACTCGAGAACTAATGTTCCGTTTCAGCGGTGCTAACGCACATGGTAGCCAGTATTTGCAGCAGGCCGTTTACATTAGGATACATGGTCTCCGGGCAAAGGCAAGAGTTTACTTAGCGAAAATGCTCCGCACAGGCTGGAGATTTGCTCGAAGTCGAGGCTTCCGACATATAGACCGACGTCGTTGGCCATAACATCGCTCTCGCCTAGGGAGGACGATGCTGCCAGACGTGAATGTGCCTACTCTGTTGGAGACGTTGATGGCACGCTTGAAGTTGTAGGTCAGTATTCACTCTTGAATAAAGCGTCAAGTGACAGCTTGGCTATTGAACTCGTTACTTTCACGACTCACAAGTTGAACGAAAGATCATAAACATTACCCACTGCAGCGATTAAAGAAATCAAGTACGCTTTGGAACCAAGTGACAATGAGCATTCCAAAGTAGCTTCCACGGTGCATATGCTGCCATTTTTCTACCTCGCTTCTTTCTTTTTTTTTTTTTATTAAGGGGGTGTTTTTGTTTTTTTCTTCTTTTACATGTTGGTTGGTGTATTACTGAAAATATAGGAGTGCAGGCTAGTAAACTCTAAAAAAGGGAAGACGGGACGAAAACAAGAGAAAAAAACGCTAAGCTGTTTATCATTTTGTCTTCCTGTTTTCTATGTAGGGCATGGGCGTACCAACCCGGGGGAGGGGGGGGGGGGGGGGGGGGGGCAAAGCATGTGTTTTGCCCCGCTAAAACAGCCGCCACTGGGCAGGGCGAACACTGGCCGGCGGCGCCCTTCGGCACAGCTACCCCCAGCCACAATATATCGCATCGCTTCACACACAACGCAAAAACAAGAATAAATAGTCACACCAAACGTGAGGCCTGGCCGGCTTCCTGACCCCGCTGTGACTGGCAGCGCCACCCCAGGCCCCTGCGCCAGAATTGGGCCACACGACAGCACCTATGAAAAGGCCGGTGCGGTCGGCACATATCCCAGTTCTCGTACACCCTACCCTGGTGCAAGCAGATCAAATCGCTTAGCGTGTGCATGAAGGACGTGCGCGCGATGCGCGGAAAACGTCAGAGCCATTTCGTTGTTGTGCATACATGTTGTGCATACAGGGGCGACAGCGCCGTGCGCTTACAGCTCGGTGACATCGTAAGATGACTGTGCGCCAAGAACGGCGTGGCAAGCCGATGACGGGTCTCCAAAGCCGGCGGCAGGAGCTTGCGACTTCGAGGGCGTCCAAAGCGCGCACCCGCACCCCGGCCGCTTCTTTCGAGAGGCTAGGCAATAGGGCGCATGGCAACGGCGGTCGCACAGGGCTGGCTGGTACACAATTTGTGCTTGAATTTGTACACAGATTCAGGCTCCCTACTCTTCCTAGCAATTCACTGTGATAGGTGTCCGTGTACGCCTAATCTTGACGAAACAAAAATAGTTGGAAAACTAAAAAAAATAAAAAAATAACACAACCGAGAGAGAATTGTTTGAGGCCTACTGCATTAGAGTAAAGGCCGAGGACAGCTGCGTAAGTGCACCGTCAGTGCGCTGAACTGAGAAAGAGTTAGTTTTTTTTGTGTCGGGAGCCTGAATTTGTGTATACACATAATAAGTGTGTTTCAATAAACGTTCAGTTGTAAGTTAGCGCTTGGTCCTGTTTCGTCTACCTCGTGTCCTCGTGTTTTAGGCGCTTTACAAGGTAAATACGTACCAACTAACTTACTTATCCATTTTACTGTAGTCAAAGCCGTTTATACTGAGGGAGTTTGACCAATGGGTGGAGCTTGCTGCCCGCTAGAACCAGCGGATTTCGCGATAACACAAAATGGCGCTACTTCTCTGTCTTGTTTATTCCTGAGAAATCGCATAGAGTTCCTATGAGTCAGAGCCACAAAATGGCGGACGGAAGTAGTCATCCCCCGGTTTTCAGACTACGCTGATGTGGTTGCAAGGCTGTCAAAATCTCCATAAAAAGGCCAAACTTTCTTAGTATAAACGGCTCTGGGATAATACACTCTTCGACATGTCGACAGAGTCTCACGGTAATTACAAACCATATACTGAAGTAAATAGGAAGTTTTTCGGACAAGAAAGAACACCCCTTTTAACGCTAAAACCGGCAAGAATGGCCTGTGCATCATGTCGTCAGTAGTAGTTTTGAGATAACGAAAACTGTAATCGTCAGATTACTGAAGGGCAGTTGTAATTTTTTAAACTTTTTTATTTATTTTAAGGCTTATGAAATTGTATTCTGACATTACCACTAAATTTATGTAATTATCGTGGCATATTGCATCTACGAACTGAGCTAACCAGGAGTTAGACGTCAGTAGAGCAAACAGGTGTTAAGAGCTACCACCAGTCTAACACCAACAAGGGTGAAAGGCCTGCATTTTAAGGTTATGATGATAATGCAAAGGTGCAAGCGAGCTGCACAAGAATAACGACAATAATCCCTGGAGAAGGGAAACAAAGGACAAGCACAAAACTCCAAACATAGCTAGGTGACTGGTGCGCGACTGAAAAAATCCGCCAGGTTCCGATATCCTTAAAATGCAGGCCTTTCATCCTTGTTGGTGTTATACTGGTGGCAGCCGTTAAGATCTGTTTGCTCTACTGATGTCTAACTCCTGGTTAGCTGAGTTGGTAGAGCGCTCCACTGGGCGTGGAGAGATGCGTGTTTCGAAAACCGGACCAGGAGGACTTTTTCAATCGCGCACAGTCACCTAGCTGTGTTTGTCCCTTGTTCCCCTTCTCTATGGATTATGCTCGTTATTCTTGTCCAGATCTTGCACTAATTGCATTATCACCATGACCTTCTTGATGTCGAAAGTCGAGCACTACGGCTTCATTATGAGGATGTTGCTGCTTCTCTAAACTCACAGCTTGGGAGAGGAGAAAACTAAACGGCCTTGCAGAAAACGGGACATTAGTCAAAGTTGGTTGCAGATCTTGTGATCACAAACAACTCACTTCCTTTTGACGGGTTGTTATGATATGGCCTCTGTTTGGTAATCATATTTTGGTTGTAACCTCGTAGCCTTGTGACTGAACCCGAAGTCGTATCTAAAATGTATTGACAGTATGCATAGCCAAAATCTGGTGGCCTCGCAGTAGCTTCTGTATTTCATTTCACTATAACGTGACGAAAGACGAGTTACAGCCTCTGACATGAAGCACGTGACACCAGAGCAACAGTGCACTCTCCGCTGGTTAGTTTGTCATGTGCCTGGCTCCCACGACCTGATTATACTCAATGTGACCGTTTGCCTTTTCACCTTTCGCCGTGCTATACTGAAGCTGAGTATAAATGACACATTTTTATAAGGGTCTTACGCGCATGTCTGTGAGGATAACGCATAAGAAAATTTAAAAGAAAGTTTTAATACTGTACAGTGACGGAACGTGATAGCTGGTAGAAGCACGGACTGTGGGACGGTCGGCCAAGGGGTGTGAAGCACAGGCTGCGGCACCATCGGCAGCGAAGTCAGAAGTACACCGACGCCAATAACGTGATGTCAGCCGAGCAGGCGAGCGATGGGCAAGAGACTCGGGAGCAAATGGGAAAGTCCCGTGGAACACTCGGGATAGGCGCTGGTGCAGACGGGCAGCCAGCCGTGCTTGCCGATGGCGGCCGCTCTCCAGAAGCGATGCGCGACGCTGTCCGTGGGCGATACCTTCATCGTCATGAACAGGTCTCCGATGAGGGTGCCGATGAAGCCGTGGATACCTCGACGCGCCACCACTTCGCAGACGAGTTTGGACACGCAGAAGCTGGAGTCCAGGCCCTCCAGAATTCGGAACACGGGGTGCGTGAACAGGCCGTCATCGCTGGTCTCCTGGTCGTAATAATGATAGTGGTGATGACCGTGATGATGAAGATGTCTTCGCAACCGCTGCTGCTGAAAAAAAGAAACGGAAGAGCGTTTGGGTGTGTAAACTTTTGTCTGCACCTGTGGACACCGAAGCAGGTTCAGATGCCGGTCAGTGACCTATCCAGTACTTTTTCGCGACTCCCAGCTAACTTGGGCCCTTACATTTTGTTCAGAATAATGTTCGCTTTCAAAAAATTTAAAGCGTCCATGAAAACTGCTAAAAACACTTTTCATGGACGCGAAACACGTTTCATGGACGTTTCCCGAACGTGTAACGGGGAAGCGTGCTAACTCACCCCCCCCCCCCCCCCCTGGATGGATGGATGGATGAATACGGCTGAGCCCTTTGGATCGGGCGGTAGCTTACGCCACCTAGCCATTTTGTTTTACCATTTAAGCTTAGAATATTTAAATGTGCGCTAAGCTTACGCCACCTCGAGGCTGAGTCAGTCTGTGGCGGGCGGCTCACTACAAGAATGTTAACCCGCCTGGGCCCACCGGTACACGCCGCTTCGAGACGACAGTCTGGGGTGGCTCATTTAAAAAATAATAATAATAATAATAATCCGAGCTGTTGTTGGTCCAATGGGAGGCAACTGCCGGTAGAATTTCGGGAAAATTATTCTGCCGGCTGCCGGTTAAATAAACACTATCTGTTTTTTCTTTTTTATATGAAGAAAAAAGAACAAGTAAACTTTAATATTTTCGCGCCAAACTTTTGATTGGCTCGGAATTGTGGTCATGGCCGCGCATTCTACGAGAGTTGCTCATGTATATAATTTTGTCGGCAAATACATCATCGAGAGGCTAACCTTTCGTTCACTTGAACATTGTCCAATTTGCAAAAAAAAAAAAAAAAAGAAAAAAAAGCCTGGTCGTTTGCAAATTGAGCGACACATTTTGCCTGTTGACCTTCGCAAAGGTCACGGGCACCTATCGCAGCCTGGGGTGAATCTGGATGCACCCAAGCATGCATTTTCTTTAAAATGCCCGAATAAATGTGCGGGACGTAAGGCTCTATAAAATGATCCTAACGAATGCAGTGGAACGGGTAGCGGACATCTCGTCGAACGCCATTTCATCGAAAGCCGTTTCATCGAATGAACGGACATTCCATCGAACGCCGTTTCATGGAATCGCTAAGGGCCGTTTCATCGAATTTCTCTGTTATGGCGCTGTACCGAGTTTTGGGGCATAAAAGTGCTTCTTAGACGTTTCACCTTGCTATTTGTTAAGACTAAGTTAGTCATTTGTGAAATTGTTTTGAAGGTGGTGTCAAATTACCAAAAATAAAAACAATTGGCATAAAAAGAAATAAAAACAATTGGGTATGCGACTTACTGAAAAGCTTTACTCATGTAAATACATGACTGAAACCACGACACTGCAAATAGAGGACAGATACTTAAAACACTTTAAGTGTCTGTGCTTTCTGTTTTTGTCTCATTTTTAATTGTTTCAGTGACATGGAGAGGGGTCATTGTTTCATGGAGGCTTTCTTCTCGAAGCAGGATATGTTCACGATGGAACTTATCTCGCCACTGCACCCAGTAATATAAAAGCAGAAAAAAAAACCAAAAAAACAGAGAGAATTAGATGAAGTTGTATATAAAAATTAAAGTAAATTCCAAAATATTGCAGACTGTAGCGTTGTTCGATGAAACGGCTTCTATGAAACGGCGTTCGTGGAAACGGCGTTCGATGAAACGGCTTCGATGAAACGGCATTCGATGAAACGGCGTTCGATGAAATGTCCGGACGCACAGTGGAACTAAACCAGCGGTTGGGACATCACAGCGAACGTGGAGTGTTGAGCTCCGAGAGTCTCACCGAGGTTTGGAAACTTGCCCCTCGGGTTCCGGCGGAGTCACGTGCCTGCTAGGACTTACCAGAAAACGGTTGTTGTCGGCTTCAAATACGTCCGGCGCTGTGGCAGCAATGGTCGAATCGCTGCCCGGACTCGTGGCATTCCTGGCAAATGTGCGGTTGTCAGCGGGCACCGGAGACGACGAGTTAAACACAGGATTCACGGGTGCCGATGGCGACGGCGCCAGCCAGATCGCCGACGCAGGACGACTACACTCACCCAGTAGGACTGCGGCCGTGCAAAGCAATGCCGCGCCGTACCAGACGTTCATGGTGCCCATGATGCTGGCGCAAAGGTCTTGACACTGTCTGAGACCGCTGTGGCGCTGGCCGCATTCGGGAGGCCGCCCTCTCCCGTTTGCTTTTTTAATGCTTTGTTTGGAGTTTGGTGCCCCTAAACAAAGGCTTATCATTGGAGGGCACGAACCCTCGGTCGGAAGGTGATTCAGGTGATGGGTGAACCTTGAACGGACGTGGCGAAAGGAAATTCTCGGTACACAATGGAAAGGGATGTTTGTCTGGATCGTACCCAATCAGGGGGGAAACGGAACTACACAATATTCACTTTTTTTTTTTCTTTCTTTCTACGAAGTCCTCCTGACCTTGAGAGTTCTATGTTCCTCTTGTCTGGTTGGCTTTTGACAAGTAATTCAGGGCTTTGTGCTGGACAGCTAGTGATGACGCACTCTGTGGTTACGTTATTGACAACTTCTCTAGGCAGGCTGTTCGGCAGCGAGATGTCTCTATTCGGAGAAACGAGAGGAATTTGTGTGAACATCTCTCGGAGGAGTGAGTCTGGCTGTCGGGGATACCTTTAAGTATAAGGATTAAAGCTTTTGTGCATTTTTGTACATGATGGCATTGCACAATTTTATGCCTTATCCTGTTTGTAGGCATACCTTTATAAAATTTTCCCGCCCTTCACATCCTGGCAACTTTTTTTTTAATGCTTTACAGTTGAATTTTTGTTCATTGTCCGATGTACGTTTGTGACAGTATTTCCGCTGAAACTGCTAAGTTTTCGACACGTAGCTATCTCTTTCGAATAAATGTGAATTGAGAAATATGTTTGAACAATTGACTCGCTCTAACAAGTAGACGTCGTGGAATTGCCGAAGCACTCGAAGATGAGATTGAAACCTTCAAACATAAATCTGATCATGTAAACAACCCTTGATTCAAAAAAAAAAAAAAAAAAAAAAAAAGATCTACGAACACAAAAAAAAGAAGAAAGAAAACAAAGCAATGACAATACTATTTTGTATGTGGCAGGGTCCCCCGGGGGATTTGAACGTATTGGAATTCAGCTCTATGGCTCGCGTTTCTCGGCCTTGAAATTTGACTGTCACGGGCGCCGCTGTAAAGAAGCACTACGCTCTATGAGTCTATAGTGTATTCCTTTAATGTGTCCCATCGCACTAGCTGGGAACGTAATATCTCACAGTATGAATTCGAAAATTGGATCTTTCATAAATAATAAATGACCTACTACGATCCCATACTACGCTCACTCGTGAGCTTACAACACGGTGGGAGCTACGCGCTGGCCTGACCGGGTGTGGGAAAAAATGTCCCCGGAATAAATGTCCCCGGAAAAAATGTCCCCGGAAAAAAAGGCCCCGGAAAAAAAGGCCCGGAAAAAAAGGCCCCAGATGGAAAGTAGGAAAAAATGTCCCCAAAGGATTTTCTATCTCTGGGTTTCCCTGATCCTCATGTGCTTCGGGCGGTCCGGTCATATGTCCTGGGAAAAAAGGCACCGTGTGGCAGGTAGGAGAAAACGGCTCCGAAAGAGGATTAGTGAGAACGAAATTTTACCGTTTGCATTATATCCCCAAATAAGCACCTTCAATACCTATAATAACTTTGATGACAATTAACCTCTCGTTTCTATAAAAAAATTACCGCATCTCCACGTGGTGAATTATGTTGATTGGGGCGAAGCTCTGGTGGTGCTGATGATACTGATTTTATTGTTCATAGGTACTGCTGATGGTGCTGATTTTTTTTTTATTGCTCATAGGTATTGCTGAGTTCCGGGTTGCGTTTCGACTTCATTATTACTGCTTTATGGTCGGTGAAATGCAGAGCCAGTGGTTCTTCTAGCGGATCAGCTTGGATCCGCTGGATGCCGTGGGAAAGCATCTCCACGTCCATGTCAGAAAGAGAATGTGTGGTATAGAGCGTGGTTATATACGCATTTGAGCATTTGACCGCAGCGCCCTCCGCCCTCTCCTCTACAAACGTTGAGCCAAGGCATGCAAAGTTTAACGCGATTACATACGCATTTGACCGCAGCACCCTCTGTTGTATAGACGTTGAGCGGCTGCATGCAACGTTTCATTTATGACATCCCCAGCTCTTGAGTTGCCACCACATCTCAGAGCCCCTACTCGTCCCGCAGTTAAGGCGATGGACTAGAAATCCATTGGGGTCTCCCGCACAGGTTTGTATCCTGTCGACTGCGCAAACATTTTTTTCTTTTTTTAAGAAGACAGATGGGATGGATCGATGTGAGCACGGACGCCAGACAGACAAGGCTAGACCCTAAAAAACTTCGCCCCTTAAAAAAAAAAAAATTATTGTGTCGGGAAAAATTTTCCGACACAATAATTTGGTTTTAGCTAGAAGTGTTATGAATGTTTTATTCACAATGAAAAACAAACACAAACAGTTGAGATGCAATGTTGCAAAATCAGGAATGAAATGACAAACTCTTGATTCATACACAAAAGTCAAAAACGGATTGTACTTGAAGTGGAAAAAATGTCCCTTTGGGGACATTTTTTCCTACTTTCCACCTGGGGCCTTTTTTTCCGGGGACATTTTTTCCGGGGACTTTTTTTCCGGGGACTTTTTTTTCGGGGACGTTTTTTCCGGGGACGTTTTTTCCGGAACCCGGCCTGACCAATCAAGCACTTCCCTTCCATCAGCTGACCTCATGAATAGGAGGTAAAAGCGCTAAAAAACGACGGACAAGTTGAAGAATGACGAACACCACAGAGCGCTACCCTTATTCATGAATAACCAACTAGCCCAAGTACACACCCTTCTACAGTTCATTTCTTCTACATGGGGCTCTATAAAAATAGCGCTCTGTGGTGTTCGTCATTCTTCAACTTGTCCGTCGTTTTTTAGCGCTTTTACCTCCTATTCATGAATAACCAACTAGCCCAAGTACACACCCTTCTACAGCTGACCTCGCCCTCTGCACGTGGGTGGGAGCTCGAGAACGGGGCGAAAGATCGACGTATCACTGGTCCAGCAAGCACGTAACTTCCACCGCACTGTCAGCTTGGAAGGGAACAGAGTGTAGTTGTGCTTCATCTAGCCAGTTTTCACAACTGCGGTGTCTTTTTTTTTATTTTTCGAGATGTCATTTTTATTTTCTGAAGCATGAAATACAGAAACAAACAGGCTATCTGTCATTGTATTTATTTTTTTATTTTAAATATACCGCAACCATTTTGAAATTTGCCTCAATGATAATGCTGGAAGAAAACGATGACAAGCAATTTTCACTTTGGCGTAATCATCCAAAGTTTCTTCAAAACTCTTCCTTTTGTTTTTGGCATCTTTTTTTCTGACATGTCTTCATTCTTTTGTGCACACACTCTTGCGCACAATGCTATTTAAGGAATATAATTAGGGTGTGTACTTTCCGGTGTTTATTTGTGAGAAAAATCGGCGGATGTTTTTCGGTGTTTATTTATTTTCAAAACACCGGTGTATTTCGGTGGAACGTCTCACGACGAGGCTAAAATGGGTGATTATCGGTGAAAAAAAAGCGATTGATCACAGACAAAGATTTCCAATTTTATTCACATAGTTCATACAGTCTTCTCTAGGAAGCAACTATTTCTCACACTTGGTTATTATAGTAGATGCAAGCATAATTTCATGCTTGCATCTACACGCAAGGAACGTGCTGCCCTTATGGCAGCACGTTCTTTGCGGTTCGCAACCCGCAATTATGCAAACGCACGCTCCAGTACGACACGGACGTTGGCAGTGTCTTCTAGGAACCACAGCAACCTCTGAATCCATGGCTTGCGCCGACATCACTCGGCCAGACACAATGAGGAAAAGGCACGTGAGAGCCTACCCTCCACTGCGTTAATTTTTCCACAAAAGGGGCCATGGGAGACACAATAGGGGAAAGGCGTATGAGAGCTTATCTTCCACTGCGTTCACTAGACGCTTTTGACCCCCAGAAAGGAGGGCGGACTGACGCCACCGGCAAGCCATGTATAAACACTGGAAGAATGCAGGATCCACAAGATAACACGTTTGACGAACCTCTACGGGGAGAGGGTTTCGCTAGGTCGGAAACTAGCAACGACCGGTGTTTTTCGGTTTCAACCAGGGCGAAAATATCCTACCACCGGTATTTTTCGGTTTTAACCGATTTGATATTTTCGTCACCGACGGATGTTTATCGGTGTTTTTCGGTTAAAACCGGAAAATGCACACCCTAAATATAATTAGCGAACGCGCGATTACTCTTTTTTTTTTTTTTGCGGCAGGGGTTGACATTTGTTTTGTCCCGTTTCTTTCATAGTTTATGAAAGAAACGTTTCCAAAACATAGTTTATCTTGGCGCTTACCCAGACAGTGAGTCAGCCTTGTCGACAAGATATTTTCATGAACCTTACTAAAGGTAAGATGATCCTAGGCACCACCGCACTGCTTCCAAAAAGGCTTCGCTTTGCGCTTCTAAAGATCTCAAACTCCGTTTGGAAGGGAACATTCTAGAAACAACGCGAGGACCGCAAATGGGGTTTCGGATGATTTGAGTGGGCTACGTGCCGTTCTTGCAACAGCTCAACTCGAAGAGGGACAGTTTGTAACAAACGACAATTCGTCAGTAAGGCAACAACTTCAAACACCGCCGATGGCTGAAATACCTGTCCAACTAAGAGGAATTGGTGCCTTTTTCTCTGAAGATAGCGAGAGTTTATACTTAAACACTACCTTTGTCCCCCGAAGGGAGCTAGCTTGTGTTATTGTACCCCCGCATCGAAGGCATGGGGAAGTTTGGTTCCCAAGGAGTGAAACATTCAGAGACTGATTTGTTGCTCGTTCTTTCGAGTTTTTTTTTTTGAATACTAGCTTTTTTATTTTAACGCCTACTTGCTCAATCTAATGCCAGCCTAAACGGTGAGGTTAAGAATGAGACCGCCCTGCTATGTTTTCATAACGTCACCACGATGTCACCTCTTTCTCTCTTTCTCTTTTCTCCTTTTTGCTTCCCTTATTTTCTGATGCGGATCTCACTGCCCTGTCACATCCACGCCAGAAATAATAACCAAAAGTAAGTAAATTTGTGGTGGCAAGTGGTAGTCAAATTGTTGCTGGCCACGAAATATGTCAGTGATTATTTGTGAACACTACAGGGTCCGAAACAATTTCGAATAAGGGCCCACGAGGATTCTAGCAACGAAGACTGAGTTTCGCTTGTAATGATTAACTTGGGGAAATGTATTCAGTGAAGTATAAAAGTTATACGAAAATCACTCACACCACACTCCCTAGCCCCCCCGCTACGAATTGCTTTTCGACGAACGGCCCTCCGGCAGTCTCGCTATTTGACGTGGATTGGTGCACTGAAATTTCGCAGGATTCTCCCTCATTGTGCGCCCTTGTTCTTTTCCACGAGAACCGATAAAACGAAGCAACGCAAATGGGGCCGGTACATCGATTAACGATTAGCGTGGTTTTGACAAGGCTAATTGCTTTATTGTTGAGCGACCCGAAGGCGAACGGGGTCAGGTTCATTTTCTTTTCATACCAGCCGGTGCCCTTGGCTCGCCTTTTGCGACGGAATCGTTCGGAACATTTACTTATACCCGAAGAAAAAATAAATATTCCCGGACCTGAAAGAGAAGTAAAGCATATATTTCATTAGCCCTGGTTTCGAGCTGGATCACTAAAAGGAAATGTTTCGCAATTGTACTTCTAGGCTGCAAATTATACATAATGGAACAGCGCGAATTTTACAGGGACAGAGGAAGGAACTGGACAGGACGAGCGCCAGTTCCTTTCTCTGTCCCTGTAAAATTCGCGCTGTCCCATTATGAATACATACCAACTCGCCCAGCTATCCTGTTTGCTATGCAAATTATGGTATGATATTCTTTCTTTCTCCAATTGACCGGGATGGTGGGCAGAGACTAAAGGCGTGATGCCTGACGATGCTTCTGCCCCCTTTTACAGCTATAACACAGAAGTGTAGGGTAAATAGCGTTTTACGCAAAAATAATTAGTACAAAATTAATGCAAAATAAATAAAAGAATATTTTCAATTACAATTTAACAAATCTGGAGAGTCGGCTCTCCCGCAAAGCACCTGGGAGAGTCAGTCATTGCCATCTACGGAGGGGGCTCGGCCAATCACGGGAGTGATAATTCCCATGTCGAATAAACCTGAGACTGGGGCAGAAGTGAACGTATAAGTCGAAGGTACAGAAAAGGACAGGACGGACGTCTCAAACCCAAACTTAGAAGTTTGAACTGAGTTTGAGACGTCGTCCTGTCCTTTTCTGTTCCTTCGACTTATATCTTCAGTTCTGCCCCAGTCTCAAGTTACTGATAATACGTTCCCCCCCCCCCCCCCCCCCAAAAAAAAAAAAAAAAAAAAAAAATATATATATATATATATATTGAAGTGTACGTGGAGCGGGAGAGCAGATGCTCCAGATTTCTTAGGCTGTGTATTTTGTAATAACCCCCCCCCCCCCCCCTTTTCCACGCTAGAAAGAAATAAAAAAAAAAAAAAAAATCGCGAAATTTAAGTTTGCGAGACTAAGTTTCGTAAGGATGCCTCTATGCGGGATCGACGTAACGAAATGTAGAATCACGTTTCGGAATACCTTTTTACTCGAAATGAGTCTCGCGGCATAAATATAGCGCTAAAAATGTACTTCATTTTTAGAATTTTTTTTTTAAAACATGTTTTATTTAAGCAATAAGAAAAGTTTTTTTTTTCTTGTTGGTGCGCTTTTGAGCAGGATTAGATGCGTTACTATACTCTCTCTAAACGGCATCGAAAAAAATAAAAAAAAAAAAAAAAACAACGCAATGTTTACGTCGGGGGACTGCTTTGAGCGTTTCCCAGACATATTTCTGTTCCGGAGTCGACGCCTCAAAATTGAAGTAGGTTTCGACCACGCGAATATTGCACAAAACGTTCGCTTTTTCGGGGAAAGTTGAATATCTTGCATACGTGTTTTATGCAAATCAAGAAAAAATAATAAAAAAAAAAAGAACAGAAAAACGGAGGGGAGTTAAAACTTTAGATGACAGGTTAAGGTGTCAGAGGAAGCTCCTCCCACTTCATTCCCCTTTAGTAAAGCAGACAGTGGAGAGGAGGCGACCTCCTTTCCTGCGTTCGCTCTTCTAAAGTGGAAAGAGGTGAGAAGAGCTCCTCCTTAACCTGCCACTACTTCACGATTTCATGCGCTTTGTAATGCAATCGACATAGTGCTCCTCCGTGTCGCGTGCGTCTTCTTCGTCCCTGTATTTTGAGCGCCTTTTTTCGTACCATTAAGTAAAATGTGCATCGATTCAATACACCCCGATATTCTCTCAGAACGGCGAGACACAATTCTACGCAAAGAGGAATACCGAGAGCGCCCCGTGTCGCGAGGAGGGGAGGGGGCATTTCGGAGGTCCGTCCTTTGCCCGACCGCCGGGACGAGGCATGCCCGTGGGTGAAGGCGACGCGCAGGTGAAGGAAGCGGAGACGCCGCTTGGGGGCCCATCGCGGAAGACCTCCAGGCGTCTCCGGGAGTAATTGGGGCCAAAGCTCGGCCGTAAAGCCCGCTGGGCTCTGTTCCCGGAGCCTTGTAGCCGTTCCTCGATGCGGACCGTGATGAACAGGATCGGTGGGCGGCTGACGGGAGCGAAGAAAGCGAGGCGCCCTTCGCCTCGTTTGCGTCGTCCGGGAAGGAAGGCGAAAGTGAAGGTCGGCCCGGGTCAGCCCGGGTCGATCGGGTACGCGGAGACCCGAGACGGGATGGGCATCACCGGAAACATAAGGCCTCAGCGACGCTAGCGCGCGGCGACGCCGAGACAGATGCGTCTGTCTCTTTGCGGCGTCTCTCGTCGATCTTCAACGTGCTGGCCGCTTGGGGCGCGTCGGGCCACAAGCGATGATGATGATGATGGTAGTGGTGGTGGCGACAATTACGGCAATATTTGAATTCCGCTCCTTTCGTAAGTACAGATATCGTTCGTCGTGTGAGATGTATTGGGCTGATTATCTATTGGTAGATTCGATACTTAAAACTCAGCTTGAACTGTACGAAAATAAAGCGGCTATTGTTGATTGGACGCTGCTTTGGAACAATTAATTGGTCTGTCCCGTTTATAGACTAATTTTTAGGTGCAAAACTCAGAAATGTCAGCAGAGACCCTTCTGAGTTTTCCTTCTCCTCTTGGTCCGAGCTGTCTGGAAGGTGACTATTATTTTTAAGATGTCCATGGGTCCGACACGGGGCCCCTTGACAGCCCTTTGTCCGTACCTTAATCCGACCCTTCATCGAGTATGTCGGAAACTGGGGATGTCAATATCACAATATCTCATATCTGGCGGCGCCAACTTATCGAAGTAATCGGTTGATAATAAATTGTCTCAGCAAACGCGCACAAGTGAGTCAATCTTCTCTCCTGGTGCACGTTACAGATCTGCATCACGCTGCATTCTTAGATGATTACACACGTCAATGTAGAAACAGTCAGAAACCTTACTGCCATCAGACTTTTGGTTGTTTCAGAGATAAAGGACCATGTGAATGTATACACGGGTTGCGTCCGACGACGAGGTTAGCGACGTAGTGTGCCGTTGGTGTCGTCAACAGCCGCTCTCAATCATCTACGACGGCATGCGGAGTGCACCGGTAGCCGAAGTGAATCGCCGCCAGTGGGGGACTATGTTGAAAAGTTACATGCCCCTGGGCAAGAGGAGATTAAATACTTTCATTCGAATATAATAACTTCCGTCACTGAATAAAAAAGTTACAGCCTAGGAGGCAAAACTTATTGATCTCCCCTATTATGGTCACGAATGATTCTCAACTTTTTTCTTCACATGTTCGCTGAATTTATATTTGGCTCTTTTTGCATCCGAATTTCTTTTATACCCTGAATCGAACGAAAAATAACAAATGGCAGCCATCCGATTATTCCGAATGTCCATCCAGCTTCTCCAGTTCGAAGGTCAGAAGCGGTGAAATCGCGACAAAGCGTGCCGAATCAAACGGGGCGTCACGCGGGTATACCGTGATTGCATTCAGAGTCCTCGCTTAGTCATATAGCGCCCTCGTGACCCCGAGCCTCCTGACGTGCGGCGTTCTGCAACGCCTTCGAGTAACTGTCCTCGCTTGTCGCACCTGCGTACGTAGACAGCGGCGGAAAGGCCCAACACGACGAGGAAAGGCTCTTCCATAACGAACGTCAGGACGACGACGCGCAATTGCGCGAACCACTGACCAGTCCGACACTCGGTTTTCGCCTCACGGTGGACCGCAGACGACACTCTACGAGGGCGTCGAAGACATTCCAATGCTTCTCGAATGTCACGCGACCTTCAGGAGGGACGCAGCCACGCGCGGTGCGCCTAATCACGTGATACGTTCCCAGCGCTGGATTGCCTAGGATGGCTCACATCTATGGCTCCCAGTTTTTTTCCGTGTAACGCAAAAAACCTCAGAAAAAAAAAAAAAAAAAAAAAAGGAACGCACTGAGCCAGATTTGTAAAAACCGGAAAGCTCGTATAATACGATCCGAAACATCACGGGAAGAAATGTTTATCTAAACCTTAATCTTCTGTTCACCAGGAGTACACAAAATTTGCACTGAGCTGTTCTCGTACCCGCTGCTGTCTTCGAAACAACTCCAGCCCCTACCTCGCTTTTTTTTTCTTTTTTCTTTTTCTTCTTATAATTGCCAGGACATTTTTTGAGCATTCGGGTCAAAAACATGCTCCCTGGTAGCCGGGGGATCACGAGCCGTGTCCCGTTTTCTTCAACATAAACCCCGATAAACACCGATTTATTATCCGTCACTGAAAATTGACACCCAAAAACACCAAATGGGCAGAAAAACAAAAAGAATCTTAACCTAGAAAACACGGGTTCCTACTAAAGTGTTGGCTGGAGTCCATTGTAAGAGTAACCAAAGTCTACCAGCCGTCGCTCAGTCACGTCAACCGGCGCAGGCGCGGACTGCGTGACACCATCGACAGGCGGGTGTCAGGCGCCTCGTTAGGCGTCCCGGTGCTCGGACATTCGTCCGTTTTCATCTCCGGCAAGTCTCGTCTGCCCCCAAGGAAGCCGCGCTTCTTCCATCCGAAGCGACGCCACTCTCAAGGTTCACCGGCGGCCGGCGCTAAGAAAGACGCGCATTGAGCGCGGGCAACGCCGCGTCTGCAACGACAACATTGAGGTCCCGCAGGAAGCACCCGCACGCTACATGTTTATTCATGATGTGTGAGTAACCCGCAGAACGCGGGTTGTTGTTGTTCCCGGCCTTTTTTCTTTCTTTTCTAAATATTCATTCATTCATTCTCTTTCTGTTTTTGGACTCCCGCTCGCACGAAGGTCGTCCTGTTCGGCACAAGGCTTTCGCGTGTCTCGACTGTGTTGTGTTGGGCGTAAGAAGATATTGTCCGGGTAAACGCTCGTGCGGCGTAGACGGACAGCTTTAAATAGCCGCGAGCAGGCGGCTTCCCTGAGGTGTTTCGACGCGATGTGCGCGGTGCTCGCTGGTACGCGAGCACGGACGGAAGGGTCATCGTGACACCGGGGTAGCGTGTCAGCACACCGTGCGTCCCCGCGCTTGCACTCGGGGCAGAACCGATTTGGTGCCTGCGACGGCGACGTGTGCCTGCATGCCGACTTCGCACGGGCCTCCGGGCCGGTAATGCGCCCCACGCACGTGCGTTGCGTTGCTACTGCTATATCGAAGCTCCAAATGTCCCCGTTTTAAATTTTCGCCGCTAGGTAACGCCAGTTTTCGCTTCACACTTGGACAGACGCTAGTCTCCTTCCCGTCTTGTCCGCTGGGTGGCATCTGCTACTCTGGAGTTGCAAATCATTTTTATTTTGTGTACAACCGAATCGAGTGAACAAGAAGCGACAACTAGTGGGGTGTTCATTAACTTCGTGCTTTATTACCCGAAAACGGACTGTCTATTGATCTGCTAGCATTGCCGTTGCCAGTCGAGAAAAAGAAAAATGATGCAAAAAAAGAAAAAAATATATTTTTTTAAATTTTTATTTGCTATAGATAGCACATTAGCGTTCACACGAACAGGCGTACCAAACATACAAGCCCTCAGAATTCTCGGTGCCATTAATGTGTGCAGTGTGCTGGATATCTTGGATTGTGCACTTTTACAGCCAAGCTGTTCATGGCTAGGGTTCCGTGGATTTTTCGTGTGCGTCGCCAAACATTCTACGCCCGCACCGCATTCGCGCGCCGCACGTGCCGGCGTCTGCAGTAGAAACTGTTCTAAAGCAAAAGCCTAAAACTAATAGCATCTTGCACGCGCGTTCGTTAACGCTTTACATTGGCTATTTACTTCGAATCTTTTATATGGGGAAGTCGTGCGCGTGCGGCGCGTGGAGCAGCATTCCCTGAATTCTCCTTGAAGCTTGGGTTGTCGCTCTCCACTTCCGATTTCACTTCTCACGTCATAGCCGCGTTTTGTCCGGGCTCCCAAAGAGCCAGGCGCCTACGAAGAGCAAAGGCGGGAGCGGCAACGAGAATGTCAACGGCGGCGGCGGGCGGCACGTGTGTGTGCGTACATTTCGTTACGATGACCACCGATCAAGACAATAAATGTGTTCGTAACTTTGTTCAAAATTCCGTGTCACGTCTGTGTCTTGTGCTGAACTGCTTCGCTGGTCATCCTCCTTTACAGAGTGGAATGGGTCCACATTTTTTTAAGATTTATTAGTCGACTTATTTTTAGACGATGTGAAAATTATATTCTTTATTGTAAGTCTCCGCGGTAGCTTTTTTTTTAAAGACGTAAGTGCTACATGGCTGTCACCTAACCATATCCGGTGAGTTGCCAGCAACGGAAATCGGCAGGCCGATTGCCAGCCGAACCCCTTCCTCGAGTGCTTCCTCCGTCTTACTTCCGGCGGGGGATAAAACATTAGGAGTTTGGACGTACAGCGACGCTCTGCTTCGTGAAACGAGCACGCTCCGGGCTTTTCTATTCTCTGTTCGTCCTTAAAAAACTCCCCGCCGGAATGTTAAAAAAAGAATTTTTTTTTTTTTTAACATTTTATTTAAGACACGCGTGTCAAAAAAAAAAAAAAAAAAGATTTACGCGATTTTTTTTATAGCACTATTGACGGCGAGAAGTTTGCTTAAAATTCTGCGGGCATAGTCCATGACGTCACGGAATGGTTATTCGCTGAACGAGGTGGTCATTCGGTCAATCGCTCTTTCCACATCAACGTGAAGGCAACACTGTAGTGAAGGCGAAGCCCACCCACCACTCCTCCACGCGACCGAAACGCCGGGAGAGAAAACAAGTGGAAAGGAGGTGACTGCCCACTAAATCGCGTCTCGCGCCGTCATTATTGCCCTAAAAAATTGTTTTTCGCGTAAAATTAATTTTTCGGCACGCATGTCCCAACCAGGCTGTTTAAACAACATTAGTTTTTTCAGGGGCCCTTTAAGTTGAGACTGCAGACGAAGTTACAAGCGCGAGCTCGCCCGCACTCCTGTCTTTAAGACGTGCATTTCTAGTGCGAGTGCTCGTTCTGGCGGAAGAACGCTTCAAAGCAGCGACCTCGAACTCTCGTGCTCGTGGCATTCCAGTTGTCCCGTTTTCCGCACGCTCAGTCTACTGCGTCTCACACTCCAACGGCCTCTGAGAATGCCGCATTTTACGCTGCTGCAACCGCAGAAGATGGCACCCACACTAGTCGCACATCGACGGAGTGCTCACGCGCTCACCTTGCGAGACAACGGGCCGCATCGCGCCATACAGTGTCCAGATGTGTACAGTTTCTCCACACCAGCACATCAGAGTCTGTGTCACCATTGCGTTTGCCACACTAGTGCGGCAAAAAGGAAACTTTTTTTTTTCCTTTTCAACGATAGATTTGA